>NW_019174556.1:1357450-1717873 GCF_002260705.1 Seriola dumerili | reverse complement strand
ACACACACACACACACTCACACACACATGTACACGTGCAGATGCACACAAGCACACAAAATCCCTATGTGGCAAGCGTGGTATACTTAGAATATAAACACACCATTTCTAAGCTACGAAAACTTTGAAACATATTCTCTCCCAGACGTGCTGGCATCCAGAAATAGACGACAGCGAGAGCACATCACACGCTTTGTTTGGGGCCTGAGACGGTGGACGGATAGATAGATACCACATGTATGCTAAGTGAAAGGGTAAGGGGAGTAGGAGAGAGACAAGGGGGGAGAGAGAGGGGTGAGAAAGGGAGGTAATCACAGTTCCACCCAAACAGATCTTTCTCTAGCATGGCTGGGCTAAAAATCAATAGCACTTCTCCTTCTCCCTCGCTCTGTCACCAGCGCTGCCCAGAACAAACTTCAACACACACAAACACACGAACACACACACACACACACACACACACACACACACACACACACACACACACACACACACACACACACACAAACAGAATTTGTTGACAGAGAGAGATAAAGCACGGACACACATAGAAAAATGCACACATGCATACACAACAGATGATGCACAGATCACTTAAACACGCTCACACACGGAGTCACGGCCGTGGGCCATCTAACTGCCACCAGATATGAGAGTTTGATCAATACAGTAATACCAGTGTTTACACCAGCCACACTCTCTCTTCTGCTCCCGCTTTTCTGTTATTTTCACCACCTTTATGCCTGCACACGCACACACAAAAAAACATACACCCACATTTATCATAAATGTGCAAAGCTGACACACTCTCTTAGTTGGCCCGTTTGCATGTGAATGGTGCACACAGACATATTCACACACGAAGAACAGTGCAGGGAGTCAGTGTGAATAGGAAATGTGTTGGTTTTCTGTGTTCTGCCACTTGCATACAATTGTGCACAATAACTTTTTATCATACCTTTACCAAGAGTGTCCCTTTGTGTGTCTCCGGGTGTGTGTGTGTGTGTGTGTGTGTGTGTGTGTGTGTGTGTGTGTGTGTGTGTGTGTGTGAGGATAATGGCTTGTTTGTTTATTTGCTGTTTGACACTGGTCCGCCCTCTCCTATTGATTAGTGCTGCTGCCGCTCTCTTTAGATCTCTTCCCAGTTGGCTGGTTATGAAAACACTATTGTTGGAAAGACAAGTACTTTGCCTAAAGGCTTCAAATGCTCGCTGCTGTGATTTTACAGGTGGTCATAGTGAGGCATATCCAATATCCATGGGTGGAACTGACCACCAAACACCAGTTGTAGTTGCACTGAACCAGTGTTTACTGCGGCTCGCTGTCGCTCGCATTAGCCAACGCTTTTTTTTTTTTTGGTTCTCTATTGCCCTGTCTTTCTCATTTTCATTACTCTCCTGCACACATGCACATGTACATCCTGACAGCCATTCATACAGTTGTGGTGGTAAGTCTGATGTTTGCAGGCTGGTTGAGTGGGTGACATATTGCAACTTGTCTCGTGAGTCCAAAACAAAGTACCCCTGATGCTGCCAATAAATCTATGGAAACCATTAGCTGGTGGCTTGGGACCCAACCTCATCATTTAGACACACACACACACACACACACACACACACACACACACACACACACACCGCTTTCAACCCTGCACAATCCAAATTCTGCAGACTTCCATCGTGCTTTATGTTACTCAAAGCCCCCTGCTCCCTGCAATAGATTATAGCTAATCTCTTTATAGCCCTAACTCTGTTTCATCTATACCTGCCATCTATACTCAGGTATTCACCCCGTGGCCCACAATGCAACTGAATCACTGAAACACTAAGCTGTGGAAAAAGACTGTTGTAAGCAGAAAAGATATTTATCCACCTCATGTATTATATGCCCCATCTATTTGGGTGAAAATGTGACTGTAAACAAATGTAATCAGAGCTGCTGTATAAACAAGTGTTCACCATCCTATCAGTCAAAAAGAAACACCTCTCTCTCTCCCTCTCGTTCTCTCCTCCTCCAATTTCTAACTCTGCTTCTCACCAACATCCCCTATTGTATAGTCACTGTCCTCCACTCACTCCTATCTCCATCCCTCCATCTTTCCATTTCCTCACAGCGCTTACCTCTCTATCCCCTCGGCCTCCCTCCATCCCTTGAGGAGAGAGATACTATCTGTGCACCCCACCCCACCCCCACTGCATCGCTGTCCCCTTGACCCATGTGAAGGACGAAGCTGCCCAAGCCAGCAAACTTAGCTAAGGCCTAAACGCTTAAGAATAATCCCCTCTTGTTCTTTGTCCTTCCTTGAAACATGCCTGCGCTGGACATTTTTCCTGTTGCCCAAACTCTTTGTGCACCTCTAGGGCCTCATTTTTGCGAGTCATTAGCATGTATTACTGTCTCCTTTGCCTCCAGCATCAAGTCATACTCATCTCCAGAACTCCATATCTATCTATCACAGCTCCATAAAAAAAATTTAAAAAAACGTCAAATGCTCTGCAGAGGGTCGTGTTAAGATAAAACGAGAGGGTGAAAAATCAATCCAATGCCTCACTAATTTGTGCGAGAGGAATGAGGACGAGGTGAGGAGTCGAGAGAGGACAGTCACGAGCCTAAGAAGTCAGCCAGCAGTGAAACCCAATGTGATGGTTTACTAACTGTGAGGAAACGAGGAGACGAGAGGAGACTGTGAATTTTCAACCTGATGAAAGACAACCTGAAGGCTTATGAATCTTTAAGGGACCAAGGGAAGGAGACGAGGATATTAGAAGAGGATTTGAACTGAACTATACAGCAAGAACTAATACATTTTTTCTCTCTTTTTTTTATCTCTATCAAAACAAGCTGTTCTTTGACTGTATATGTGCCATGTCTCTACTCCAATACTTTGTTTATCCGATCCAAGAGCGTACTAAGATTTACACTAACAACTCCCGCTCCTCAGTGCCAAATTAGATTCATCTGGAAGCAGCACAAACACAAACAGATTTAAAAGCACACAGGTTGTTTTGGCAAAAGAGTGCTGTGCGTGGTAGCTAGGCTGCTACTTTGTCAGCTGACTATCTAACAATCTGTGGGCAATGTAGTTGTTGAAAAAATAAAGACATCACTGGCGGGATGACCTCAGTACAACTCGATCTCATTCATACATGCATATCCCGAGGAAGAGATCATTATTTGTCGCAGACTCACAAAGCCACGTTCCAGCGCACAGAAACACACACTCTCTCTCTCTCTCTCTCTCTCTCTCTCACACACACACACACAGACACACACACACAAAGACAGTCTGACGCTCATAAAATGCATCCCTGTGAAACCTTGGAGGTGAGCATGCACCATCCATCGAACAAAACAGTGGGACCACTGTACCTCACCTCTGACTACAGTAGGTCAACTGCATCTTTATTCCAGAAATCAGCCCTATTAATAATTCATACACCTCCATCAATATTTCAGTCATAAGCAGTCATATTTCTGTCCTGCCTGTAGGACTAAATCATTAATGGCCAACGGAACTCTTAAAAACAACACAGCAGAGAGTTGGCGTGCGAGCGTGCGTGCGTGCGTGCGTGCGTGCGTGTGTGTGTGTGTGTGTGTGTGTGTGTGTGTGTGTGTGTGTCCATCCAGGCACATGAACTGCTGACCCTGGGCAGTCAGCGCCCTCTCATCACCATATCTCATCCCCATCCTCCATGATTTGTGAGCTACAATCCTCAAATCACTTCTGCAACAGTGATTTAACACTCTGGGCGGCACAGTCTATGCTGCTGATTAAAAGGAAATTAGTCTTTATTTTTAAACTGCATCATCAGTTGAGACTTATCTCCAGGCCCTCACTGGGAAGCGCCACGATTTCATGCTGAAATGGCTTTTTTTTTTTTTTTTTTTTTGTGCAACTATCAAGTTTTCAAAGCAATTTACTGGAAGTGTAATGGCTTTCACATTGTTGTTCAAATCATAAAGAATGTCAGGCCTGACTTAATGCTGTAGTGACCAGGCAGCTTTGAAACAACAAACAACACAACTGAGGATGAGAATGATTAAATTGACAGCATAGTTTAACGAGACCAACGTAGAAGAGGCAAAGATGTTGCACATCATTTAAAAAAAAAAAAAAATGAATGGTGCAGGACTGCTACCACATGAAAGCCATACCAGCGTCACTAACTCGAAAGCTTGCAAAATTTCTTCACAGCCCCCTGGTTTCATTGTCATCAGTATTCACTGACCAGAATGGATGAGAGTAATAGCTGGTAAAATGGCCTGACTGTCACAGAGCAAATTACTTTCATTTCAACGCAGCACCATCAAGCAGCAAAAGCCACTGACATGTAAATAGGAGACACAAAAAAAAAGAAAAAGGCACTCACACAGAAGTCATTGACATGTAAATACCAGTGGAGGGGGATGAGAGATGAAAGAGAGAGAGAGCGAGAGAATGAGGTAAAAACAGAGAGAGAGAGAGGGAGACAGAGTCAAAGAGACAGAGGCCTTTTGAGTTTTGAAGTGCTGTAATGGTCCTGATTCTCATTCAGGTGTAATTTAAATGAATAGGTTGGCAATTTGATTGATAGAATCTTGGATGAGGCTTTCGTTCTGAATATAACCCATGAAGAATGGAAATAACACTCTGCTCTTTATGAGTATCCCTCTCCCTCGCACTATCTCTCCTCTCCAGCCAAGTGCAGCACCACCCATGTGAGACAGAGTTGTACATGAGTCACATAATATCCTCTCTTTGCACCGAAATGGCTTCCTCAGCGTGTCAAGCTCTGTGCTCCAATGGCTGTCTCTGTTGCATCTCGGGCCTATGCTGTATGAGTGATGACAGGGAGCAACTGGCTTCCATTGGGATCTAATCAAATGTGAGGGCCCATGCGGCTGCAGCCTGATAGAGAGGCGCTTTAACAGAGCTGCTCAAGGGAGACTCATCCATCAACCTGCAACCAACCAAAGAGCACCGGGCCACCGCTGGCAGTGATGGAGAGCTCGCTGACTGACTCAATGGAGGTGTGTGTAAGTGTCTGTCTGCACATGCGCGTGCATGCAGGAATACGCAGATGCAACAGATATACACTATAAGAGAAGATAACCACGTTATCCCCTGCTTTAACCGAGACTTTAAAATGAGTTATGTTTGACAGTGCGGATATCTGATATCTGACAAGTCCGGTAACACAGTTATTTGACATCAGATGAGGCCTTCAGGAACACGGCAGCAGCAAAGAGCATGGCTCATGAAATTTAGTGTCAGTATCACTGTCTTATCACTGACAGAAAGTTATCAGTCATCACTTAATGCAGATAGGTGTCCATTGTTGTCTCTTCTCAGGTGCACATTACTCCTAGGATGCCAACTATCATTGATTTTTTCATTCTGTGTCTTTATAGGCGAATCAGCACCAGTAAAGTTACTAAATACTAAGCACAAATATACTAGAGTAGAATCTGGAAAAATCTGCATGTGCAGAGTTTACCTTGTTTGAACTTTATTTTTTAACTTAAAGAAAAGCATTTTCAGTGGGGACAAAGAAAAATAAAGAGACTGTGTGAACAATAGATCCTGAGAACAGATCATAGCAAGATTATCTCTTTCCTTAGCCACTGGGAGAATGGACAGAAATATGAAAAGCGAGAAAACCCAGAGCGAAAGAGACAAGAGAGAAATGAAATGAATGAACAACTGATAAGGATCAAATGATTTACTGGGTTCAAAATAAGCGATGGGGTAGAGGGTGTGTGTGTGTGTGTGTGTGTGTGTGTGTGGGTGTGTGTGTGTGTGTGTGTGTGTATCTTCCTGTTTCTTTATCAGGGCCGACAGCAGGCCTATGAGGTCAGTACCTAATCACAGTGGAGGTTAGATTTCTATCTTACTACCCCCCCTTCTCTATCGTCCTATCTCACTACTGTCCTCTCTCTCAGCTACTGTCTGAGATACTTTGAGGGGCTAAGGATTCAGATAATATTAGTGAAATGTTTCCACATATGAACACACACCATACAATGGAAAGTATTAGGATTTCGTTGGCTAAAGTAAGTAGGCATTGGAAGGTTTAGCAAGGGCAGCAGTGGGTGTTACCTTTCTAATCAAGCATGGCATTGACTTTATGTTTATTTGGTGCTTATTTATTGTTTACTTAGTCACATTACCTCTCCGCTGTGTCCCTGCAGCGACACAGCCATAATTCACTCACATAATTAAATATCTGGCTGAAAACTCAAAAGCCTGATTTTCTCCAATTGAATTCCCAATTCCTCACAGATACGCTGCATCAGCTTACAGACTCACTGAGACTCTGGGTTGGATGACGTTTGGTGAGTGAATGTAGAGAAAGCGGATGGAAAAGGAAGTGGGAAGAAATTGCAGGAGGAGGATAAAAAAAAAGAAAAGAAGAGAAGTTGAGAGGAGGAATAGGAATTCAGAGAAGATACAGAGAGAGGAGCAGAAAGTAAATTAGAGAGAGAGAATTAGATCAGAGAGAGAGCTGAAAGATGTAGATTTTTGTGCCAGGACAACATTTGGCCAACTCTCTCCTCCTGGGCACTGTCCAGGCACTTAGAGATGGGTGACACACACTGGCATCTGTCTGTTTGTGTGTCAGTGCTGCATCATGTGTGTGTGTGTGTGTGTGTGTGTGTGTGTGTGTGTGTGTGTGTGTGTATGTGTGGTCACTGGAGTTTAGAGATTACAGCAAGAGGTGAGGCCAAACTGACAACAGCTGTTCTGTTGACATACAAACCACATGACATTGATTTATTTTTGATTTCAGCTTAATACCCTTTCCTAACCCCGTAACGTACAGACACAGACACACACACACACACACACACGCTCGGTTATAAGTCACTATGATTGATATAAAAGCTGTCATTCTCTGTCCCTTGCTGTCAGGCTTCTCTTATCTCCATGGTGACACAGTGACAGGACTCCATCTATCCCAAACACTCTGACACACACACACACAAACACACACACACACACACACACACGCATATGCACATAAATACACATGTAAACGCATGCGCATACATGAGGCCTGCATGTACGAATATAGCACATGTCAATTATTTTTGTTTGTTGCAATTTATTACCTCCATTCATCTCCTTGTGACTTCATCTTATCTTTGAGGATGCTGAAGGGACCCTGTTTCTCCACATGGATCATTTAACTTTCGTTTGAAATCTTACACACCCACCCACACACACACACACACACACACACAGAACTTGAAGGCCTCTGGTGTTTGAACTGAATTCAACCAAGGTTTCTCCTGACCCACTGATGGCCAGTCCACATCTGTCGCACAGAGTTTGGGACCAGAGATTTTGAAAGGGGAGGATTTAATAGGTGTTACAGCTGGAGAGATAGACTGGAATGACATAAAGCTGCCCGCCTCCACACATGAAACCACAGGAAGCCACACACATGCACACTGCAGCTTTTGCAAGACCTTTGCATCAGAACTTAAAGCTTGTTAATAGTTGAAACTTTAGTCAACAGGTCCATCAGCTGTTGGTCGAAGCAGAAGGGTAACGAGAAAGAAATAAGACAGAGAGACAAAAAGCAAAAGGGAGTCAAGCGTGAGGTGACCGCAGCAGTCGATTATGGAATACTACTACCCTCTACTGGACATAAGGGTAACCTGCAGGATAATATTTGTCTCACTTTCTCCTTCCACTTTGTACACACACACACACACACACACACACACACACACATCTTATGGTACTAGTTACACAGACCAGTTTTTGTTTTTTTTCTATCAAGCAGACGCTGCCCTCGGTTGTATTGATCCTAACCTTTCAGAACTTGAAACACATGACTGATCCTACTTTCTACCTCTCACTGGACTAAAAAAGGGCAAAGAAAGTCAATGAAAGACAAAGAGTAAAAGAGGACCAAAGGAAAGCCCTTAGCCAAGTCTTTCACAGGCCTCTCTGATGGCGATGAGTCCTCTCATTACGTGCACGAGGACTGTATACTTGTTCCTTGTGTCCTTATCTCGAGGGTGACAAGGCAACATGCAGCGCAAGCTTATGAGCTCAGAGCTCTGTGAAGAAAAAGCAAATATTTTTAGCTTTAAGAGCAAAGTACATACTGCACACACTGTAGCACCTCGCTGTGCTGTAATAAGACCAGCCATATCCCAAAATATGTGCTAGGATTTTGGGCTATTTTTGTTCAAGGGAACAAGGCTGTTTTTCACATGGTTTCACAGCAACACAGTTTGAATTTGAAAATGTGAAAGTATAGAGTGTGAGGACAATCAAACAATCCATTAGGTCAATCCCCCTTGAGAAGATAATAAAGCCCTTTTCCCACTGTGTAATGATCTCAACTCTTAATTGAACTTAATTTTATTTTCCACTGAAATAATTGATTTTTCTCTCTTTTTCCATTACGTATGCTGTCAAGGTCAGTTTAGCTCTGGGTTGATTTAGTGATGGGAGAATCTTTCAATCCTCTAAAACGAGTTACAAAGGAATATGATATGCCTCTAAGCTGATCCATAGGTGGAGCGCTTGGAATATATGTGCTGTGACAGAGATGAATAAACAAGGTAGACCAAGCAAGACGATCATTCATTTAAGCTTGCACAAGCTAAGTCAACAATTTCAAAACTGGCACACACCCTTAGGCGGCAATCTCACATGTAAAACCACACATAAGCTGGGTCCAACATCCTCAGTGAAGTGCACATATGCAACACCCGACTATATCTCCTCAGCCACATTTTAACAGAAAGGCTGTGAATGTCAATGTGCAAATGTTTACAGCACACCCCGCTGTCAAACCACTGGCAAATCCATCACTTAGCTTAGTAAGCCCACTTAGGTCAACACAAAGTGGTTAATTGCTCCTGATGAAGGTAAATAATAGGCACTTACAATGACTGAGTGAGGAGGGAGTGGTGGCTGAGAATGAATGGAGGATGTCATGAATGATGCCTTCTGTGATATCAGATTCCTCATCAACAGAGCCCCCCCCCACACACACACACACACACACACACACACACACACACACACACACACACACACACACACCCCTTCCTGTCTCAGTGAACAGAGCAGTGCCCAATTTGGCCACCAGCAACAACAAGAAGAAAACAACTTCAAGAGCGTAAATTAAACATACCTGCAGATGCTTTTGACTGTGTGTGTGTGTGTGTGTGTGTATGTGAGGTCTGCAGGCCCCTGCAGGTGGTATGAATAATTAACAGGGCCAGCGAGCGAGGCAGGGTACCAGGCTGGGTGTTTTGTTACCCCAGCCTCACTCAGCACGCGCATAGAGCATTAGATAACCCTATCTACCCACCCGGCTTGTGTGTGCGTGTGTGTGTGCAGTTGGCCACTTTAGATGATTCCACCATTTGATACCTACAAAACCTCTTGCTGCTTGGTAACAATTCCCGACAGAAAACCTATACATCCCCTATCAAACTGAGACTGGCAGCATCAACTACTGTAATCAACATCAGCCTTATCGGGTCTCAAAAACTGTAAGGACTGTACGTGCTTGTCTGGTCACTACTGTTGCAGTGCAGCGGTATTGACAACATATGCAACAATCTTCTCTCGGCAGACGGAAAATATGTAGAGTGACTAGACATACTTTGGTAATTATATTTTCCTCCACTTTTCATTCTTCTTCGAATGTATATTTCAAAACTGAAGACAACACTTGGTAGCATGGACACTTTCTGTGAAAAAAAAAAGTTCCAATCATCTCTGCAAACAAAATATGTCATTTTTATTCAGCATTAGTATTTTGTTTACATTGTTCTATTTACAACATGGACACACATGACAGGAAAATTGAGGACTTTGTCATTTTAAAATCAAAGTAAAATTAAATTTTATAAAACAAACAAACAAAAAAAAAAAAAACACAAGTGAGTAAGTGGATACATCTAATTTTTAGGGGGGAGGAGGAGGAGGAGGAGGAGGAGGAGGAATAAAGAGACAAGAGTACAAAGACTTCAGAATACACCAGGAAGTTAAGAGTTAAGAAAAAGACGTGGACAAATGGAACAAGGAAGTACACAAGTGAAGACAGAACAAAGAAAAGTATTCAAGCTGATGAAATACAAACGTCAAAAGGACAGAGACATGTCAGACTTCAGTTTAAGTACAGTGACATACGAGATAATTAGAAGGATGGACATGGGTAAGCATTTAACTATGTGGGCTATAACATCATTAATACTGAAATAATACTAAAAAATATATATATATCCTCACAACTATTTTTTTTTCTTTCCTTACCCTGGTCATAGCTTTGTGAAGCACCCGCAGGCCCACTTATACCCAACAGCTGAAGTTGTTATTGATGATGATGATGATTCAAGTATAAAAGTCTCTGTTTTCAGCAGGGCTGGGTTGGGCTGTGCATGCGTAACTGTAGCTCACAGAGAAAGTAAAGGATCATGAAGCTTTTCTCAGTTATCATACAGTATTTGTGAACATGTTGGTTGGATGTTAAGTCCTCAACAACTTTGACTGGTTAAGTGATGGCATTTCCTCTGATTCCTCTAAACTGACGTTGCTGTCTGTGCATGAGGCGTTATTAAGTTGGTAAAGAGTGTGTTTGCTAGGATGCCAAAACGCAGTTGCAATTTTTCCAACTTTAAAAAGTAGAAGTCTGGACTGTGCTGCTGGAACAATAGAGGAAAGCAGTATGTGTGGCCTGGTGGTTTGACAAACCAGCTGGAAGTTTCATGTTCATGAGATTTTTATGCCCCATGTCCACGAGCACCTGCCCTTCTGAAATGTCCATTAGCAAGATACCGAATCCCTACAAACTCCAAAGATACCCTTCTAGCTCGCCCTGTACTTTGATCTCCCTGACAGGGGTTCAAGAAAAGAGAATTTCGCAGCATGGATCAGTGTCACTTTGATACATTATTATTCATTGTAGAAGTAGTGGATTTCACCTTTCCTGTCGACCTATTAGACCCTTCCTCCATCTGCATTTAGAATGAACAGACACGGTGGCTTAACGCTGGCCAAGAAACACGAGTAAAATAATGTGGAGTGAATTAACTACTGAAATTATACAAAAAAAAAAAAAGCTGCTGAGGGCAGGTTCAGTCTTATTGAGAAAGAAAATAACATAAAGAATCCTTTGCATGTGCATACACCTTGTATGATTCAGAAAATAGGTAAAAAGCCAGTAATTGTTTTTACTCGACTCTCAGTGGGCTAAAACATACTTCATTTGCTTTGTTTCATCCATACACTCCAACTAAAGCTGTACAGTGGTCTAAAACACACAAGCATTGGAAACGACAAGCACTCATACACATTGGTATCCAAGCATACAGCATAAACAAATATTTGCATTATAAAAGGCCACATACAGAATGTGAAGCATTCTCACTCAGTGTTAATATAATTAATATAAGCTCTGTGTAGTTTGTACATGAACCTCTAAAGCTAAATCTAACTAAGACTACAGAACTTACAGAAGGGTAGCACTGATCCTACAGTGTCATTTGAAACTAACATTTGCAACATGTTATAAATTATCCAACAGATAAATCACAGAGGTATGATGTACAAAGTCAAATGTAGCACTAAAAATGGCAATCAAGTGATGAATCCTTGCTAAATAACAAATAGATGAGGGGTGCAGAATTAAGGCATAGGACTGATGAAGAAATTAATCATAAATCAATAATGCTCTGACTCATCCCTGATGATCACCTGACTGGATGAGCGTGAGCACATTTCTGATCTGGCCCTGCCTATCCACAGTATTCGCAGTGGTTTCCATTATCATATCTTTTTGATAATAACACGATCACCCTTTTCACACTGCTAGGCCAAACAGAGTTCAGTCGAGTCATTCTCCACCGGATAAAAACAGGTCGGTACTACCATGTGAAAATGGAAACACTGAGAATATTTTCAACTCAAACGTGACCACTATGATACCGTGGATGGAAAGCTGTTTGTTTCACCAATATGAAGGACACAGAGTTGTGCAGATGTTGGCTTAGCGGAGGGAGTGTACATCTACCATCATGCTATCACACCACTGACACATTAAAATAAGAAAAAAGATCCATAATTAAAATGCTTTTGTACAGTAATAAATAGATTTGTCCTCTATTTACAGTTTACTGGACACACTTTGAAGCAAGAGTTTGGAGTTAAAAACATTAAATCCTAAATATTTTTCAAAAGTTATCTGTTTGTTTTCTTGCTTTGTTCTGAGGATGAGGAGTTGGCGCTCAGGATTTCCCCTATTCATCATCCTTCCAATGGTAGGGAAGGCAGGAAGACAACAGAGAACATGCGAGGGAGAAGATGTACGTGTAAGAAACAATGTCCTCCAATGTGTCTTTCCTGTGTTTCATCCTCAATGACTTTCCGATTTGGTGTTGTGTTGCTGTAGCTGCTGCTGCTGTTAAGAGTTTTCGTTAAATTCGCCTCAGTGCACACATACACCCACACACATCCACACACACACACACACACACGCACACACAAACACACAGATTTTGAGCACCCGATGCCTTGCTCTGTCCTTACACAATGCATTGTGTATTCTCCTACAGCCTCTTGCTCGCTCCCGAGTAGCAGTTGCCTCTCAACACAGACCTAAGAACAGCTTTCTCTTCAAGCTCTCCGAAACCTAGAGCTGAGTCCTTGGGGCAACTTCTTCCTCATCCCTCTTGGCCATTCAAAACATTAATTCATCTTCTTCTCGTTTTTCAAGGAGCCATTCCGTTTGTGTTTCCCATTGGCCATGCTCTCATTATGGCAATGTCCATTGGCCATGTTACCATCATCCCTAGTGTTACCACCTCCCCTGCTCTGGTCCCCAACCTTCTTCCCCCTCAGCAATCGTACCAACCGGCGCAGGGCAAAGAAGGTCAGAGCCAAGGCAGCTCCCACAGTGACAATCACATCCAGCAGGAAGTACTGGTAGGGGGAAACCTGGTATACGGCGGAGCGCAGGTGGTTGGCACCGTGGTGACGGAGGATGTAGCTGACCCAGTAGGCAGCTCTGGTCACAGGGTGGCCCGGCTGGTCTTTGTGAATGTTGGAGAGAAGACGTGCTTGCTGGCGGTACCTACATAGGGAGACAAGAGGGTGGAGACAAGAGTATAAGGACACAACAAAGCAAGTCTCAATGGGTGATACTCAGCACACGAACATATCAGAAAACAACTGAATATGAAAAAAAAAAAAAAAAAAGATCTCGATCACCATGAAATCATAGAGTTGTGATGCCATGAATGGTCACCAGATGGCACTGATTAACAATAATGTTAATATACAAAGCCTTTGTGTGTGCTGTGGCTCTAGAAATCTAGAAATCTAACCTGCTGTCTTTGATGACGCTGGTCAGGGCTGTGTAGAGGTCTTCCTCGGTCATGTACTTCCAGTGTATCATGATACCCATACCTTTGGCTGCCACACGAGTCATGGTGTCATAGTGGTCTCCGAACAGGGGCACACCTACCACCGGCACGCCATGATACATGGCCTCGTAGATGCTGTTCAGGCCGCCGTGGCTCAGGAAGGCCCTAGTGTTGGCATGGCCTAGATGACAGGAAGCATGAAGGATGTTATTTTGTGTGTTAAGTTTTGTGTTAGTCTTTTTTAAGGGCACTTACAGTATTTTGCTGCATTCTTTTTTTTTTGTATAGAGTAGAGGCGGCGGGGGGGGGGGCAGTTTACAGTAAGAGGAAGAATGAAGATGTGTGTATCATTCCAACAGTATAATTACCAAAATGCCTCAGTCAGTGCTTCTGTGGAGGAAGTGATTTCATTCGACATAAACATCTCTTATTTTTAGGAGCTTCCAAATTCTGTGGGTATAGTGGGTGACATGTCATACCATTTGGAAGGGGATTTTGTATTTTTTTTTAAACTTGATAACAATTTTGGACCGTTTAACTCAAATGCACTGTGATAGGGTGAGCCATAAGAGAGTTAAGAGGAAAGATACATTTTAGTGTTTTGTGGTGACCTGTCCCTTTAAAATGTCTATTACTGGCCAACCAGAAAAGCCAGACAGCCATAACGTTTCAATATTTGCAGTCTTGGCTAACCAAAGTGCTATTACTCTGCAACAGAATACAATGCTAGCTGTCAATATCTGAATCCTGTTGCACATTCATCATTCCTGACAGGCGTAAAGTGGCTCACACATCCACATTCTGCGCACTACTGTGGTTATTCAGTAGGTATGGGAGGAACCCTCACACACATAACCTACTCCGCCACATCCCGAGGAACATCTTGCATAAAAACACAACGGATCAGTTTTGTGTCAAAACATGCCTTGAACCAGAGGTATGACGAAATCAGAGTTTTGAGAAGCTGTTCTTAAACAAGGCACCGGGATTGATTTCAAAGGTTTCGAAAGTGCTGTGAAATACTTTTCAGTTATATGGTCCAATACAACATATAATAAAGTGACTGAGCCAATTTGACTGTTGATAAGAAAACTACATGGTAAAGTTCACATTGTGTGGCGTCTTATTAAGGTGCTCACCTAATAAGTCATTCTGAGGCATCCAGTCAACAAGCTTGGTGTTGTTGCCAAGGTTACTGGGTGGGACTCCAGAGAATCTAAGGAAGGAAAGAAGGATATTATGAAGGGAAGGAAAGCATTGACAAATAAAATGCTAACACGGTTCATATCACTTTTTAGCAGATCATGTTGATATCACAATATGTGGATACCAAGGAAACCCCTGAGACTTAACTCTCTGACACAGTCATATTTCACTTTAGTTCTGTTTAATCAGAGTGGCTGCTCACAGAGTATTTCATATTTATTTCTAATGTGTAAATACCACTGACTGTGGGAGAAGAGTGTAAGCCTACCACCTGGATTGGAAATGGATTCCCTGTTACGCTATATGAAGTCCAGCAATGAAGTTATTACATCCAGCCTTTTGTCAAACCTGATACTTGTCAAGTAAATATTGAAAAGCATCTTGTGTACGCACTCTGTCTTACAGCTGTTTGTGCCTATTCACTTGTTAGAGGAATACTCTAAGAAGAGCCATACCACTCTTGTGTCTGTACAGTAAATATGAGGCTACAGCCATCAACCAGTTAGCTTAGCTTAACACACAGACTGGAAGCAAGGCGCAACAGCTCCCCTGGCTCTGTTCCCAGGTGACAAAATCAGCCTACCAGGTCACCAAGCTCGTTAAATAACATGTTATATGTCATTTGTTTTACCTGTGCAAAAACCAAAACCCGTCTAACTCGTCGCAGTGTCACAGTTGGATGCACGCCGGACTATTTCTTGATTTCGCTCAGTAACTTTCTGGAGAATCTGATGGTTGCCGGGCAACCTAACAGTCACCACAAGTCTCCAGGAAGTTAATAATAAGAAAGCCTTGCTTGTTCACTCGCAGATTTAGGTTTCGACTCATCATCTTCGACTGGTGGTGTTGAATTGTATACAGTATTGTGAGTATGTTTGCTGGTGTCAGTGGTTGTGTCTGCGGAAGCATGCTACATTACGACCCCCATCTGTCCATCTCTGTCTCCTTCCCTCGCTACCCCAAACTCTTTTATCTCTCTTTCTCTCTTCAACAAAGCACCAATTCACTGTTCTGCCAATCAAAGCCTACATTCATGCAGCCAATTATCAATGACACAATTCATTTGGCTTGGTCCCTGTGTTTTCAGCAGCCTTCTTCCTTTTCCATCCTTTAGGTCTGGAAGGGCCACTGGAAGCCAGATTACTATTCTATGTCTTGGGGCCTATAAAAGTCAAATGCTAATGGCTACGAGTTTCAGATCGTTGACTGACTTCACCTGTAGAACTGGTCCGATACCGACATGTGAAACATCAATCTCTGATATCTCATCATGAAAGGTCAATGCTTGAGAACAGAGGAATGTGTTTCATTTGCCTTTGAAATTTAACACACTACAAACACATGTTGCATGGCAAACGAAATCTAGTACTCCTCATTACCACACACAGTACTTCTTTCCCCCGATTGCCACAACCATGGCAAGATTTTTTCACAACCACCCACCTGTTTCCAAACAGACACTGCAACCACAATCTGATCCCCCACCAGTGACTCTGCCCAGCTCTAACACCTCAAATTCTGTAACATAGTGACTTGCTTGCTGTTGAACCTTGCCCCTCGCATGCTAGTAAGTTGCACCACATACATCTTTGTTCCACAATACCACGTTTCATAACCTCTACCATGCAATACAATTGTGCACACACGCATCCAAATGAGCAAGGTACAGGCAACCAGGGAAGACTTCTGCAAAACTAACAAAAAAGCAGCGACACACACGTGAACTGTTCTCATTTGGATGAAGGCACGGATGGTCAAAATGTTGGTATGATGCTTAACTAAATAAACATTATGGAAACAGTTTGAGTGTATGACTATTTTGTTTTGGTTGTGTATGTAATAAAAGTGGTCGTATTGCATCTGAGCTCAAATGTTCTCCCTTTTAAATGGTAGATTGATTTTCCAGTTACTCTAAGTCAATACATGCATTCCCTAACTGGGTAAATCTGCTTTATTATTCATATCAACTTCATTTGATCCTCTACCAATGTATTACAGTTATTTCTGGAAAAAAACAGCAAAAACTTTCAATAATTTTCTCTCCTACTTTCTTATCATCGCACCTCTGGAACTGACATCACTCTGAGGTCTCTTTCTAGGGTCAGAGGAAAGTTTTTATTGTCTATTAGAATGTAACTTTGAACTTTATCCTTGCACTTCTTGCTTTTGTTTATTTGTCATGTGTGGGGTTTTGAAACTAAATCACTCCAAGTGTTTGCCTAGTCTTTGCAAAAGTCTTATCTTATATTATCTTTAGTAAACACCTGTAAATACAATGTTGGCATGGCTCACAGGGTGCCCGATGAAAATAGAAAGGCACGATATGATATCATTATTAATAATAGTTAATGGTAACAATTTATCAGTTGAAATAAAGGGTAAAATGAAAAACCTTGCAAACAATATTGAAAGTTCAGTATTACATTTCCATTTGGTCTATAATAACATATTTTGAACAATCATACTAAAAATGCTAAAAACTACAACTGAAATAAATACAAATAAACAATACAAAACGGCAAACAAACAAAAACTGAATCTACACATGCCATGTGAAAACTAACTAAAAAAAAACTAAATTAAAACACATCATTTTAAAACTGTAATTATTCTGGCACAGACACACCTAATGAAAAGGTTACTTGACCATTATGTCACGGTCATGACATCATTGAAAACTGTGGAGTGTGTTCGTACAAGTTACACACCAGCCACCAACCTCTGCACACAGGGGCATGTTAACCATTACCATTCACCCAGCTATACACCTGGAGAAAAGGTCAGGTTTGTGGACAGTGTGTATATATGTACTCGAACCACGGCTTTGTTCCTGCAGTCTACAATAGTTATGCAATACTTGGACATACCAGAATAGATTGACCTACACAGTATATATAAACGATATTGTCTAATAAAGATGGTGCAACATCAGTCAGTTTCTAATTAGTTCTAATTAACTGTTATTTAAACATTTATGAGATGGAAATTACTCAAAATAAAGTGTGTGAATGTGGTCAATGAATCACAGACTCAATTATGTTGAGAGTTAAAGATTGACAGGTTTACGAATCAAATTTCAAGGCACTGAGAGACTTGCCTCCTCTATCAGTCCCACTCCCCCTCCCTTTTATTTTTAGCATTTTTCCTGCTCAGGTCACAGATAGTGGATAATTGCTTTGGGACTCTGTGTAAATGATTACTAAGGATTAGATTTCAATCACACCTATCTCTCTCGCCGAGAAGGCACAAACATTTTAGATAAGTGTGAAGGACCTTTTGTCATCAAGTCAACCTGAACTCATGCGCCCAGCGATGACACATGCATGCATGCACAGACACTGCAGCAGCTTTAGTTTTACAGCCTAAGCACACAGACGCAATACCAAACCTAGTCTGTGCAGCAATTTCTTCTAATTTATCAGCCTATATATACACTGATACAGGTATACAGTATATACAATAAGCTAATGTCGGCCAGTATATTAGCCTGGTTGATTTATTGGTCTATCTCTATTTAGTTTCCTTCTCACATACATACTCAACGCTGTTTGAACAAACAGATGACCTCAGATAATACCCTCAAGCAAATGTAAGATGGGAATATGGACTTTAGCCTAAGAGGAAGCCTGTAACAGAGGAACAACACATGTATTTTATGATGAGCCACTGAACATAAGCAGCGTGGATGAATACGGGGGTCCACGTAAAACGTTATATATACACACTAAGTCATCTGACATCCACAGCCCCCTGAGTGCTGAGTGGAGGAAAGTCTTCAACTTGAAGCTGACTACATTAGAAAGGTTACATCTGTCACACTGGCAGATGTGTACAGTGAGAGTGACAGTGAGAAAATAGATACTTTACCTCCAGACGACACGCTGGGGCAGCCTGGCGAGGGCTCCTGCCAGTTTGTGAGCAATGTCATGGGAAAGGTACTTGACCCCAGCTCCGAACGACACAACCACAAAGCCATGCTCCGCTGTGTCATTCACCCACGCCTCAAAATCCTGCAGAAATATGAGAAAAAAGAGGTTAAAAAAAACGCAACATTTTTTAGTATTGATACACAGTGTAGATAATTGGTAATTGCAATTGCAACCCGCTAAGATCCACCTCAGATTATTCTAATACATTAAAGATAAAAACCTGACATAAAAAACAGACTGTTCACATCCATAAACCTTGTTTGTCGTCTTTATCGCTTTATAGCCAGGACAGGCATGATTAATGAAGGCTTGTTTCACACTCATATTCTGAGTGATTTACAGATAAATTTGGGACGATGATATAAAACTCACAGAATTTTGCTAGACAACTTGACCAATCAGCATACAGTACACCAAAACGTTTTAGTAATGTTGCAATGTGATAGCAACAGGCAGATAAGATGAGAAAATCCCAGACTATAAATCCCTTTCTAGTTGGTACCACTTATAAAAATATTTCTGTGTAGACTACTCAAATTCAAATCCAGGAAATTTTTTTACATAAAAAGAACAGGCCACAGTGGAAGTTTATCAAGCAAGACAGGTCTAATGTCTAATGCATGAAGCTGTTAAATATATGCAAGTTAATGCCTCAGAACTTCAAGCTAGGATGTGCTGAGCTTACATTTTGCACTCTGGTCCCAGTGCTGCATTATACATCAACATTTCATATTATGACATTAATGAGCAATATTGATAGTTAACAAAGCCACCAATTTTAATGGTCCAGTATCATTTTCTTCCTACATTCATAGATGAACTTATTTCCCCACATAGAATTTCCTGGTTTCCTGTTGAATCATTATTTCAGTGAGATAAACAAAAATACAGAAAATAGTCATTTACATTCATTTTGGGAACAATTTATCCTTAAGCTACTGTGACATCAATGTTTATGTCTCATCATTATTTTATTCAAGTGGATGGGAAAGTGGTCTCAGACTTTTGGACCCCACTGCATGTCTACTGCAATTTGGTGTATAATGTATGGCTGTACATAAGGTCAGCAGGTAGTGCATTTCCCCAAGAGATCAGCAACTCTCTACAAAGTTCTAGTTTTGTATAAAATATCTACCATGGGCCTGCTACAGAGAGGACAACAAGATATATTTCATTGGCTTTGTTGGGAAGCTTGTTTTGAAGCTGCTCATTAATAATCATTTACAAAACACCATAAAAGTCAGTCTACACAAAAGTCATTCAGCCATCTGATACATGATAAAATCCTACACACTGAAAATACATAATGTTCAGCACATTAACAAGTTTACCAATTAAAACTTTGTCATCTGATCTGTGCATCTGTAACATCCTTAAGGGGTCAGTTCACCTTAATAACAACAGACACTATTCCCACTCTTACCCTTGTTGGTACAGAATCTAGACATGTAGGCAGTTCAGTTTTATGTGCCGGGTTTTTGAGATATTTGAAGTTTGTGCCGCCACCTCAACACAATAAAATACAATGAAGGTGAAAGAGGGAATGTCTTTTGTGATGTTCTAAGAAATCTTAAAACCAGCATGTTCCTCTAGAAACAATGTCCTAGTTGCTTAACAGAATTCACAGTTATCTTCCCCAGTCCCCCGGTTGGCCATTCAACCAAACTGACAATAAAATTAGAGAACAGTTTATCTTGACTGATAATGTTGAGCTGAGTGTCCATTATTAAAAGCAAAGTCAGATATATAAGAGCTCCCCGTAATAACTGCTACATAGATGTTGACAGAATTTACATATTTGGGTTACACGGATGAAGGGATAGTGAAGAATATTTCAACTATCAAATTGGAAAACAAAGACTCCATAAGTACCGTTTACATGACGAAGTTCAACAATCCTAAATATTATCTGTGGTCTATCAATATGAAACATTTTATTGATAGACCAAACCAAAGAAAAGAAAAGAAAGGAAGCTTGCGGTCTCTCCCAACTGAAAGCTGCACTGAGGCAGTGAAAACCAGAGACATGACCTCCTCCTCCAGGGCACTGTTCTTGGAAGCAGGAGACCTATTCCGGGTTTTACTAAAAGGAATTTTCTACATTAACTAATAAACCTGTTTTTGGAACAGGCTGTGGGGGGGGGGGACTAGTGGGTGGTAAGACAGCCTGCCATTAGCTGATCAAAAATAAACTTGGCAGATGATGTTAAGAGGAAGTCATAACAGCTCAGAAAAGGTTGTTTGTGTGTGTGGGTGTGTGTGTGCATGTGCATTTAGGATGGCACCAGTGCTCTGTATAGTAAAATAATTATTTGAGAATGGTAAGTGAGGATGTATGGACTGACGGTGGGTGGGGACTGGTCAGGGAGCAGCCATGTTGGAGTGACAGAAGCGGAGGACAAGTAGGGGGTGGGGGTGGAGGGGGGCAAATGGTCCAGCTGCGGCAGCTAAGGCCGGCCCTGGCACGGAGCAACCTAAGGGGCACACTGGGCTCTGTGTCCCAGCAGTGCAACCCTACTGTCCCTACAACGCAGCCTCAGTGACCCCATAAAAGAGTCTCAGTGTCCCCAGCGCTCTGCCCAGAACAATGGCCTCGTTCTCCCTCCACTTCCATTATAACTCCCTCCGCACAACACGGCACAATGCTCCCTATTGGCTGGAGTGGCATTCCAAAATCCTCTGCAGTAGATACCAACAGCCCGCGCTCTCGGCATTCGAATGCTGGACTAACCCCCGTCACCACTCGCCTCTGCTCTCCATGGCTCCCCTCCCTCTCTGCTCAAAAAACCTTCCGTGTCCATTCAACTCAAAACCTTCCTCACCCCAGCATCCTCTATGAAGGCCCGCTTTGTAGCAGGATGTGATAATAAGAGATACCAAGTGATAGGAGAGACAATGGGGACAAGCAAGGGTAGATACAAAAAATACTGAAACAGTCAGTCCGTTAAGACGGGGTGGGGGGGACAATACGAAGGGAAGAGAAACCAGCAAGACAGGCTGTCAATAAATGAACTGAGGTATGTGCAGTTACTGTATGTGAACTGACAATGTGCATCATCATAAGTCTATTGTCTATTAACAACCATTATCTCTTGAATGGCATATAAGAGATATGATCTACCACCACTTTCCCATAGGTAAATTCTTTCACAACTGCTTTTGAATAATTAGTTCACCTGGTGAATGAGAAACAGTTGACAGAAAATTGATAATTTATGCAAGTTAGTAAAACCTAGAAAGGAACAGGCTCTAATATAAAAAAAAGGAGAGAAAAAAATGTGTATAGTTATACGTAATACAAAAAGGACAAACTTCTCCCAAGTCAGTTTGAAGCATAACGATATGGATTTCTATCCCTTCCATGAAACCACACATTTGCATAATGTCATGGTCAAACTCAGTCATCATGAATTAGCCCTTGTGTTATAGTACCTTTGTCACCAGTGGCACAGAGCCCTCATTTTATGTTCCAGCATTACACAGGAACATATTCGTAATATTTTTATTTAAGCATGTGGATCTTGTGTAAGTGTAAATGAGCGTTAATTGACATTGACTCTGTAGAAGGGTTGGACAATATGACAATATACAATTTACTAAATATCATAAGATGATATAAATATGTCAATCATCAGTGATTTTAGACGGTTTATTCTGCAGTAAGTATCCCTTTAACATCTCTGGGTGTATTAGGCCACTGTAGGAAATGTTACACTGAGTTATGACTCCAGTGGGATTTTATATGACTTTTGAATCAATGTGGTGAAGCACCTAGGTGTATCAGAGCTGAATTAGCCCAACAGCAGACATGCTGGCAGGTTATTAATTTATCCATGTTAAATTTATCAATTCATTTTCCAGAAAATGTACAAACTTAACACAATCTACAATGACAGCGTGATATAAAATTACACACACTGTGAGGATTTTCTCCATATCGACCACTCCTACTCCACAAGGACTAAAACTAGGACACTCAGATACTCAGAGCACAGTGAAACACTGCATAACACATTTTTTACATCTGACGTACCACACATACACTTTTTTGTCTGTCTTAGCCTGTCTCATCATGTGCTTATCAGCTGTCTGTGTGTCTCTCAGTACTGACCTGTGGCAGAGGGTTGGGGGGCTTGGTGAGGATGCCTCCTATGTACACCACATGTGGCAGGGTGGGCCGGGGGAACTCCAGAGCCATGTCAGTGCACAGCATCCACAGCCGGCTGCCTTGCACCAGGTCAGCCATGGCCACGTGAGGCTTCACTCCATGTTTCTTCATAATCCGGTCATACTTGGGCAATGCAATATAATGGACTCCAAAGCGCTGCACCAGGTAAACAGCAGTGTTTGTGATCCTCTGGACCAGAGACATGCGGTCTGTCAGCAGTGAGTTGAATTCGGGTACATAAGATAGCGGGGCTGGGGCACCAACCTCAGCAGGATACCACAGACCTGTGCTGAAGACGGCATATTGCACGCCCAGGATATGAGCTATTACAAAACCACACATCTCATTAGGATCCACCAGCAGCAGGTCAAACTTGGCCTCCTTGAGGCGGGTCATTACCTCAACATTGCCTACAACAGCATCACAGTTCTGAGAGTAGTGGTCAAGAATGTCAAACAGTTCCAGAAATGTCAGGCGGCCTGAGAAGATGTTGCTGACTTTGGACTGGAGGAAACTGTCAGCCGTGCTGCTGTTAAAGATCCCTGGATAGCGTTGTAGGTGGTAGTGAGGAGAGGGGGGAACCTCACGACCCTCTGAAATTAGAAAATGGCTCTCATGGCCCTCCTGGTGCAAAGCCGTGGCCAGAGTCTTGAAGATGTAGAGGTGTGATTCAAACATGATGGGTGGGACCACAATTACTTTAGAGCATGATGCACTGGGACTCCAGGTGAGGAGGCCAAGGAGGAGGAGTAGTGATGAGGGTAGTAGCATGGCTGAAATAATAAAGAAAGGAACAATGTTAGCACTGCAGGATGTCAAAATAAAAGCAGAACCCAGTCATCAAAAAGCTGTCATCATACAAATAACAATCAGTGTTGCTCCACTGGTACAGAATCAACCTAGATTATTATCAGGTTAGATACGTGTATCATACATCATACATTCATTTAATACTGGGAATTATATAGGAAAATGGGCCTGACATAAAATTACAGGTCAAAAAAGTGCCTGCTGAAGACTCAGAGAAGGTAAAGAAAGAACAGTTCATCAGATGTATATGTATAGTTTGTTGTCTTGAAACTTTTATCTACACAACGAACCTCACTCTGGCCCACCTATTGTCTGTCACCCATGATGAAAGGAGGCAGTTTGACATAGTTGAAAGTCTTCACATCAAAGCCTTCACTTCAACCCTGGAAATTAATTCAATTGGTCTCTATACTCAGAAGTGGTATTGAGAGAATGCAACTTCTCAGTTTCTTTGTGGTTGCATGTTCTCATTAGTTTACCTGCCCTAATCAACCTTTGCCTTTCTTTCTCCATATTTCAATTCCACCTCTTCATCTCTCCTCACTGTGCACAGCCGTCACTGACATGGTGTGGGTAGCACCAACGTCATTCTAAACCTTCAGCCACTCTATTCACAAACATAAACACAAAGAACCATTATCATGGCACCATGTCATAGCCTGTGCCCTATATGCCTACACTCTTTCTCCCTCTTACTTGGATTAATCATCAACACTCAGAACCTCTTACGGAGAGCCCTCAATTATCCAGGGTTTTTTTTTTTTTTTTAAATCTACAATGACTAACTCGTATTCTCCTTCCACAGGGCGTTACACCTTAAGGAATGCACTGACCTTTGGAGGAAAATATATAAAATTACACTCAAGCAAAAGCGTGATTGTGGTTTTGGACAGGGACGTAAAGGAGCGAAGTAATCAATGCACAAAACAAAACCACAGCTAAAACCAGGGCTGCTCCTTCATGTACTTTTGAAGCGAAATGTGTTGTCCAAATTCTTAACATGATGCTAACAATATAATGCAGCAAGCAGATGAATAAATTCTCAACCTACTTACATAATATGCATAGTCTTTCATTTCCTTATAAAGCTCTCCTTTTGGAGCACTGGAGGAAGCATACATTCTTCCATACATTCTTCCACTGGCTATTCAAACATCACATTGCACCCCCATGTAGATTACCAGTCCATAACCTCAGACAAAGCCAAAAGAAACTGCTGTACAAGGGCTTGTGAGGAAGCATCTTGCATAACTGTTACAATTGTGTTAGTATAATACGTAAGCGGCCTTAAAATGGACTGCCAAAGCTAGATAAGGAATTAAATATAAAGGGACAGGTCTTAGTTTTAAACCTAACCTGGTGCTTTGAGTGTTTTCAGTGTGGAGTTTAAGGTGGCGTGTTCGCGTAGGTGTGGATGTATGATGTCACCGTTTTTCCATGTGTCAGACTGATAACCCATTCATGGCGTTGCCTGCCTCTCATCCAGTGTGTGCTCCGATAGGCTGCAGCAGCCTGCCAGTGCTTATTTCCTCCTGTCAGCCCCACAAGACATCTCCCGCATCATATTTTATCATCAGATGAGTACTATCTCCCTTCTAGTGCCATTACATCTCAATCTATATCAAATGGCATGGCCCATATTGTTTCTGCTGAACGTCTCCTGATGGCATCTACACAGGATTCTTATCTTATCAACCACCTGCTTCTCCTCAATATGGAGGTTCTCTCCACAAACAGCTGGGGCCTGATAGGAAGAGGAATCAGCGTGGCCACCATTTTGTTTAGCATTGTCCTGAGGATATCGTTACAAACACTTCTCAGCCCAGACTGTTGATGGTAACTATAGAAACCAGCCACTGTCTACTGAGGACTGTGATGCGTCATGACTTAAGTTACTAACAATGGAGTCTGGTTACCGTGCGCACAGGGAGGGCTGAGCAAATTATCTGGATTAAGAGAATTAAAAAATACGAAACGATAGGTGGATCTGGGTGAAGGCAAAGAGTGGATGAAAAACTAAATTGCACAAAAATTTAAAAACAGCAGTAAAAACTATTTTAGAATTTGTAAGGAAAACCCTTTAACAAGGCATAACAGCTATGGGCAGCAGGCGACAGCTAAGAGATATATGAATATATTTATATTGTTACGTGATATGAAACATCTTACCAGCTATATTACCATTAAATGAGATGACTGTGTGTGAACATATAGCAAAGCTAAATCTACAATTATTGCCTCAACTTGATTGATCACATTATCATATGAAGGATTTAAACAACTAGTGAGTCTGTTGCCTCTGACTAATAGACTTTGTGTATAAACATAAGTCACCTGCAAACAGGTGCAGTTTACTTTTAAGTTTTACCCAATATTCTACACCTATGTGTACACAATTTCCCTTTTGTTCCCATGCACAATTCATACATATATCAACAATAATAAATGTATGATAAATAATATTGCTTATTGACATTCAGTAATTAATTTGGACTGTCCACAGTACTGATTATTATTACCAGCAAACTGTACAAAAATACAATTCGTAAAAGTTTTGATTTATGCATGTGCAGAATTCTTCTGTAATATATAACTGTGACACGCAGTTTGTTGCATTGAACATCAATTTGAGTATTCTATATGATCATAGAAACATGTACCATATTGTGATATAGGTTATTAATATTGTGATACTGACTCTTACCTGTCCTGCTTCAACAACTGCATCTAAGTTTTGTCAGTGCCACATTTCAAATTGTGGCACAGACTCATAAAGACTCACAGATGAGTTTATAGTGCAAAAAACACTGTTCTATGGTATTTTCTTCAGATTAAGAGCAAAATAGCATGAATGAAACTGAGAATGAAAAAGAACATTATGGGAAATTTCTGTGTAACCAACTACCGCTTTCAACAGACAGAATGCAAGTAATTATAAACTCTGACCATAACTCTGTTATAATCTCAAATTAATTGGCTTGCATTGCAGCTTTCCGTTGTGTATTATGGAAAATCAAACCAATTACAGCTTCTGCAGAAAGCGTTTTGGCCCATTCAGACTGACACAAGACAGTAATTATACAGTAATTATTGCTCTCTAATACCATAATCTAGACTAACATTTTCTTGATTTAGCACAGCAGGAGGAGCAGCCTCACTGCTTACACAGCAGGGGTTCATTAGCTCAGTGCACCCTGTTGAGAGGGGAGATGTGACTTCCAAGAACTGATATTAAGTAAAACACAAGTCAGTCCAAGCTGTTTATTTAGTCTCATCTTTCAAATAGAGGGAGATAAACTGATCTTAAATTTCTTTGCTGAAAAAGAACCCACTTGAGTCCTTTGAAGGGCAATACAAGGTTAGTAAGTCTTTTAAAAAAAAATGAAAGGACAACACAAACCGAAAGGGCTTGGCTGCACAGTTCACATTAGCTTTCAGATTATAGAATACAGTTTCCTGGAAATACAGGAAGATTCAGAATCTGCTAACAGCTGTAAAGTTTAATGAGATCCATAACTGACCCATGCAAATTTGATCATATCAAAACTCAAACTCTGATAATGATATCTAACATGCAAACACATAACATGGCCTGATGTCTACAACAAAAATACCTCAATGTTTGGATACATGTGTGAAAAGGCACATTAGCTCAACACCTACAGAAGTTTAAGGATAATGATGTGATATCTGCTAAATAATACTTTGTCCTTCTTTGTGCTTCATAGAAAAGTTAAGCTAAGGTCAAGAACCTTTAGATCTTGAATTTTGGTGAAAACAAAATGAAAGTGGAAAAAAACACTTGACTTTCCCATGCCAAGCCACATGAGAAGCTGTTTATAATAGCAACATGGTCTCTGTGTGCCCTTACCTCTTAAAGCTTCATCAGCATTTGACGGAAAGGTATACACACTAGCTATAGATGAATAACACTGTGAGAAAACACTACTCATTCATTCCTTCACACATGTCTCTGTTCAAATAAGTTATATTTTCTTGTAAAAAAAAAAAGAAAGAAAAAAGAAAAAGGAAAAATTAATTTCCCACCCAGACCCATATGCTACACAGACACATACATATCACTGGACATGTCACTGCAAAACAGCCTACAAGGCCTTCAGCATGAGCAACCAGCTCATCCATTGCTGTTTTCAATGTCATTTTAAAGACCAGACAGAAATTCACTGTACTCATTCCACCTCTCAGCTCTCCTTCCTCATATTTGACTGAATGTCACCTCTTACCTTCTCTATTTCCCTTCATACTTCCTTAGCCACACTATGACCATCAACACACACAGGAACAGGTCGGACAGACTCTTGTCTTTCAAAGAGCAAATAGTTGTTATAGCCAATAAACAAAACAGGAGAGTAGTACAAAGCAGCACAGTAACTGTCAATGGTATCTCATTAACACAATTTACTGAATGATGAATGCAAAGAAACAGGGATACAGTGGTGTATATATATAAAACCACCACAAATAGATCCTGTAAAATATCCTTGCATAATATATTCAACCAATAACAATAATTCTTGGGATGACATTTCTAATAAAACTTAGCACTGACAACTTTACTTGTGTACACAGAACAAGTATAGCAGCCTTTCTGAGTCTGGGTGGATTTATTCGTTTAAGCTTTGGGCAAAGGCACGCCGCACAACACACACGGACGTTTTGAGCGTTTAAGCAACAGCACAATCAACATCCAAGTCAGATATTTGGTACATTCAGCAGTGACTTGCATATTTGAGAACAGGATCGCCCTCATCACCTTTCGCCTGCAGATTCAAAAGATTTTTTTTTTTTTTTTTTTTTAAACATCAGGTGATTGCTTTGCGTGGGTGCAACATGGTTTGGCCGAACAGGTGTCCTGATGTAGGTATAGCTCAAAGAGAGAAATGCTGTATTCAGGTCAAACAGGATTTCGGTTGAAGTTCACCTTTGCTTTCAGGTCATATTATAAAGCCCACTGGACATGTGAGGTTTAATATCGATTTGTGACCTCTCAAAGATTACGATTACCATTTTACAAGTTCAACTGATAATAACTCGTAAAATGTCATGCCAGCATATCCTGGCACGGTGGCTGTATTTTATAACAGTGTTTGTTTTTCTGGAGGTTAGCACACACCCAAAATATGTAGCGCAAGTGTCATGCCGACAATCCAGAAACAAGTCTTTACAAAACGCTTAGGATAATGTAATGGAGGCATATTACTGCCAAACTGGGGCCACACAACATATATGAAGACTGCCATGTTGCAGAGGATAACTTTATACCAGGTTCAATCCACTACTGAATTCACAAATACACCATGACAATTTACCGCCCATGGGGATTTTCCTAATTCGCAAAGGACGTGAACGCAACACAGCAACCTGTGTCTCAGGAGGTTTCGACTCTCACCTGAGCTTTTAGTTTAAACAGCCAAGCAGCACGTAAGAATTCTCCGAAAATATCAGGTTAGACGGCTTGTATGAAACTATAACCACGAAAAATAAAGGGATGAAAAAAGTGGGTTTCTGCAGAGTCGCCAACAACAGGTTGTGTTCACGATGCACCTGTTGTGACGCGCACGTAGCTCACTTGTGTTGGCCTTACCTTGTGACTTAGACGTTGCTCGGCAGAAGTTGAGAGGGATGGTAGTCTCCAAGAGGATTTAAAAGTGTCGGGGAGGAAAAACACAAAAAGTGATGAGGACTAAAGGAATAGAAACAGGTCCCCGGGTATCGAGCACGGGCACAGGGAACATTAGAGTCGCAGTGTCTTTCACGGTGGAGGAGAGAGGCGTTCCAAGATGGACAGGAAGGGAGTGGCAGAGAGGGGGGAAAAAAAACCTGCACAGGGTTGGTTGAATAAAAGTCAATGAGGGTGGGGGAGTATCGGCCCATACAAGTCCTACTTTGCCTCTGCAACAAGTGACTGCATCCGTGTTGATACTGTCAGCGGTTGAGATGAGTGAGTGTATGGGTTTAGACTGATAAACGATGCCAACGACTGACTGACCACATTTTTCTCGGTTTTATACTTGTTAGATTAAGGTGATGGCTGATTTTACAGAGATGAGATTGTAGGAAGATAGTGCCTCTGAAGCAGAGGAAAATCTTAGATGCTCGTAATCTGAATTCTTAAATGTATTTTAGTAATTGTTAAATTGGTGGCTGTCTTAGGCTGCATATTGATATTCCATGTTGTGGTAGCACTTTCTAATAATGCATCCTTTAACAAAGGGTTACAAATTATTCTGTTGCAACTAACAGTTTTTTTCATTACGGATTAATCTATTGATTTTTAACTAACTAAAAGTAACTGATTAATCATTTACTTTATTAAATGAGCCATTTCCAAAATGTCCACTTCCCTGAGCCTAAGGTAACATCTTTAAATTGCTTCTTTGGTCCCACTGGCAACCTTTAACCTTTGTATGAACCAGAAGAGTACATGTGCATTCATTAGAAACTCTATCTATCTATCTATCTATCTATCTATCTATCTATCTATCTATCTATCTATCTATCTATCTATATGTCTATCTAATTTCACCCACTCACCTTTTGTGTGTGTGTACTTCTAAAAGATTGATGACTCAGAGCTGGAAGATAAAGTTCCTGATGGTGCTGGAATTCAGCACTCTGTTCTATGAAACCATATTCTCAAAAAGGCTTTGTAATATATCTTTATAATCAGCAAGATAATTAGCTATCCACAGCAAACTGTTGTGCTCAGCCACATTATTAAACTACCCGCACCAGTGCTTTGTGTGTGCAAGTGTGTGTGCACTGTATTTTCTGGATCAACAGAAAAGACTGTTATAAATTGCTTAGTCTTCATTCATCCACCAACTCATTTATTTACAGAAACACAACACAGTTAGGTAGATGGTAGGTATAGAAAAAGCTGTTGCACTATTGTAAATTACCTTAGGGAAGGTTGGGAAACAGGGCTGGGGTAACTCCCCACCAGCAAACATCCAAGAGAGGACTGATGCTTATCAGACAGAGAAGAGGTGGAGATAAAGGATTGAAAGAGTGAGTTCATTGTGATTATGCTGACACTGGGACTTAACTGTCACACACAGAGAAGTAAGTCTGTTTACACGGTAAACACACACATGCACACACACTTAAGCTGAAGGGGATGTAAAGTAATTAAGGGCCGGGTGGGGGTTGGAGAGCAGAGCCATAATGTCAGTGTATTTAAAAACAAATGGATGTTTCTTCTCTAACAGTGATCCATTTGTCTATGGATCTTCCCTACGTGCGCACACTCACACACACACACACACACACACACACACACACACACACACACACACACACACACACACACACGCACACACACACTTTGTTCATGTCTTTCGATACATTCACTGCCCTCGCCATCCCATTTCCTCAGCTATGCCCTGAGTCATCACAATAGTGTTCCACACTACTACTGGTTAGTAGGCCTCAGCATCCACTCCACCCCTCCAATCCAAAAAGGTGTGTAGAGGTGGAGTGTATTGCTGCTGCTGCTGCTGCTGCTGCTGTTTACTCGCTATTTGTCTGGCTCCCGCCTTCACTCTCACTCATCATGTGTCTCTTCCACACTTTGCCCCCATACGCTATTTCTCTCTGTTTCACTCTCTCTTTCCTCCCCTCCCTCACCCTTGCTCTTCCTATGCTATTCTCTTTCTCCCCCACCTCACCACCACCCCCACCACCCCCGCCCCCACCAGATATCAGGTGTGTTACCTGAGCTCCATATCAATAGTTAATCACCCTGGGACACCCAATCTACAGAGCATGACAGAACTCTCCCATGGAGAGTTGTGGTGGTCATGGTGTCTGTACTGTGTGTGAGAAAAGAAAAAGGGGGGGGGGGGGGGGGGTTAACGACTCGCACATTTTGAGAGAAGTCAAAAGCTGCTGAGAGAGCTGGGAGGGAGAAACCTGCAAGGGGGAAAAAATGGCCAATGATGAGGAAGTGGAGGGAGTGTGGATTGTGCTGGGCTATGCTATAAAACTTACACACAAGGCAAAGATTTGATCTCTGCCTTAGTTTGGAGGCTGCTTATTCATCATAGATTAACAAAATGAATAAATACTAATACTTTGAGCTTGTCTATTAAAAAAAAAAAAAACAGAATTAAACATGGAATATAAAGTACTCGAAGAAGCATGGCTCCACAGTAAAATAGATGGACAATACTTGGAGAATAGAGGCTTCCATTATCTTTGAATCATTTTTTAATTTTGTGAATTGGACTAAACTTGGGATGGCTCTGCTTCCCTGTTCTGCCCCCTAGTGGACAAACAATGGTATTACAAGAAGTACGCGAGCAAGCCAGCTCTGAACTGCATCTTACATACAGTATGACTGATAGACAAAAGATTAATATATTATTTTTAATATCATTATGGAGGTGATGACCTACAGCAGTCCACAAACAGGTACTATAATCCCTGGGATGATGAATCCTTCATTCACATCTTTTCTGCAGCATTGCTGATGTGTGAAGGGTGATTAGGAGGAGTCTGAGGACAGAGACTGTCATATGCTGTGCAGATTGTAAAGCCCTCTGAGGCAAATTTGTGATATTGGGCTGCATAAACAAAGCTGACTTGACTTGATTTGAACACTCTTCCTGGCAGATGATTCATTAATAAAAGAGCTCCATTTTGTAAAGAATGCTGAGGTTTTGGTTACATAGTAGTCAAAATATAGCCCTATATATCCCAAATCTCTATGGTATATGACATCCTCTATCTTTAAATCCTATAGATGTATTAAAATTAAAGTTATCCTTTACACCCTGGATCATGTATTGTGAGCATCTACATGGGTATGTGTTTTTATGTTAAGCCACAGCATCCCTCCTGAGACACAGGCCGTCAACAAGGGTTCTCCAGGCATCCCAGTCCTGAGCCAAGCTGTCCCCAGGTGTGGCCCATCTTCATCTGCATGGGCATCTGCATCCATGTCTCTGCACCATGTGTTTCGTGGTCAGCCTCTGTTTTTTTTTTTTATTTCCTTGGGGTGGGGGGTGGAGTTTCCACTTGAGGGATTGTCTTGTGATGTTTGAGGCAGGTTTATGGAGTGCATGTCCTATCTATCTCCAGCGCCGCTGTAGAATCTCTTATTCTGGTGGCTGTTGCTTAGTCTGTTGCCTCAGTTGCTGATAATGTTGCATCACCACGTGTTGTGATCCTCCAGATTCGCTGGACTAACACCAACAGCAACAAGGAACGTGTTTCTATATCTGATGTTTAAATTCCACCACTCTACCCTCAAACACATTCTGGTGTCAGATATGACATGGTCTGCATTGACTAACAGAAGCTGCCTCTGTTGCATGATAAGAGTTATGATGTGAACTTACCTTGTGTATAAACAAACTTGATTATAATTCTACAGAGCAGCACAAATCTATAGCTGTTTGATTGGACTAAATTTTGAGTGTGTCAGATCTAGAGTAGATATATTACAATGCAGAAAGTTTCAATTTGAATTACTAGATTTTTAAGATGTTCTTAAAGCTGATTAAAATGGGATGTTGGCCATGTGGATGCATGCAGCTCTGAGACTTCTCAAACAACAATAAACATACTGTAGATCCCTTCATCAACCAAAATAAGACTGGTTTAATTAAAGGTTATACATGTTTTTAAGTATAAGAATACCTTTTTTTCTGATCAACATTTACTGAAGCGCCTGACTCTAAAAAGGTGAATGGAGCAAAGTTCTGTATATGGGTATCATCTGTTGGCTTAGAGGGTCAAGATGCCCTCTATCTATATGTAGAGTTCAGCAAGGGCCTCGAGGGCTAAATATTACATCTTCAAAACAAAGAAGAAAATAGACAAAAAGTCACTGACTTTATTCAGAATAGCTCATGCTGATGTGCTGATATGCTGATGCAGCTTATGCTTATGTTCTGCCATGAAATTTAGACTTTTACCAGATATTAAAATATCAGTGAGTAAATTTATCGCACCGCTCTGCTGAAACCAAAATTAATGCCACTGATAGTGTGAAATGGTTGACAGGAATGGGGAGGAAAATAATGTTTTTATTCATTCATATCATGATCAAATATCTCAAGCATGTGCCTGGCTTATATACACCCAGTTGGAAATGTAATGAGTACACCTAGCTGAAACTAATGCAGTATAATACAACAGTCCTGCAATAACTCCTCCCTTTATGAAGGATATAATGTTCAGTTTTTGTCTAGCCAGGTGTTGATTCAACTTTATGCTCATTTAGGAGGCTGCAGTTTGTGGTGCTTCATACTTAGAGGTGTGTCTATCATTTACTCTACCCTCAATGACTAATGGTTTGGACATAATACGAGAAACACCTCTCAGTATGATGCCACATGATTCAGCAGCACCACAAACTACAGCCTCCACAATAACCATACAGTTGAATCACCACCTCTCTAAAACAGGTCCAAACAAAAGCTGAACATTAATAACCTTCCCAAAGGGAGGATTTATTGCTGGACTTTTGTATTAGACTACATTAGTTTTCGCTAAGTGTAGCTACTGAGTGTACAACATGTACACAGAGTGATTGCCTCAGTAAGAAATAGATAAAAATCTAAGGAAAGAGAGGAGATTTTTATTGAGAATATTTTTTATAGAGCTGTAGAGAGGAGAAAACATTCAGTTCAAACAGGTTCTTGTGAAAAGTTATGGAAAATGAATTTCTCTGGCAGAGTGTGAGGGGTGAATTTTCTGCTCTGCCTGTAGTGAAGAGGTTATTTCTCTGTTGGGAAGCCAGGAGTCAGTTGTCACGACTGTGTGAAGTGATGGCCTGGTCAGCACAGGGAAAGTTCAGCCAAGCATCTGGTAGTGGCAGAATATGAATAAACTGGCATACTGTATGTGTAGCTGCTGGAGCAAAGATGTTTCTGGGACCAGATCCTCTCACAGCCATGTCTATATTAGGGGGGCATGCACAGCTGACCATTCTGACATGGGAGAATTTAGGCAGGTTTAACAAGTGGAGTTTGCAAGCCATCTAGATGGAGCAACTGGATGACTTGTTTCAGGAGCCCAGTAATGAGGGTGGTGGCAGTAATCCAGAGAGAAAATGACTACAATTTTTAAAAAGAGCTGGACTAAATCCTCCATAAAGATGTGTCTGATCCCTTGGATGTGGTGTGTAAACATGCGGGATTGAGTTGAGGTTGGAGTTGCATTTTGGGTCTTGTTGGACAATCAGCTGTCTTCACCCATATCGAGATTCTTCACAGAGTTCCTTTTTTAATGATTCATACAGTATCTTTTATAGACCAGGAATTCCCAGGAAGCAACAGAGCTTTGTCCTCCTTAAGATCTTTTATCTGTGGTATGTATACAGTGGGATGTACAAACCCCATTAAATTTAAGGACTGGAATGTGTTTTAACAATATTGTTCCAAGATGTTAAAAGATGACTGAAACTAGTATAAATACACAGCACCATAAGGACACAAAAAGCATATTTTGACTGTGGGAAAATATAGAATTAAGAATAAGCTTTTAGAAGCTAATGAAGCTAATGATAGCGAGCAGCTGAGATGTCAGAAATTTGGAGAAAACCTGAGACACTGCCCATTTTAAAGTGATGAAATTCAGCGTCCAAACATTAGTTACAAAAACCAAACTCACCAGTTGAACTGTTCTCTATGCTATTCATTCTTTGTTCATCTTTCTGTCCCTGATGAGAGTAAATGCTTTGCAGACACTATGAAGTATAGGACTCAGTGGTTTGAGCCATGCTGAAACCAGACTGGCTATTCTGCTAAACATGTTTGGAGCTTTAAAGGCACAATGTTCATTAGATTCAGAAAGCCAAGCCTGTGCGCCATTGTTGTAGCTATTTGGAACAAGGCCCCTGCAATTATGCAAAGAAATTCTGTGAATTAATGAATGGGAAGCTGTCATAAAAGGTTTTGTGGCTTGTTTAGAACAGAAGGGGGCGAAAGGGTCATGGACCCTATTCTGTCTTCTGGACACAATAAGGACTTGTAATGAATCCAGACTTTGTGATTCTTGTCTTGTAGTGGTAATTTTTGCTATTGTGTGTTAATGTGTGTTAATTTCCTGTTGTGTATGTACAGTATAGGGGGCTTAACAAAATGTTAGAAACACCTCTCAACATAATCTGCTCAAAACATACCATAGAGTTGAACTGGACATTGTAAGCTTCATAATGGTAACATTATTGCAGGGCTGTTGAATTAGATTACATAACAGATCTAATAAACCGCCAATCCAATAAAACAGATCAGCCACAAATTCTGCATTTAGGAAGATTCAAATATAGTTATATTATTATATTGTTACATATAGTAAAATCAGTACCTCTCTGACAGTGTCACTCAAAACTGAACATTATTGTCTTGTCAAAGATTGAATTTATGGCTGAGCTGTTATATTGGATTGCATTAGATTTTACAGGTCCATGTAATAAAGTGGCCACTGAGTGTGTATCTGTACTTTGAAGCCCTGTTGCAGTTGAACAACAGGAGTGTAATGTGCAAAAATCACCACAAGGGGGAATACAAACACCACAACCTGAAACTCTGCAGTATCTGTCTCCATTAGTTGGTTCATAATATTCCAGCGACTGCATGGTAAAAAGTTCACTCTTTCCACTGCTATTGTCTTATTTGTATATTTATTCCCCGAACCACATACAAAGAAGCTCTGTATGTGCACTGACTTTAACATGTTTCATGTGATTCAGGCTCCCCCAGATACAGATCAAAGACCTCCTGTTGGGTCCCCTGATTTGAAATGTAGGACTTATCAATTCATTTCCAGTCATGGGAAAATGGACGCGATGGTTGCATTTAGTCATCCTAGACCTAGACCAATTCAGAAACACAGCTATATTTCTTTCTCTTTGGAAAACAGAAATCATAATAAATATAAGCCTGACAGATGTATCATTTTCTTTGGGGGGAGGGGGTCATCTGGAAAATTACTTGAATGTAACTTACAGGGGTCCACAAGTCAGAACATCCATCCATCAATTATCTAAATAGCTTATCATCTTCTTTCTCCCAATGTCTCTCCCTCTCTCTCTCTCTCTCTCTCTCTCTAGCTTCTTTTCCTCTCTTGTGCTCGCTCCCTGGCTCTGTAATCACCCTCTCAGTGATGGCCATTTTGTTTCTGTCTGCCTTATCTTCTGTTTGCAGTTTCCCTCTCTGTCATTATTGTGCTATTAGTGTTTCATCCTGGGGCTAAAACACAGGACTCACACTGACCTTATAGTCACAGCTATGCTCAAAACGTCTGCTTTGCAAGATAACACCCCCCCCCCCCCCCCCCCCCCCCACTCCTTCTCTCACTCTCCATCTCTCTCCTTTAAACACACACACACACACACACACACACAAGGCCATGTTCAAAATAAATTCACTCGCATACACCTACATATCCATGTGTACACACCTACACACACAAAGTTCTGGACAAAACAAATTCATTCACATACAAACCTAAAAAGAAAAATATATCTTCACACAGACAACACTCCTGTTTCCTTTTTGCACAGTTACAAGAGTTGTTGCAAAACAACCACACAAATGTTTCATGAAAAATGGAGATTACATGAAATCCAGGTGAAGCTTCTGACACACCTGAGTTTCTCTCTAGTTGAGCTTTTTGTTATTACCTTTCTTCCCACATCATGATGGAGAGAGACAGAGGAGGCAAGACAGGGAAAAAAAAAGAGTGGGTGCTTTTCATTATTATAGGGCTCCATTATTTCCTACATTGACATAATTGTATCATTGTTTGAGTGACACTCATCCCATTAAAGTATATTAATGGGGGCTGCATTGAATGAGTGAGAGAGAGAGAGAGATAGAGAGAGAGAAACAGAGCGAGATTCTACAAAGCCAGTTGTATGTGGACACACCTGGGCTGATGCTACAGTGCTACAACACACTTAAGGCCTGTCTTACAGGTTATATATTAACATGTCACAGTACAAAAAGTACAGGTGTATATAATAACATGAATGATGGCCACATTCAGTTTAGCTGCCTCAGTTTCAGGGTCCTAGTAATGTGCATGTAGGCTCACTGTCACACTGTCATGACTTACTGGGACACTCGAATAAATGTTATTAGGAACATCCATGCTTTTCCTGCTATGTCAATTCAGAATGCATGCTATGAAAAAGGCTTATGACAGTGCTTTCAGCTTTGTGGTGACAATGCCTTTGTGTATAAAGTGAGATCCATGAAGAAATTGTTTTCTGAGTGTCCTGTAGCAATCTTAACTGGTTTGCACAGAGCCTGGACCTCAACCACAGCCAGCACTTTTGGGATGAACTGGGACACCACCTGTGGGCAAGGGTCAACATTAGTGCCTTAGCTGAATCTGAAATGAAGCTGTAGCAAGTCCCTGAAATCAGCTTCTGAAGTCTTGTGTAAAACCATCCCAGAGAAATGGAGGCTGTTATAGCAGCACATTATTTAACCATGATTTTGGAATTAGATTTTGGAGGATGTCATGTTTGGATGGTACACATACTTTTGACCACAGTGCACAGTGGTGTTTTTAAAATGCTACTATATGGTATTCCATGGACGGCCTCTCTGTTTAGTTTTTTTTTTTTCTAATTATGCTGATTAAATTCCTTTGGTACACTCACACTAATTCTCTCTTGATGGATTTTCTACTTACTTTTACCCCAATCTCTCTCACCTCATCTCCCTCTTTCCTCCATTTCCTCCCTCCCACCGTCTCAGTGAGCAGGTGCACAGTGACAGAGTCACTGGGCTGTGAAATCCCCGCTCCTTGAGACACGTGTCATGCCTCTCCTGTCCAAATACACACACACACACACACACTTACACACACACACACATTATGTTGTTTTTGTCCTATTTTTCTTCAACTCCTTCCTTTTTCCGTCCTTTTCTCTGCGGCCTGCGTAGCAATCGAGTCAACAATGTGTGATGTTCATGAATTTACTTAGCAGAGGAAAAAAAAAGGAAAATTAAACTGGAGAGGAGGGAAAAATCTATGCAGAGTTTCATTAAGCAACAACAGAAGTTTGTGTGTGTGGGCATGCTTGTGTGGATTTGTGTGTGTGTGTGTGTGTGTGTGTGTGTGTGTGTGTGTGTGTATGTGTGAGCACTCTGTGTGTCTTTCCTGCATATGTCTCTGACCACATCTACATCTTTAATGTCTGAGACTGAATAATGTATGAACCCCCTGGGCTGGAAGACACACACACACACACACACACACACACACACTCAAAACACCTCTTTTACCATTTCCATTTGCACAAATGTCATAAAACAGTTAGCTGTAAAAGAATGTGCACGTCATCCACAGTCCTCACCACCATCTTCACAACTATCTTGTCATAACCAATATCAGACCACATTGTGTTGATGTGAGAGAACAAAGCACGGCACAAAGTAGACCAGCGCCTCCTGCTCTGCGGTTTCTCTACTACCAGTTTCCTGTTTACATGCTGCACACTTCCGGTTGGAATGAACACAGAACTCACATCAAACATGTTTTACTTGTCTGTACCTGTGTGTGCTTCTCTGCAGGTGACCGTTCAGCTGCGTACCCCTCATGGTACTCTTTTTGTGTGTCTCTGTGATGCAGTCGTGCATGCTTCATACTTCTAATTTGACTTTCAAATATCTGCACCCTGTCATCTTTTCCACATGCCCACACACACACACACACACACACACACACACACACACACACACACACACACACATACACAAACATACTCGTCTTTTCTACAGCCTCTTATGAAGATGAAGATGTGAAGCTGAGGTCAAGGTTGGTTTCTACAGCAACTGTGCATAATAACATCCTGACCTGCCTGACCACCAGGCTTCTCTGTGAAGAGCCTGGTAACAATTTGAATATGCTCCAACTTGCTCGCTCCCTCTCCATCTTTGCATGGTTTTTGCTCATTTATTTTCCCATCATCCTCCTCTCTGACCATTTCTTGACCTTGTTCAACTGCTGAATAAATGAGTGGAGAAACATAAAGATAGTTTAATGTAGGGCACTGAGGGTTTAGTGATGGAAATGATGTGAACCATGTTCTATGGCCCTTGATATCACAAGGTTTCAGTGTAGTTTACCACAGGAGATTTTCACCTGCTTGTTAGACAGCACTCTCCACCAACATCTTTAAAACAGAGATGTTGGTGGAATCTTTTGGAAGAATGGTGTTTCTTTCCTCCAGTTGAGCTCTAGAGACCTGCAGAATCTGCAGCATTGAAGCGAGTTCTGTTTATTTCTTTGACACCCACGACGAACTAGCAACTCTCAAACATACAAGAAGAATTCCCTGGAGTCTATCTGTGTGCCAAATCTACAGCAAAAGCCCCTGTGGTGTCATGTTGAAGCCAAGTACAATCAAGTACAAATTTTCCCTCTTGAAACACACTCAACCATTCTGAGGAGGAGGAATGTTTTTTGGGACTTGCATGTCCCAGAAAGGACTAACTTAACAGGGAACAATTCCACCCACCTCCACAAATCATCCAGAGTGGGCCATTTAGGTGCATTTCTGATGGAAACCATGTTATCTTGTAGCATCAATTTACAGTCCTGGGCTAACTTCTGCCAGGAATGTGAGCAAAACTCTTTCATGAGTCACTACTGTATAAACAAGCCTGAGCGACTCCGGTGTGATGGTTGTAACAGAGCAGAAACAGAGAGATAATAAGAAAATAAAAATAACACAAGCACATGCTCAACACTATTTTTTTTTCCTATGTGAGTTTACATTCTCTCAGCAATACATCATAATGAGTTAATGGTGACTTTTTATTGTTGTTTTATTGTTGTTTTTGTTTCTTTTGTTGTTGTTTTTTGTGCATGCGATCTGTGAAAGATTGCTACAACCTTCTATATTTTTGCTGTGATATGGATCCCTCTAACCTTTATCAAAGGATTGCCCCGTTTCTTTTTCACAAGAGGTAATCAGTGGGAAACACTTAAGCGGTGGCCTGATAACAGCCCACAGCGAGCCATCAGGACCGTTTCCACTGCACTGAGAGGCAGAGAGAGAGAGAGAGAGAGAGAGAGAGAGAGAGAAAAAAAAAAATAGAAACAGCGCAGGGCCCGCGCACGGTGCCATGCGCAGTCCCGTTTTCTGCTGCGCACAGAGGGGGAGAGAGAAGAGAGAGAGAGAGAGAGAGAGAGAGAGAGAGAGAGAGAGAGAGAGAGAAGAGAGAGAGCGTGTGTGTGTGTTCGTGTGTGTGTGTGTGAGAGAGACGAGAAGAGAGAGAGAGAGAGAGAGAGAGAGGGCTGCTATTACTAGTGACAGAAAACGGCAGCGAGCACATACAGTCTGGAGAGCAGCTGATGCGACAAGGTAGGACGGAAAACACCTTCGCATCATTATATTCAGTGTTGATGATCAGTGTCCTTCAGCTGATGTGATGTACATTGTACTGCCTTTGTTTTCAACGCGATTGCGGCGTCCTGCAGCCTGATCTCCATGTCCTCTCCCCGTGCTGTTGTTGTGTGTCCGCAGATGCTGAGCGTCGCCTTGCTGTGTGTGTGCGCCTTCGCCTTTGGACACGTCTCCGCTCGCTCCGATAGCGGCAATTTTTTTGATGATAAGTGGCTCGCTGAGAGATGGGATAAATTCAGAGATGTGAGTAATATTTATGGATTATATTATTAACGCCCCCCCCCCCCGATTATCTCATTTACACCCCCCGCTAGCCTATACCCCCACCCCCCACCACCCTCTTCTCTCCCTATAGCCACCTTCGCTGGTTTTGTGATCATGCGCTCCTCGTTTTCTCGTTGTGTCCAAGCGACGCGTCACGGGGCCCGTTGTGGTGTTTGTCACATGTTCAATACACTAATGATACCGGGATGATCACCGCCTGTGAATGTGTTTTCGCGATAGCAGTCCCCGCTTTACTGAGATAGCTGAGGCCTCTGAAAAACACACATCGCCTAGCTGTCCGAGAGGCACCACTGAGTCCCCGAAAGGGGCCTAATTATGTGCAGGTACAAGGGAGGGAGTCCGCAGCAGCGAGGCCTGGATGTGCTGTTTGGTCAGGAATAAACACCTGCTAGAAGGTGGTGAAGAGCAAACCAATGGAGAGTCAAGACCGAGTATTGTGTGTGTATGTGTATGTGTTTTGTTTTTTTCAGTCATTGTATTCATGTCTGTGTGTATTAGTCTCAACTGGGAATATAACAGCATATAAACACAATGATAGCCTTCAAAGACCAAAAAGTAGAGCAAGTCCACTGTTAACTGTCCACTGTTCCTGTGGGAATTTTAAAGGAATATTATAAGATGTCTCAGTGGCTATGTATACATATGTCTCCCAGTGGTCTCCTCTCTCAACCAGTACAGTAGTGATTGTGTTTGAACTGATCTGGTTTATTATGCTGCTGGTGAGTGTCTTCACTAGCGAACTTCAACAAGGTGCTGTCAGCCACCATTACCCTGACATGTTTATATAAGGCCACTTAGTGCAGTAATGCTGCCGCTGATTGTCATGACGCATACCATACAGCCTCTGATCATGTAGCAGGGCTGCCAGAATTAATGTAGTCATGCTTTCTGGTGTCGTATAGATTCCTTTTATCTATTAATCATCAAGCTTTCAGTAGAAAAGTATTTAGTTTTGCTGTAGTGTGGCCTTTAACATATAGTTGGGCTTTGTAGATTCTTTAATATGTTTATTAGGGAATAATAAGATACATATTATTGCAGATGAAAGACATTGGAGATCAGTACTTGGACGGTGCTGCAAAAACAACAGGGTTAACATAATGCACAAGAGATAATACACTTTTCACTCACACTTGCTTTAATGAGTGATTTTACCTCCATGCTGAACACATGCAGTAGATATTTCTTGGGATTAGAATCCCTGATACATTTGGTGTCAAAGAGAGAGAGAAAAACATGAGCAACATTCTTTATCATTTTCAGATATTAGGGTACTTACTGTCTTTTTCTTAACCTGTAACAGGCTTTTTCTGTCGCTCACTTTCCCTGCCTGTCACACTTAAGCGTGTGAATCCATCAGCTCAGGTGGACCCACGTGATGCACCTCAGGTCCAACTATTGGATTTGGATTATGCAAATAGGGTGTCAGGACCGAATGCTTGTGAGGGAATGTGATTGGCCTTGTGCTGTGCTATTTAAGATGAGCTGAACTCTTTGCGATATATACAGTAAGACAAAGATTGTGTGTGTGTATGTGTTTGTGTGTGTGTGCTAGAGAGAGAGAGCTGAGAGAGCTCTGTGACTGTTTTATTGCAAAAAGACGTATATAAATACCCCAGAATGAGATAGACAGATAGATAGATACCTGAGAGGGAGGTACAGTAATGAGAGTGAAAAGCAAAGATGAAAGAGAGTGGGATGATTGGCAGTGAGCTGAAGGCTGTGTGTGTATTCATATCTGTGTTTTAACCTTGAGGCTCAGGCATTAGAGATTGAGGTGGAGTGCAAAAGCATTATGTGCTCTATATGTACAGTATGAGTATGTCTTTTATTTACTGTTTTAGTGCTGTGTCCCAGTCTGTCAATGTGCAACTGTGTGTTTTTGCATTATATCACATAGAAATCAATCAATACTGTATATGAATCTATTCAACTACATGACAAAAGAAGCAGCTACAGACTGCCTCGTAAAGTCTATAAATGTTTTTCAAGCAGTTCAAACTTGGCCTAGTTTTAATGTAAGAGTTTACTACGTGGTAATGTATGCATCACTAAATTGGGTGCACCACAAAAACAAGTTCTTACATAGGGATAAGTCATTACTGCTAGGTTTAGCCTGAGTTTTGTAGCGAACTGAGCCCACGGTAAAAGCTAATGATATCTTGCCAATACATTGTATACTATGTTAGCTTTACTCATTCAGAGAGAAGAGTAAAAGATGTAACGGGACATGGTTGAAATGTCTGACCTGACGCTTGATGAAAATGCTCTTTATTAATGACATTTACTTGGAAGCTTTTAACTTACACAAAAAATGATATTGCTACACAATACTTCAAATTTAAACATCATGTTCATCAACCAAATGGCCAATACCATTAGTTAGTTGGACTGTGATAAATATGTTTCCCAGCAATCAATTTACCCATTACCTAAGTCTTTAGTAGCTGAGAAATTTCTTAAAGTTTTAATGGTTCAACACGATTTAGCAGATCACTAGTTTTAAACAAGCTAGTTGCTTTTAGCTTGAGCTTAGTTAGGCCTTTATGCACAAACTTATACTGGAGCTAATAATGACTCTTGATTTCAGAAACAATCTATTATGTGATTATTTATTGTGGCAGTAGTCTGTAATCTTAGTTTTTAAATGAAAGTCTTTAGTTGCACTCAAATCTATTATTCTACTATCTTAATCCTGCAACTACTGTGAATATTCATAATTGTACATTTTTCTCAACCTAATACGCCTACTGTTTTAAACTTATGTATTGGTATTCTATGCCAAACCTAGCTTAACTGTGATTTGAAATTTGCATTTTAGGCATGTACTGTCACTTTCATCTTTCAGTGGGAGCCATAAGTGGGTCTCCTGCTAAGTGCACTAGATAGGATCTTGGCCACTGATGTACTGTAAGACCTGTTAGGATGGGCTGGAGCAGCCTGGGGCTGTCTTTCCTGCACCGGTGCCATCTCAGTTTTTTAGACATTCTGCTCTGCTTGCTGGACCTTGGCTAGCTTAGCACTGGCACAGAGTGAAAAGATAGGATGAGGAGGAAGGTATATTTGACAATGAAAGGAAAAACACAATGAATGATGTGTGATGGTGTGTGTGATGCTTAATTGTATGGTATATGAGTAAATTAACTGCTTGTTTAGACCATCCTCATTAGAGCAGATTATGCTTTTTCATCCTCTCCTCTCCTCTCCTCTTCTCTCTCTTTGTCTGTTTTTACCGTGCATGTCTGTCCTGTGTTGTTTGTGTTGTGAAGGGTGAATGATGTAGGGAAGGTAGAGAGCTTGAGGCCTTTTCCACTTCAAAGCACCTCAGTGTGGATTTGTGTGTGTTTGTGCATGCATGCATGCATGCGACAAGCTTGAGCAAGACAAGCAGAGCCAGTACAGTGAAAACATGCACGTATTTTTCCTGTTTAACGTTAGTGGGGAGAGAGCAAGGAGCCAGGAAAGGGAAGGAAGTCATTAGGACACAATTAGGAAGGATAAAGCTGTGAAAATCTGAAGTAAAGGTAAGAAAAGTGGATGTCAGAAACAGCATTCATGGGGACCTGTTTATATGGACATGCAGCCAAAACCACACAAAATTAATATGCACTGTAGGATTGAACGACATACAAAAAAAATATTATATAATACATATTGTGATTATTTTTGACAGATATTGTGATTGTGATATGAGTCACAACTTTGAAAAATTGTAAAAAATGATGATGATGTGATTATTGCTGGGGTCTGAACCAAAACAAGCATGCTCACCTATGTCTGGAGAATATGATGTGTAGGCCGGTGCATCTCTGTAGCACCACAGTGCTTCATTTCTAATGGTATGTTGAGGCACATTTTACCTTCAGCAAAAAAGCAATTTGGATATTGCATTTGCCATGTTGCGATTTTGATAATATTTTGATTAATTGTTCAGCCCTAATGCACAGTAGCAAATTAGGATGTTAGCCAACAGAGCTGAACACACACACGGTTGTGTATATTTGTGCACATGAGGGGAAAAGTCTGTTATAACTGTGAGGGAGAGAGAGTAACAGAGGTGGAAAGAGATGGAAAGATAAATTGAAAAGTTGCTATTTTTAGCGTACACTCAGGAGGCCATTAGACCTATTGTTGAATTTTAGGTTTTCTGTGGTTTTCGGAAAAGTGGGTGGCTGGTTGCATGTGCAGTGAAGTGCACATCCAGTTATTTGATGTTTTGTAGTGCTGACAGATTCTGGCACTACAGTCAGTGTTGTGGTGATAAGTTTGTTTGTTTGTAGAACTGTGTGTGTGTGTGTGTGTGTGTGTGTGTGTGTGTGTGTGTGTGTGTGTGTTTGTGCACGTGCATATGTGTGTGTTTTGTGTTTTAGTGCGCTTCTGTGTTTGCGTGTATCTGTTGATTCCATTAAGGAATCAGACCGCAAGCACTTTTGTTGTCTTGACTGGTCTAGAGGGCCTGGCCCCATTAATGCAATGTTCTCATTATTCAGTCTCCACAGTCTGCATTGCTAGAAGGGAACCATCCTGAACAGAAAAAAAAAGTACCTCGCTATTTGGCTTTATCTTTGTTAAGTTTCAAAAATACAGGCTCTTTTCTTATTTAGATCTTGCAGTATTTAATGTGCGTAATTCCAAATCTGAAGAGAAGGTACATACGGTCAGAAAGGGCAGCAATCAAGGACAAGAGGGAGAAACTAATTTGAGCTGAGAAAAAGCAAGAGCTGACCCTTTTCACCTTATAGAGGCCAAAGAGCAAGATAGACGGACACTCCTGACAGTTAAAGTCATGCTTTTTGAAAAACTACTAGGCTCCTGTACACATAGATATCCAAAGATCCCCATTAAGACCTGCATAATCATCTCAGGCTAGTCGAGTTGTGTGTTTTACTGTGAAAAGGTAATATGCAACCTTTCAAAGTATAAATTGAATAGTATAGATTATAGATTCAGCAACAGTTAATATGAAATGTTTGAGTCAAGTAACTGTATATGCAAGAAAAAAAAAGAAGAAAACGTGTTTCACTGTCATGAAATGCAGCTCAGTAACTCTGTCATTGCGTCTGTTTCCTCAGCGAGTGACAATACAGGAAACAAACATTACTGAATCTGCACCTCACATACATAACAAGTTCAAGGTCTAAATGTACTTCAGCTTCCTGAGGAAAAATTGAAAGCTTGTTGAATAAAAAAAAAAAAAAAAAAAACTTGTATACTGTGCTAGACTGCAATGAAGCAATGCAGGAAGATAACTAACCTATATAACCTAATTTCAACCAGCACTGAATCTTTCTAACACTTTGCAGACCTGAGGACAACACTTTAGTTTGCTCCAACATTTATACCAAAGACAATCTGAACTAGTACTGAGCAGTATAATATACTGTAGTATTGCATCTTTATAAATACGTAAACCCCTGTTTACTCACTTAGAACCTTTAACCTGCACAAATGCCCACACACACTTCCTGCCCTGCCAGTGCTGAAAAGTAGGTACTTTCACCATCACTTTTTCTGGTAGATCTGCAACTGTCACTGTATTACAGGATCCATGTTACGATTGTATCTCATACCTGATGAATTCCATTTCGATCTACCAAAGTGAAACAAGCGACAACTAAAAGCACTGTTAGGGCAAAGACTGAGTTGTGATTTGAATGATTCACACCTCTATACGCCTGGCTGATTGTTTTTAAGTGTTCACTTGTAAAAGACCTTTTCAGAAGCACATTCAGCTTTGCGGTTCTTTATTTTCTTACTGCAAAACAAGTGACAACTGCTTTATAATTGTTGTTACTATGGCCTCCCTGTGTCGTGACTGATTCACAATTCATATCTCTTCTGTTTCTACCCACAGTGGCATATACTGTAGCATAAATAATAGAAATTATTGAACCGTACACCAAAGAAAACCAAAGGTAGATGAATTCAGAGCCTCTTGGACAGTGTTCCCACTGCTGGTTCTGAATTTTACCTTTAATTTGCATTTGATACATCCTGTTGGTGGAGATTTGCACAACATCACAATGTGCAAATCTACAATACAGAGCTTTTATTGGGTGGATAAAACACTCATCTCTGTGCAGACTCACAGTGGGATTTATCCTGAGAAGACTTTTTTTCTCCCCCTACTTCCCTCCTTTTTCCTATTTGTTCTGGCATATAGAACGGAATGAGTCAACACACACACACACACACACACACACACACACACACACACACACACACACACACACAGTGCACCAGTGAATACACAAACATACACACCACAACACACACACACACAGTGAATACACACATTAAAAGACAGAGAGACAAATAAAGCTAGAGAGAGAGAAAGAGAATATCTTGTTTTCTGACTTACTATAAATGACTAGTTGCCAAAGCTATGTGTGTGCGCTTTCAAGTAGTATTTTGATAATAAAAATCTACTACTAAACCAGAAAATTGATAGTAATCAGTGAATTAGGCAAGTAGTTGTGTATTTTTAGGCAAAGTTATTGTACTGTTGACTATTTTGGTAAGGTAACTTTGTTTTGTCATTTACTTCTAAAGCCAATTATCAGACTGTGGGGACAAAAGTCAGTTGACGGAGGCGTAATGTGCTGATTTGCCTCCAGCTGGGAACTAAGAAGAAAAAAAAACATGAGACCCACAAGGTTAACCAAGATTAGGGTAAGACTTGGGGTTACAGGCAGGTTACGTGACTGCAAGTCAACGGTATACTTCTTAAGTGGCAAAAACAAGTGTGTGTGTGTGTGTGTGTGTGTGTGTGTGTGGTCATGAGTGTAAGTGAATGAAAAAAAAGATGAGATAACAGATGAGATATAACAAGATAAGGTTATCATTGTGATGGAATGAGGGAGAAGACTCTGCGGTGTCTTTCTAACCAGAGAAAGAAATGAGAGGAAAGCTGACGTGAGCTCTCTGAATTCAGACTGAGGATAAAGCCGCAGAGAAAAAGATGGGCGTGTCTCCATCTTGTCCTTCTATTATAAGATGCCAAACCACTCGGCTCTAATGTATGCATTCCTTACTTAGACTGTGAGAATACATCCATATGCAAGGGACTGAATGGCTTGACTGTGGCAAGGAAGGTTTTAAAACAGTTCACTTTTCAAACCAATGAGGGAATAAAGGAAAGAGCCGTGTTACATGGGCCACATTTCACTGCAAGTAATACACATTTTCCAGGAATATCCTGTATTAAGCCACAGTGTAGTTTTCCGATTAAATGCGTTTCTTATTTGGCTCTACAGTATATTTAAAGACATATATCAATGTTGTGATGCACTGAAGAACTTATTCTCACTCTAAAGCAACTTCTTTGAGCTTTTGATAACTCGGGTTGACAACGCTTGTCAACTGAACATGAGTTGTTTTAGTGTTAATGAGGAACAGACGCATCTTACAGTAAATTAGATTCCAAAACATCATATTTATGTTTTTCTGCTCAACTGCACAATACAGATTTTACTGGCTGATCATAATTTAAATCTTAAAAGGTTTTTGTCAGACATAAGCCTGACATTAAATCCTAGTTAACTTACACTGAAAGCTTTAAACCCTTCACTTAACTGTAAATAGCTAAAGACATTAATTTTTCTTTTTGAAAGCATGTCACAGTCAGTAATTGAAATCCACTTCAAATTGCATTTTTTGGAACCTGAACCTAAACGTGAAAAGCATTTACTAAAAATGTCAATCTGTTCAGCTGTTAAGAGAGCCTCCCTCTGTTGTATGTGCATATGCCATGTATGGTATATACACACAATTCCATTTGGTGGTATAAGGGATGAGCAGTACATGCACACGCGTACACACGCACACACGCACACACACACACACACACACACACACACACACGCACATACACGCCTTGTCACACTTTTTTCACACTTTTTTGCACACGACAGCAGAGTTGCTGTCAACACATCAGCGTTGTCTGGACTAGATATATATGCATGCACCATGTGTTTGTAATTCACAGTGTGTTGGTGTGTTTCCATCTGTTTATTTCATTATGCAAAGTTTCCACTCAAAAAGACAAACCTAATGAAAATGAATTTCTTGTTCTCTGTCTCCGTAATGCTTTCTCCTAAAGGAAGTGGAGGTTTGTATGACTGCTTAATAGTCTTGTATCTGTCATGTATTATTTACTCTAGGTGTCAGGTGAACAGTGTTTTCATGATTTCATATATTGGTTAACCCTATTGTAGGAGCCTGGAACATGGACTCCATCCAAGCCCTTCGATCAAGGTGAGTGTGACTGAGAGAGCTGGTTCTTCTGTGATTTAAAAACACACATACACACACACACACACACACACACACACACACACACACACACACACACACACACACACACAGACACACACACATGCACACTAGAAAGGACAAAGAGAAGTTATACCACTTCCAAAGCTGAACAATATCAATAGAAAATGTTTAGTTAAAATGTTTAATCTACATATGGATATGTATCTGCATCAAAATATACACAGTGATGGTGATTGGCTGGCTGTGGTCATGATATTTGGAGAATAGATCAGGGCTGGTTGAGCAAGAGCTGTACAAAGTTACACAGTGAGTCACACTTATTGCCACTGAGCTATGGCCACTTAAATGTATTATGGTGCCCAAAATGCCGCCCACAGGTGAATTACCTTCAAATTTAGCAGAATTGCTCAAAGTCAGTATGTGCATGACACTACATTTGTTTTTTATTTGTATAATGCATTTAAGAATTATGGAAATTGACTTCAAATAGGTCATGCCAGGAAAAATTTGGCAACCAGTTATAGGAACACAGTGTGACATATCAAAAAAAAAGTTTCTTCCAAATATGTTATGCATTAAATTCAGTTAAGAGTGGATGAAACAGAAGAGCAGCAGTTGAAACACAATTTACAAATTTAATGTAAGAGTCATGAGCAAAAAAGTTAAGTGCTTGACAGATGCCACATGATCATGCCATCCATCTCTAAAAATCAAATCACTTGTTTCTTGGTGCAAGGCCTAACTCACCAAATTTCATTGAAATCTGGTGAGCATTTCTTTTTACATTAGATTTACCTTCCTCAAACAATCATGTGTCTCACTTAAATGTTGTCTATTCCCTGGAATTTAGATGCTTTAAAACATGTTGCTTGAAATGTGGTGACCAATTAGCATCAAGACTTAGCGGCAGTAAGATAAGGACAGTGAGGAGTTCATGTCAAATACAGTACTTTTTTTTTGTGCAAACATTTCACATTCAGACAACTTTACAAAATGTCGTATGTTTATGAACGTCTGTTATTTTGTAGCCATCACTGATTCTTTTCACTTCACCAAGCAGTCGATCTATGTAGCGAACATCGACAAGGCGATTTTCTATTCTTCGATCCGCTTCATTTCTCGTAGTATTACAGACTGTGATAAGCTCATACACACATCCAGACACACCAGGACATGAGCACATTCACTCTCCCTTATCGCTGTATCCTCGAACACACTCGCACATGCCTTCCACACACACTCACACATGCACACACACAGACATGTCGGGGAAACAATAGCATTAGATAGTGCGTTGGAGGATGGAGGCAGGATAATCTGCCAAAGCTGCTCAGGGATTACAGTAAGGTTCTTTAGAGCAGAGGTCATACACAAACTGTTCTGAGATCAGCTGAGGTTCTTAGATCGTGCTCATAGGTGCCGATCTGGATACTGACGAGTGGTCAGTAACAGCTAGCTTGTCTTTGACAACAAAGATCACACCCTCTGCCTCAGATTCAGATCTAAAATCCGCTCTTACCTTGAAAGCCCAATGTGGCTCTCAGCTGTGGGATCTGATACCAGATCAGTTTGAGGATCTCAGGACAAGAGCACACAGGGGGACTGGCACTTAGCGCAGGCTGATGTAAGGTCAGAAGACACCTCTATAACCAGTTCCATCTGTTTTTAGCTGTGAGGATACTTAACGGTATTATGGCTTTGAGTACAGCGTGAGAGAGACATTGGCAGTATAGTGTAAGAGATTGTGGCTAGACCTAACACACACACACACACACACACACACACAGATCTCTAACACATGTCCACATCACTTGGATCTGTTGAAATGAAAGGAAATACATGCTTTAACTAGGAATCATCTATCTAGAATTTCAAAGAACAAAAGCAAAATATAACCTGGGGACATTTCCTCTCTGTCTGTGTTCATGGGCTCAGTCTTTCTAGGAAGCTCTTCAAATAGGGAGGCTACACCTTGGTCACGCACACATGAGCAGTACACATATATACACTTAAAAGAGTTCTCATACAATATGGATGTTTGGTGTTTTTAGGCCTTGATCCAGCCAAGGACCCGTGTCTGAAGATCAAATGCAGCCGCCACAAGGTGTGCGTTGCTGAGGATTATAAGACTGCCAATTGTGTCAGCCAGAGGAGAGTTAGGTAAGAACACAATCACTCACAATCACTTTCCACTTCTTTTCTCCTCCCTCGTTTTTCTCCCTTGTTTTTTTTTTTTTTTTTTTTTTTGCTCACTTCTCCAGGCAGCATGATAAGCAACAATACCAGAGAGATGGCTGTTTGTCTGTTTTTCCAGCTGGACTACTGGTTGCCCAGCTCTCTTGTGACTGTTGTGTGACATTACTGTTTAGTCCAATTACCCCAGCATTGGCACTGCCTTACAACGGACACAAAGTCCTGCCAAGTGATATGAATGGGCTTTGTATGCGTGTGTGTGTCTGTCTGGGACACTGCAGACTGGACAGAGGACAGTAACGCCATACTGACCTCATTTCCCATTCTTAGCAACAACACAATTATGGCTACACATTGCAAGCAAATCGGAAAATAATCACATATAAATCCTAAATCCTTGTCTCATTTCAGAAATTGATGTAAGAACAAGACAATAAATCACAGCTACAAAATGCTAGCAAAACATTGGCTTTGAATGAAGCACAGAAGAATAAAGAGTGCATGTCGACGAAGGACACAGCTTCATTTGTAATTGTTTCATATGCATACAGTGAGATGTTTAGTGCTTGTGTGTGTGTGTGTGTTTTTGAATCTCCTCTCTAGTTTTAAAGATGCCAATTTGTACCAGAGTCCAGGGTCAAAGTGCAAACCCTGCCCCGTGGTTCACCCCTCTCCCGTTTGTGGAACCGACGGCCACACCTACTCCACCAAGGTACACATGCTCGCACTATCACATCATCTCTCGCTCATAATAGAAACATCTGAGCCCACGAGTCCGATTTTTTTTTTATTTCTTGATGAGACACACATCCTGATTTTACTCTCACTTCTGCTTCATGCCTTCTGTCTCTGTCTCTGTCGCTCTTGCTCAGTGTAAGTTAGACTACCAGGCGTGCATCACAGGAAAGAAGATCGCTGTGAAGTGTTCTGGCATGTGTCCGTGCCCCTCTCAGCCTGAGCAGAGTTCCGCAGAAAAGAAAGGTACAAATCTCGGCACGCGTGACTGAACACTGCAAGCAAGGGTACTTTGCAAAATAAACAGCAAATTCTTCTTAATTAAAAAGTCTTCAGTGACAAATTCCAGGGCAGCCATGCTGCGCTGTAGCTGACTCTGACTTCTCATCTACATAAGGGAGTAGAGGGACAATAAAGCATCACTTTATCATCATTAATCATTACTGTTATTATTCCTCAGTGTGCAGTGAGTCGGACCTGAAGGAAGTGGTGAGTCGTCTGAGAGACTGGTTCAGAGTGCTGCATGAGAATGGCAACCACAAGAGAGTCAAGATCCAGAAGCCAGAGAAGAACAGTGAGTCACATGACATTAGCATAAGTCAAGAAAAAAACAAGAAAATAGACGCATTTCCTCATGCATCAACACACTCACACTTACTCTTCAGACCTTTCTACATTTACCCTGTCTTCTGTCTGCAGAGTTTGAGGTAGGGGCATCACCTATTTGTAAGGATCCTCTGGGCTGGATGTTCTCTCGCTTGGACACAAACTTCGACCTCCAGCTGGACCAATCAGAGATCAAGAGCCTTTACCTGGACAGGAACGAGCCATGCTCCGATGCGTTCTTCAAGTCCTGCGATACACATGCAGACAAAGTCATAACCAGCTCTGAGTGGTGCACATGCTTCCAGAGGTACACAGGTGCGGTATCCACATGCACTCACATGCAAATCCAAAAACACTTCAAATGCATTCACACCCGGAAATACACAATACGTGCAAACACAGCTGCTGCCCAGCTTTCTGGTTTTATTTTGACCTACTATACGTACCATAGTTGTCGTCATAGATACAGTTTTCCTGTCATTATCAACATTAAGGGTTTTGCCTACATATAAAGTGGTTTAGATCATTTGGCTTAACTGCTGGCTTGTTTACAACCTGTCTGATCTTTTTTGCCCTGTCAGACTTCACTGTTCCAATGTCACCATTTTCCCAGATTTCAGCAATTACTTTGAGCCCAGTGATGTCAATACCAATGGAAATCATGGCCAAAGTTGAAAAAAGTTGGATCAAGTTGCAATAAACCGGAACTTTTCTCTCATTTATAAACTTATAAACTTCTCCTGGCATAGAAATAATACCTATAATACCTTCCAGCCAATCAGCATGTCATATTCTCCCTTGACATGTACAGAATACATTACCCCAATCTGTAATATACAATAAAATGCAACACAATACAATAGAATGCACTGCATTGAAACACTATTGTGCGAGACCCAGGATGCGAAATTAGTTTTTTTTTTGGTCCTGAAGAAACAGCATTTACTGATGAGTCACCAGCGCTGCACTTGTAAAAGCAGAGACAGCAGGATAACAAACATCATGACAAAAGCAGAAAGTACACAAAAGAGGCAAAGTTCACACAAACAGATGCATTCGCAGAACAGCAGACTTCTGCAGTTTGTTACCAGAGTCCCTTGTCTCTTCTTTTCAGATTCCCCTTGTAAAGCAGAGCTGTCCAGTATCAACAAGAAGCAAGCAGGGAAGAAGCTCCTTGGTGAGACACACACACACACACACACGCACGCACGCACGCACGCACACACACTCACACACTCAAATGGGCGTTACCCTGACTCACTGTGTGTGTCTGTGTGCTTTGGCTTGTATGTGTAGGCCAGTATTTGCCGTCCTGTGATGAGGAGGGCTACTACAGGTCCCACCAGTGTCACAGCAGTAGTGGACAGTGCTGGTGTGTGGATCGCTATGGCAATGAGGTGGCTGGTTCACGCACCCATGGCCCCGCAGACTGTGGTAGGTAAAACACTGTGGAGAACAGAGAGTCTATGTGAGAGTTTGTGTGTTTGTGTAAAAGAATAAAGAGATGCAGCGTGATTTGCAGTTAAAGCATCAAAGCATTATTAACTCTCTTTTTTGTTTTGCATGAAATCTCTTACTTACCACAATGCATTTGGATCATAAAACTATTAAATTTAGCTGTTTCTCTGATGCGTTAAGCTAAGCTTACCAGCTGATGGCTATATTTACTGTACAGGCATGATAGTGGTATTCATGCTCTCATCCAACTCTCCGCAAGAAAGCGAGTAACTGCATTTCCCACAATGTCAAACTATTTCTTTAATCATAAGTTTTGGTTTCATTTCTGTCCCTAGGTGTGATTTTGGAGTCTTCTGGAGACCTTGGTAGCGGAGACTCGCTCTTTACCGATGATGATGAAGATTCGTTTGTCCTCAACGACCAGGCTGGGATGGACGATGAGGACGATGAAGATGAGGATGACGATGACGACAATGACGAGTACCTGTCGTAATTTTAAAAAAAAAAGAAAACGAAAAAAAAGAAAAAAGAGAAAACTGTTTTTTTTGGTCAAACTGCACGTTTCTAGGTGACTCCCCAGGCAGATACTTAATCGTACTAACAGCCTCTGGACTCCTCTCTGTGTATTGTTTGTTCATAATTTAAAAAAACAAAAAAAAAAAAAAAACAATACTCCTGGCAAATGTTTATGATTTCTCTTCCTGTCTAAGTATAAAATATGATTGGTTAATGGCACTTGTTCACTTACGTGCCAGCCAACCAGAGAATATGACAAGGACTACCTTCGACAACCACTTCGGTGCTTTGGATTTGGTCACTTGTGCAAAGACCTCTCCCTTCATTGGACAGTCCATGTCTTCTAGTGTGTCCTGTCCTTGTGCAGCACTCCGATGCCTGAGTGTGTTGATGCCTGAGGCGCAATGTTAAAGAGATTTCCTCTCCTTCACCCCCCCCCCCCCCCCCCCCCCTTATCCTCCCTATAAAATGCTCCTGTGTATAGGTGGGATGCTGATGATGTAGATAAGAGAATATTGCACTCTTTAGGTTTCTTTTGATCTTGATTTGTAACTGTGACTGTAACTGTGTGGAAAAACAAGATAAGAGTTAGACATGCTTCATTAGGAGAATTAAGGCAAAAAAAAAAGAAAAAAAAAGAGACACAGTGTGAGTTGGATAACAATCAGAACAGACATGCTAGCTGTTTTCACTGAGACACAGATCAAGTCAAATCATCTCAAAGGCACAGCAACAAGGAAAGACAAATTACTGCTTGGTCGGTTGTGTTAGGGGGAAAAAATATTATTATTATCTATTTTTCTAATCCATCGTTGGATGAATACAGAAGATGAAACAGATTTGTCGTAGCATGTCTAATACTGTGTGATGTTGTTTCAGTCTGTAGAACCAGAGGCTAAACCTTTGTGGAACTCAAAAACAGAACAGAGCTTGAGGTTGAGAAATTCCCCCAAGCGTGTACAGATGAAACTACGCTTATATAGTCATAAACTGCTTAAGCCACAAATCTGTGTGATAAAAATGTTTACTGACCTTTAATACGTCAGTGAGCTCAAAGGAGAAGTCGTGGTGTTTTTACATTTTCAGATATATAGTTAAGTCTTGGACCTGAGCGCGGTTTGAGCAAACAGTAACAGAACAAATCTCTTGCACAGTAATAAAACCACAGAGCCATGCAGACCTGTTGATTATGTCTGGCAGGGGATAAAGGGGAAGGTGTGCCTTGTACTGGTGAGGACAGATGGCAGTAGTAGTTGGAGACACATGCTTACTGGACTGACTTAAGCTTGTCATGACACTGCATAAGAGTGGCTTTACTGTCAAGCTCAGATACTTGTTGGGTTTTGGTATGGCTTGTGTTTTGGGTCTCTCTTACAATGGTGTTACATAGGCCATATTTCAGATCAACATAGGATAGCTAGAATGTAGAGAAGCACAGAGATACTTAGCAGTTAAGTAAACACTTAGATTCTGCTGGATTTGAAAATGTTTTATATATTAGTACACTGGCTAGAGGAAGCTTTGGTTTAGACAGCTTTATATGAAAAAAGATGATCATCTTACAGTGTTTTGCTTTTACTTTGTTTCAAAAGCTTGATTTGTACCTGATCTGCTCTAACTACTTATAGTGTATATCTGTCAGGGTTGAAAACTGAAACCCATCCCAGATTTGTGTATTCTTGATAAGTCCTGTGGCTGGTTATGCAGACCTGGGACCTGCTGTACTATATTAATTTTCAATTATTAATCTGCTGTCTGGCTTCATTTTGAATCAAACATCTGTTGAAATTCCATGTTAAGACCTGAAAAGTGCCATTTAACTGTCCAAAAGTCCTTTTATTATCATTATTATTATGATTATTATTTTTTTAATTTTACCCCCCCCCGCTCCCCCCCCTCATTCCTTTTAACTTGGAATTTCAATTCACTTTACGAACTGGAAAACATTTCAGTCTCAAAGTGTGCTGTTTCATGAGTGTGATGACATGCAAATCATTTTAATGACCTCAGACACTGTAGCCACTCTCAGCCAATCACACACTGTCATCACAGCTCTGATAGTGTTTAAAAGTTATGATACAGATGCATTTTTTACAGTGTATGTATGATTTGCTGAAATAAAAGCTATATTGACCAATGTCTGCTTGACTGTGTCATCATGCATGTTACTCAGAGGACAGAATACATGCAGACAGCTCTTGTTGCTGTGCGACTACACACTCCTGTTCTATATCTAATGTTTCAGTTCTCTGTAGCGTGCTTATATTTAGGGAAAGACAGAGAAGTTGCAGGGGGGTTTTCATGTGATAAAAGTTGAGGTCCATACTTGTCTCCCATTTTAAGGTGGACAGCTGTTGTTGAGGTATATAGTTAGTTGACACAACATCTGCCATAAGTGGAAGTTGAAAGTATTTATGCATGACTTCAATTCAAAAGCAGAGAAAGCTGACAGTGGTCAGGAGTGACAAACTCTGCTTGTTTGTAGGCAATGAGTTCAGTGTGCAAGAACATTACTGCATTATGTAGGAGAAGAACAGGTGAATATTTTATGAGTCACAGCCACACCCACACAATACACCATACATGCATGCATACACACAGCACATGCGAGCTCACGTAAATACGTGTAGAGCAAAAATCATACACTAAATAAATTAGTACAGGAAAAAGGTACATTCACTGACCTGGAAAAAAGTTTGTTGCCCTTTATTCGAGGTGAGAACTACAGTTTCTTTTTCTTAAATCCACTCCAGTGTAAGCAGGCTGCAGGAACTCACACAATGCGTAAATGTGTGTGTGTGTGTGTGTGTGTGTATGTTGGCAAAAGAACCTGTCAGCAGCTCCAGATAGGGAAGTCCCTGGGTAAATATCAAATCCTCCGCCTGTATGTGCTGACCATGAAAGAAATGTGGAGAGATACCATCTCACTGGCTAATTTCCACACACAGTGGAGCCTGTTGTTGGAGACAACCCAACAGTAAAAAGTGATCTGCCAGTGTGTGGGGAGACAGACTGACTGAGCACTGATGGGAAATGCCTCAAATTGCAGGAAGCACTTTTGATGTTCGGAAATCAGGTTTCTTGGATAAGCAATGCTCTGTGACGCAGGTTCTTTTATCACTTCCACACTCTGGTGCAGGAGGTATTGTTGCTGTGTGAGGTGTAATCACCTACTGTATGTGTGTTATTAGACATAATATATTATATGATGATAATGATTATGATCCGTGTCATTGCTCTCTAGGGATTTATAACCTCTTTACTCTTTACTGTTTGCACTGGTGGCCTGTTTTCATTGTTCACGTCTTGCTTGTGTACTAAATGTAAGCACCATTGAAAAGGTCTGAGCTGAGCCTCCAGGGCGAGCTGCTGAAGAGGCAATATGGCTCACCTTAATGGTTAAGTCACTGTTGGTCAATACACACTCTGGCACAGACACACAGTGGGCTCATGTTACTGTGCCTGAGTCAGCACTAACAATAGACATCCCTATGCCTATAGCCGTGGGACAGGAACAGGTTTAATGGTTGTAAACTATTTACCAGTTGAATTGGAGCTTTAGACCTTCTGTCATGAAGCAAGTGATTATTTCATACACTTCCTGTGCTGAGAACACTGTAGGATGATATACAGTGTGCATTTTCCAAATGAATAAATAAAATGCACATACACTTCAGAATGTGTGGTTTAAAATATCAAAAAGGGCTCTTAAAACACACATTATATTCATTTAAAATTTATTCAGAGAAGCCACAATAAATTTTAAATTTCCCTGCAGATACTTTGTGTTGTAGATTAAAAACATATGTATATATATATATATATATATATATATATAATTCTGAAAACCCCACAGAGTCCAAAATATGGTGTATTCAAAGAAATCTAATCTCTATGGTATTATTTCAAAATACATAGATGGGGGAAAAATGAAAGGAAAAGAAACCAAAGTGTGTTAGCTGATGTGATTCAGCGCTCCTTGTCATAAATTCATAAAGTGCATTGAACTCTACTGGAGGGATGAACAGTGCTCTTACAGGACATGCCCTCATTTAGTGTTTTGCTGGTGGTAGTGGGAAAGGCTGTCAAGCACATCACCACAAAATCTCTTATAGGTACCTAGAGGACCCCTAAAATCCCCTAAAGACCAGAACATCCTGAGGGCCCACTAGAAACCTTCTGAAGGACTTCCATGACCTCTTTAAAAAACACTGAAACCTCCAAGACTCCTGGAACATTCTGAAGGACTCATTGACCACTAAACCTATCAAATCTACACGTAGAACTTTCTCAATGATCATTAGAACCTCCAAAAGACCCCTAAAAACTCCTAGCGGACTTCTAGAGCATCCTCATTGACCACTACAAACTCCTAAAGGACCACTAGATCCTTTTTAACGACTAAAACCATCCATAGAGCCTCTTCAATGACCACTTAAACCTTCTAAATAACACAACCTAAAGGACCTCTAGAACCTTCCCATCGAACACTAAAACGTCTTAAACAATCCCAAGAACCTCCTCAATAACCACTAAAGCCTCATGAAGGACCCCTAGAACCTTCTTTATATTCTGTAAATAATTCACTGATGTGGTGTCTTAGTAAGCCTCAAGCCAGGTTGTTCCTTTAATTTGTCACCTGTCTGTGTGTAAAAAATGTTATAGAGGATGTGCCTTTCATAAGAAGTGAAAAGTGACTGATTTGGCTCATTAAACTCCAGCCATTAATTCGCAAATGTCTGAGTCTGGCCGCTTTGCTCACAATTTCTGAGTTTTATGGAGGCAGACAGCAGTGCGCAGAGAGAGCTTTCCCATCAATAACCTCTAACTGCTTAGTGGCTTGATTCTTTCCTGGTCAATAGTGGATTGGAAAGGAACAGGAGGGGTTGAGGCAGTAATCTGTACATTAGTAGATTGAGGAGTCACTCATGGGAAAACAGATTTATGTCAGGCCAGTCTAACTCCATGTTGATCATAAACATTTCTAATCTACAAGGTGACTTTAGTAATTTACCTGTAAATTTCATACATTCTAGATACTGTATTTACTTCAGAATGTGTTTACATAGTACTCTTCAACATCTACAAAAAAATCCCAATTGCGTATGTACATGGATTTAAAATATGTGGTGAAAAATAAATACATAGATACCTACAAAAAGATTTGGGTCAGTTGTAACAATACACATACACTTCATCTACCAGTCAAAAGTTTTAGATGTTCATTTTCCAGCTTCTATTTAAATTTACATGATTCAATGACTCAGTGTTTATCAAATTAAAGCACTGAACAAATAAAACAAGATTTTAAAAACAAGGAATAATTTAAGCTTCTTATTTAAACAAATTTTTTTATCAAATTTTTGACTTATCCAGCAGCTGAACACACTCATGGTGTTCTTTCTACAATTGAAATCAAATTCTATTATTTCACAAACCTGCTGCACTTACAGTTTGCTTTGCTTTCACCTTCTAAGTGAGTTCATCCAAAACCAGCTCCATGGGGTGAACTTAAAGGCTTCATTTTCTTCCACTCAAACTCAAACAAAAGTTAACTACCGGTGATGTCATTCAGGGTTTGTCTTTTCGAAATCAAATCAAAATCAAGTCATGAAATATGGAAAGATGTCCAAAAAGTGATGACAAATCAAAATGTCAACCCAATTTATTTATAAGTGGATTCAGAGAACCCTGACCCTATAATTCCTGGTATGAGGTTGTAATATAATTTTGTTTTCATTGTTTTTGAAGGGCATGACATCTGTAGTGCATACACAGTGGAAATGTCAGTCATTTTATGAGATTTGCTGCCCTCAGGTGGTTGAAGTAACTCCTTACAGCTGATTATTTGGAGCAAAGTTGCTCTCTTTTTGTTAATGCCAGCGCTTCATTGTGCAACAGTTTTTCTCAATGAATTCAGTCAGCACACTGTAATCTCTAATTATAATACGTTATATTTTGTGTTAGAGTTGAACTCAGCCTAGAATTAAAAAACAGTTAATTTTGCTGAACAGACTGAAATGTCTTGGGCTGCAGTTTGGGACTGTCAACTGTACTTTTTCACACAAGTTAAAAATCCTTTCCATGGAATTCTATTTCAGCATATGTTAGTCTCCTACACAAGTGATATTATACAAGTATTATACAAGTATATTATATAATTTTACATTTTATGGCAGTAAATGCTGAGATTTTGGAGCAAGGACTCCTACAAACACTCTTTTGTTGAACACGCTAAACTCAAAATATTTAATTCGGGTTCCATTTGTGTATCAATTATATGTTGCACAATATTCTCACTTACTGTGCAGCTTCTTGCAATGAAGATAATGACAAATTTAACATTGTGATTATTTTTAAATGAACTTGCTTCCCCCTGCTGGCTAGAAGTGGGTGATGTAATATGGAGGGATTTCATAGTCACATCAAGGTAGAGATTCAAAGATATGACCTGCAGTAGACTGTGGCTGGAGAGGAAACACTAGATCGTGTTTGATCTATTCTCTGCAGGGTTTTATCAATGTGAACAAAAGATCAAACAATAAAACGCTGTGTTCTATTTAAGTATAAAATTTAATAAGTAATAAACAACTTCAACAGCCTTAACAAAACATAGTTATCCATTTCAAAATGTACACTGAGCCATTCAAACTACAGCTAACACTGTTAAAAGAAGAAAACCAAACATGTTAAACCATGTTAAACCATTTATATTATTATTTAAAAGGGAAAACTCAATAAAAGGGAAAACTCAGGTAGGAAAAAGGTGAATCTGTTGCATCCATGTTATTAATGAAACAAAACAAAAACAAAGATAACCTATTGCTATACAACTATTAGTGTCTAATTTTAATTTGCAATCCCTTGCTCAAAAATAAACAATAAAACTTGATGCCTCTTTCATAAAAGCTATGTAACGTTTCTATATAAAAAGGTATTGTTATTTTACTGATGTCCCTGGAGTGAAATGCTGGTAAACTCTGAGTTAAGCTTTATTTTTAGTGGTTTTGGCAATCTCTCTGGCACTTGGTCAAGCTACAGTCCCCCCACGTGCCTGCAAGAGAAAAAAGAGAAGTATTTTAATCACTTTGTCGTCATCTGATTCTCATTCATTCTCATAACAGATCTGTATTTTCACTGCATTTCACAACTTTGTTCTTTATTTACAACTGAACTGACACAGCTTACATCCAGTATACTGATAACACCACAAAGATAGTCCAACTCACCATGGACTTCATTTCCCGTCCATCTCCATCATCTGGCTTGTACCAACCCATTTTCTTACTGTTCTCAACAAATTCCTGGGAGGGAAAACAGAGTTATTTCACTTTCTCTTCTTGGATATTGTTCAGAAAAAAAAAAAAAAAAAAAAAAAAAATTTGAAAGAGGCTTGAGGGAAAAATCCTCCTACAAGTTCACAAATGTCCAAGAAATGAAAATGGCCATTAGGAATTGATTTCACCCTGTCCCATTTTTTTCCTGAGTTGCCAAATTTTCATACGATTTTAATCAAAATGCCTGCCACGGTTACTGTACATGATTCACTGAGAGCCTATGACCACAACACAATGGTAAAATGCTAATGTTACGAAAACCACTGGGCCACAGTAAATAAATAAAAACATCCAATACTCCAAAGGCACATAAGAAATGCTTTAAAAAAAAACAAGCAATAACAAAAACCGCCCTATACATGCTTTCCTCTCACCATTAAGGCCTTGTCCATGTAGTACTGCCGTCCAGGGCTGCCATCATTATACTTTGTGTCCACAGCAAAGCAGAGGAAGAGGACGTCAACCACATTCTCAAACACAGAAAGGAAGCAGTGGGCCACCAGGAAGGCAAACAGACAGACGATGAGGAGAGGCAGCACCCACACGGTGTAGTCCCTCTGGTAGTTCAGAGCCAGGACGCCAGCAAAAGCGGTACAGGAGACTATAAGCACCTGAGAGCGCAGATTAAAGGCTGGTTAGAAAACACTAAGGTGTGTTTGGTTTGAGGGAGTATCTCATGTGAAAAACTCCAAAGTTGTTTCAATGTGCAGTTGCAGCAGAATAAGTGTCTGCATGGTACCTTTCCCATGAAGAGGACAAAGTCGCCCACAGTGTTTATGGCGGCCACTCGGAGGGCATTCTCCACCAGGATAAGGAAAGCGTCACGGGCTGAGGTGCAGAAGTTTGTGCTGTTGATGGCTGTCGCAGTGTAAGCATTCTGAAATGATATGATATGGCCATGTTTACAATAGATGCTTGGGATTTTATATATAGTGTATGCTGGATTTTCTTCTTCCCCAACCTGAGATTACTTACTTGATTCAAGTATGCTAGACACTTCTCCAGACACCACAAACAGCACACACAAGCTTTCAGCATGCAACGAGCACAGGCATTTTCCTATGAGAAAAGGAGAAATTTACAGGTTATGTCAACAACACATGACAAATGACAGAAATGGTCGCTTACTGGCTTGATGTGAGTGTAATGGAGTTCCCAATTAACTCATAATAATGATTTCACAGCTCACCTTTCCTTTGAGTTGGCTGTGGATGTATGTTAGGATGAGACGAGGGATCTTAACAAGTGTGATGATGAAGGAGCCTTTGGCCAGAGTACCCAGGTGGTAGCGGATGGTACGTGCCATAGAAGACAGGATGGGAGTCACTGGCATCTGGGACTTATTTCTTCAGTTAATCAGATACAGGGAGATGACATAATTGAAAAAAAACTAAAAACTGAATCATCAGATTAATATGACACTAAAACACAAATCATTTTCTGTTACTTTTTTTGCACCTTGTGAAATAGTAGGTGACCACAGCTCCAGCGATGGTCATCTGCTGGAAGGCAAGAATGAACTCACTGATCCAGATGAGACCCACAGCGTGGTACCACACCAAGTACTGAAGAGGTCCTTGCATGTGGTATTCAACCGCACCTGTAGAGTTGTTCTTTATTGGTGTCCCTGTGAGGAGAATACAAGTGTGAGTTTGAGTTTCTAAAATATGTCCCTCTGAATTTGCTTGATATTTTTAACCATTCTACCTGGAAACAAATGCAATAAATTGTACTTGACTGACTTTTACTTGTAATTCATAAATATCTGCATCAAGCATCTCAGCTCACAACTTTTTCACCACTGTTTTTCATGAATTCAAAACTCTTCTCTGTCATTTGGTAATGTTGTGACCACTGACCCTCATTTCCTGCTGTTTCTCAACTGGCAACCCAACAACTCTATTAGTAGTAGTCTTCATAGTAACATTATGCAACAACTTCTTCTTCACACTTGTGAAGGGACGGAGTTTAAGAGAAAATTTGATATAACTAATCAAACCAACAGAAATGAATTGGGAAAGTTTTATTGTATATTTATAATACAAAGCTCACTGTGAGTCTGTAATTTATAATTTCACTGCATCTGAAGTTGTAAACATTAATGTTTACCTATTCCCATACTTACTACAATATAACAGAAAGAATAGTTAACATGGAGGAAGACAGTGTGTGGTTTTGACTTCACTTGTGCTGGCCTGTTGTTTTAAATACCACTTAGACAGAAATAAAAATCAACTGTAGAAAAAAGAGAAGTGGGAGATGAAGAGAGAAGTGGTTCTTTGACTCCATCCTCCCACATCACGAGACTGGCACAAGATTCCAGATGTGGGAGTTTAGTCATGCCACAAAACCAAGACAAAATGTCACAAGTAACAAACTTAATATTCTACTTGTTTAGGAAAGGCTATCACTAACACATCTAATGCTAGAAACTAGTCTGTGTGCTGCACTGACATTAAAAATGTATTTGAAGCAAGGATGCACCAACAAAAGCATTCTGAATTGTGAATGCAGTTTTGAATCTGACAAACATCTATATAAACAAGCCTCTGTCCTAACCTGCAGTCCCGAGGAAGAGAAGCACAGCGATCCAGTAGACCCAAAAGAGCATGAGGCAGATGAAGGTCCAGAATGGCTGCAGGACCAGCAGGGGAAGATGGATGAACACTTTACCCGCCACATGGAACAGGGAGATAGTGAGGGCCACACGCTTCCTCAGGAAGAACATCACCAGCAGGAGAACTACCTAAAAGATTATAACAAGAAGTTTCTAGTAATGTATTACAATCATTCAATGGAGCTGTGGAGTAAGATGATTACATTTAAACAAGTAGATCTTTTCTGTCATATCAGGAAAGTCTTGTACAAGAAGTCCCAAATAAACACACACACACAGTACCTGTGCACTCATACATACCGTGAAAATTGTAGCACCGATCGCATACACAAGCAGGGCCTTGACATTGTCTGAGGCCACTTCTTTCCCAAATGCTGATGTGGTGTTATTTTCAAGGGCAATCCTGTGGTCAGCGTACAGCCACCAGAGGACACCTGTCCCAGCTGCAAAAGATCAGAGCAGATACTGTTGTCTTGTATCACCATGATGTAATTAAGAGTGTTTGAATAAAACCTGAACATATTCAGAAGATGTCAAAATGAATTACATGGCTACGAGTGCTAAAAACCATACAGACTTGTTGCTGTTGAAAGTTACCTATAGAGCCGATGATTACCAGAACTGTGAGAATCCACACTAGCACTTTAGAGATGTAACGAATGACAACCATCATGATCAGGGACAGAACTGCATCAGAGGAAAAAAACAAACAAAACACAGAGCATCATATGAGTTTATCAAACACTGCTAACATGGAAAAAGTTGTATCAAGCTGCATCAACATGCTGATTCAATGGTATCTGTTCATTGTAAGGTTTGATAAAACAATGCTTTATATGCAACATATAAATAAAATTTATTCAAATAGTATAAGCGGTAGTGCTTCATTTAAATAGTACACCATGAAGTTCGGAATGAAAAGAGCCCAAACATCCCATGAAGGGAAAGACTGTCCTATTATAAATCACGCAGCCTTGACAGATAACAAAGATAAAATATTTAGATCAAAGGTGTCTAAAACTGACATAAGATCACTTTTGTCTTTTTTGCTGTACCAATGGGAGGGGATAGAGCAGACCATAAATTAATGCCTGTGGTCTGAACTTCAATAATACAATGGTGTAACCACTCAGACATTTCCTGTTATTATTTTGACAAAAATAGCCTCTCTTCCGACAGTTGCCTTCCTACTGAGTCCTACTCAGCAATTACAGCAGTGCTCTGGGAGCAGCAGAAAAAATAACATAGCAGTATTTTCTCATGGGATAAAAGCAATTCATTATTCACCAAAGATATCAACATGCACATGGTAAGGCAGCTGTAACCATGAGTTGTACCTAAAGCCAGAAGACAAAGGCCCATGATGATCTCCTTGCTGGCCATCACCCCAGCAATGACCCGGCGCAGCACAGTGTTGTCACTGACGAATGTGATGAATCCCTGGGCAAATTCAGCATAGCAGCCGATATCCACAGGAATACAGCGGTGTAATAGCGGGATGGCCTTACTGCAAACATGAAAAACAGGGGTTCATTTATTTTTGCTCAACTGTTCTTGAAGCAGAGGTCTATTGACAGCGGCAAACTATCTATATACTGTATATTTTCGTTATGTATTTGGTCCTTTCTGGTCCTGGAACGTGTATAAATAATGACTGAATAAATAGACTTGTAGACTTGTAAGTAAAATGATAAAAAAAAAAAGGGAAATAAAGCAAGGCTACAAGGATAGCAGTTTCCCCTATTAACACCAGAGACACGAACATCTCTGTCAGTTGCCGCCCTGGTTCAAACATATTGTTCCCAAATCAGCTTCACTAAACCCTTGACAAGCTCTTAACGGATGTTCCCCTTTCCAGGACATAACAACGATAGCATTACAAACAGGGGAGAAAAACTGGTGAAGTAACTGTCTTGTGTATGAGCTAACATTTTATTAAAAGCTAAAGGATATTGTTGTTTACCTTTGTGAAACAGGAAGTTTGGGACATTTAGTATATCTCTCTGAATGGCTTGTGTATCTTGTAGGAGTAATATCATAGGAACAGAGATGAGAGCCTAAAAACAGGAGAACCAAAAATTAGATTACATGTTCAGTTTCATTAAAATATTTTAAAATCTATCTGCAAACAGTTATGATGGTAGTCAATGTATACCCCATTTATGTCCAACATTTATTATAAAGACACAGAAATATGAGTAAACTGAAAGTCTCAGTTAATACACTGGACCAGGTTTTCTCTAAAATATTTTTTTTCTCACCATTATTTAGAGCAAACTTCTTTAAGTCGTTGTAGGTCTGCAGTTCAGTAGCAGGGCATTTGGAGACACACAGGGCAATGGACTTGATCCTCCTGTTTATGAGGTCAAGGTTGCAAGGCTCTAGAAAAAAGACATACCTGAGAAGAAGAAAAATGTAATTTAAGGTTTATTAACTGTTCAGTATAAACGTGCTGCCACAAATGTCAGTATATCTTGTTATATTACTATGCCAGTTTGGGACTGTTCTGTCTGGCCAGAAAATGAAAGATGTTGACATTTGCTACACTGTCACACAGATGCTCCTTTGTAGCCAAAACGCCTTTTATTCAAAGCCTCCACGGGCAATCAGCCCATCAATAAAGCATGACCCATTGTTTCAGTAAAACTGGGCTTGCAGGCTGCATGCTGATGGAAATCTACTGCCCAAAAACCGGGAATACAATCAAAGACTCCTCACATAAATAATGACAAGGAGAATTTGTGACATTTCTCTCCAGATGATGAGTGTATCACATTGACCTAGAGAGAAATTATAAAGAGAGAGATATGCTCTTAAACTGTGCAACTCATTCAAATTTAGCTGCGTTGGTGATATGAATCTGCATCAACCTCCTGAGTGATAACATCTTATTGCCTTCAATTTATAAAAATTACATTGCTCGAACAGACCGAGCACCAGACTCTCCCGGATGGAGAAAACACTGAGAATTTTTCCTGACATGTTACCACACAACTTTTGTGTAAAAGTGAATTATTGCACTGCTATTTGGCACATATAAGTTTCAGGTAAATAAATGTAAATAGGTCATGGGTCGGGACAGCTCAACCTTGTCAACCATGGAAGCCAGAACAGGAGGTAAACTTAATTGTTTACAAATGCAGCAACCACTTGTTTGTGGCAAATTAGATTAGGATTACCTGATGCAATCCTTGCATGCACACAAGTAATGTTGAATGGCCTCTTCTGTGCCACTAACACTCAACTACAGGGGGCAAAAGAAGTCTCAACATATCCACTTGAATGTACAGAATCAATAACTGAATAATCTTGCACTGTTATCAATTTAAACAGGAAATCAGAGCAGATTAAAGTACCAGTATATAAGAGCCAGCAGGGATTTGATGCATTACATATTTTCTTATTCTATAATTAAGATTAATATGATGTAAATTCACCCCTATGTCACATATTAAGTAATTTGTAAATAATCTGACTAACTTGTTTTCTGTCATGTCCCGGCCACTGAGGGGTACACCTTCGATTTTGGTGTTATTGTGACCGCAGGTGTTGCCATAACTGTCATATCCTGAGATAAGTCTGGAGGCAGCTCCTGTGGCAATGGGGTAGCCACAAATACACCCCTGCAGATGACACAGATCAGAGTAGATAATGTTAACTATCTGCATGAAATATAAAGATTAACTTCATTAGTAAGCAGACAGCACCATGAACTCACCTTTCATACATTTAATAGTTTTGATGACAAAATCTAAAATCAAATCCTGTTATTGTACACCTACAGTAACTAAAACTAATACAGTCTTGTCCAACAGTCCTGCAATAAATCCTACCTTTGCGATGGTTATAATGTTCAGTTATTGTTGAAATTGAATCAGAAATATGTTTATTCAACTTTGTAATCACTCTGAAGGTTGTACCTCGCAGTGCTACTGCACTGTATTGTGTTATTCTGAGTACAACACAGTGCAGAATTCACCAATACCGCAAACTACACCCCCCAAAATGACCATGAAATTGAATCAGGTTGTCTCTGAATCACTTTCAACCAAACCTGAATTTACTGCTGGACTGTTATGCAAAGGTTACCTATTTGCATTAAAGGGCCAATTCACTGATCTCTAACTTTATTGGTAAGCATTCATGGATTCATCAGTATCTACTATAAGCATGTAAGAGACAGACATGCATAAATACACACACTGCCCTTCAATCGAGAAACAGTCCTGCAATAAATCCTTGAAGTGTTGATTCTACTTTATGTTCATTTTGAAGACTGCAGTTTGTGGTGCTATTGAATTGTATTGGGTTATACTGAGTGTAATGTATTACAATTCAAGCCTCATTGATATAAATGGGGTGGGCTAAAAGTTAGAAACACCTCAGTGAAAGGCAATACAATTCCACAACTACACAGCATGCTCTAAAAATGACCATGAAGTTGAATCAACACCTCTCTAAAACAGTTTTAACATTAAACGATCATTACAACTTTCATGAAGGTACTATTTAATGCAGGGCTGATATATTAGATTGCGTCCAATATAAATACTCTTATTCAACTGAAGACTTACCATTCCTATACAAAACAGTATGAATATGATGAGCCATGGGATGTCCGTGCAGCTGCGATCCTCCAGCGGTTTCCAGTCACGTTTACTCTGCCAAGGCATAAATAACAGACAGGAGCGGTTACCCTTGATTCTGTTTATGTTGGGACTGCGCTGCAGTAGCGACCCTGCTGCTCCAACATCAGCTGACAAAAAACAAGCTATTGCGTTGTTGCTGTAAAACAGGCGGCTGCTCTTGCTGAAGAAGAAGTGACGTTAACGTTGCACACGATGAGTAAAGCCTTGTTTTGAAGTTTTAAAGTAGCCATAACTTCAATCGTGTTTCTTTTCTAACTTACCTCTCTGCTGCCACAACATCCCATTGTGAACTACGAGAACACTACAACTTCAGCTAACCCGAAACAAAACTTTAAATGGCTTTTCTTCGGTCAAACTTTTTCAGCTCATGTCCTTTTTCTTTTCTCTTTCCCTTTATCTTCTTTGTTTTTCCCTATGACCGGTGCCAGAACACAAATATACACTTTTATTTGTGCTTCGTTCATTCCATCGAAAAACGCCCATTTGTGAATGTCCCTGGTTAAGAGCTACAGGTAAACACGGAAGGAGTCAAATTTCCCATGCTGCCTTCATAGGTACTCAGAAAAATCCGTCTTAAGCGAAAAATCTTACTTGGGTGAAGAAACAGCATGACCCGAGCTGCAACTTTAGCAGATGTTGAATCATAATGCGGGAAAAAAATTATCATCGAAGTCTCTCTTCTTCATGATGCTTGGAACAACCTACCTATCAGGTACACTGAAACACGGTACGCAAGTGTACCTGGGAGAATTGGTGCTATTTTAAAAGCAAAAGGTGGTCAGGTGGTGTCTTTGTTTGATTCAGAAAAAATGTTACATATAGTGAACATATAGGATTTAGAAAGTTACAATGTTTAGTGAAAGCAGCACAGCGCTGGGTTCACAGTTGGGACACACGTGAAGAATTTGGCGCCGTTTGCTGGAGTAAAGCAGTAACTGTACACTGTGTTGGATGAATACAATTAATAGTTGTTGGCAGGCTTGTCTCTTAATGGCATAAAATCAAACTAAAAAGACTGTGAAAGCTTAATTGACTAAAATTAGCCGTTCAGGAGGAATTGACGGTTTGCTAACTGTGCCACCTTGCGGCTGCCATATTTAACCCACAAAGGTGAGTAATGAGAACTTTCAGACTCATACTCTGGTTAGTCCAGAAACAGTTTGTTAACTGTTAACTATTCCCATTTCTTCATGTACAGTTTGGCTGTTCTCATTGGGAAGTCTAAAATTTGAGACTGCTTCTCCTGGTCCATGCTGTGTTAGCAGTTAAATAAGTTTCACATTGAGGTGGCTGCATATCTTCTTAGTTTTCAACGTGTTAAAATGGCTGACAATATTCTCTATCTTTATATACAGTAACTCCCTACATTGATAAATATGAGATTTTGTCGCCCCTGTCAGTCTGTTTCAGGTTATTACAACTCGTTTCTTCCATCTAATGCTAACTTGTTTATACTGTATATTACAGGCAGTCCCATGTGGCCCTGCTGCCAGGGGACTACAGGACTTCAACTTGCCCAGACACACTTGAGTGGGGATGTATGCTGAAGGACCATCTCCTCAGTCATCCTGCAACTTAACTACATGTGGTAGGAGCATCTCAGATTTAAAAGTCCAAGCAAAAGCAAAGACTAGTTATTTAAATTTGCCCTGTTTCTATAGTGCAATTTTGTATCTCTGTAAAACTGGCCCCTTGTGCATTATTTGTATTTTAGGAATAGAGGTTTTTGCACTGATAGCCTCGACTTGAGTGTTTTCTTTTCAATTTGCAATTCATGGCTCATAACTTGACTCAAATGTTTGAGGTAGCATCTTTTCAAGGAGATATCACCCCTGCCTGTAGTTTTTCAAGAGGTTTCTGCTCCTCATAGCGAAGGTTTCCTGACCTGTAGACTTCCTGAGTGGGCTGGAATGCCTAACAGTTTCCTGCAGAAGAGGTGACTTGCTTTTTATTCTCCTCCAGCTCTTATTGCACTATAAATGTTTCTTCTGCATTGCATAGAAGACTGTGAGGGAAGGTAAATATTTAACTGTGGCAAAGTCATCCACTTTTTACTCTATGAAGGCACACTTATATAGTTGTGCTTTTGAAGGTGCGGCCCGGACTGATGCATAATTTCTGCAGCTTTCAACCTTATACATAATATTTTTTTTAAACATTGTATTCCAGACAGACACACATGCACCTGATTAAAGCTATTATTGTGTCAGTATAGGTTAAAAGCAAAATTTAGAGGAAGGAAATACAGATCTTGCAGGACCAGAGCATATGATGAGCAGCTGATTGTGTCCGTATGTGAGAGAACAAGCACAGATGTTGGGAGGTTACATTTGGAACCAAAATGCAAACCAACATGGAGTGGAAACATAACTTGTTGAGAGGTCCCTCTCATCAAATGATGAAACAGCTCCTGGCCCTGCATCTCCTGACTCTTGGTCTCAAGTATGTCCTGCTGATGCTGCTGTGGCAACGGTGTCCAAGGACAACACATTTTCCTGGATCTCCACTGGAAGAGTCAATGCCAGCACAGCATATGTTCAGCAGAATCCTGGGTGGGGGGGTTATGTAGTACGTCACTATCTTGGCACTCACAGCGTCTGGTCCAAGCTCAAGAATCATTCCTCATAAACAAGACAAGAGGATAAATATTATGTGCCTATGTCCTCAGATACTTTCAAAGTTCAAGCCGTTAGAAAATGTCAAGCATTGGAGGATGTGATGAATTCCAAAAAGCACATATTTTGAAGTCACTAGTTTTTTGTTTTTTGGGGGTTTTTTTTGGAAAAAATGGCTGGAAGGGATTGTGATAAATTACTCACTTTTCAGTTTAACAGTAGGTTCTTTATGAATCACTCAACCTTTGTTGAAACAAACAAATCTTCCAAGACGAGCCATTGAAATCAAATACTGACATTTGTTCTCTCATTCATGTGCTTATATGCTCAAGAAAAGTTGTGTAGATTTGTGTTGGTTAAATAACACAACACAAATCTGAGTTTGAATTTTGTTATAAAAAAAAAAAAGGGTTCAATGTAAATACGTGTACATTCCTGTACACGTTTTAAGGTTACAGAAGTGTGAGAATCTGCTCAGGTGCGGTTGGTTATAGGGTTATGGGCCATGTGTTTAAGCCAGAGTACACAAATGGATTCCAGCTGTTGTTGCCATCTATCCGTGCCATGATCCATATGGAACTGTCTGTTTGAGATGCAGGTAGATTGTGTGAGCAGAACATAGACTGCATTTACTTTTCACAGTGTATCCCTGACTCTAACACTTAAACTCTTTTAAGAAACAGATCCTTTTTGTCCTTAATGAGGTGTATTTCCTGCTGAAACAGGATGTTTAAACTGCAAGCCAATTGGATGTCTTTTAAGGAATGATTGGCTGTTTGATTTGGAAGGAGAGTCAAGTCAAATCAAATTATTTATAAAGCCCAAAATTACAATCACAACACCCTCAATTCTTGAATCCTCGAATTGGATAAAGAATAACTTCCCTTAAAAAACCTTTTTAATGGGGGAAAAATGAAAGCCAGACAGAGGAGAGGGGTTCATTATCCAGGATGCGTGTACAGAGGGGACATTAGACAATAGTAAAAATGACGGTTGAGAAATTACAATGTTAAGCAGAATGGCTGTATTAGTTGGATAGATTCTAAATATATATGATGAATATGGATCTAGGAAGACAAAGTCAAACAACTTTGAGCTGCCACCAAAAATTTCAGGACCTGGATCACACCACTTTCTCTGGACTACAAAGACCTGATAGGAGAACACAGTACACATCACATACCATTCCCAGATGCCATTCATATAGAGGGAGAAACACAAGAGGTGAGGTTGAGTCTCCTGTGGGACAAAGACCCAGATCCAAGACATCTGGAATAAGACCAAAGGGAGGAAGGAGGGAGGTGGAGAAAGAGGCGAGAGTTCTTTAAAAGTTGTGATGGCTTTCTTAGTTGGAGGTTTTTGTTTATTCCTGCTTGTCCAGGGTGACTTCACCATAATAGATTCACTGTTCTTCAGGAGGGGAATTTTCTGGGAAATTGAAGTCTCCATTTCATCAAGGTCTTGTTTGGAATAGGCTGTTTACATGTACATAAGTATCATATTTTCTAAAAGCCTGTATATAATAGGTGCACTGATTCAAGTTTCTCAAAAGCAGGATAAGGGCTTCTCCAAATATTATTACTTTCCAAATGGCATATCGTGTTTACAAAAATTGGCTTATTAGTAACCTGAATATTAATAGGATATTATTGCCTATGATATTGCTTTGAATATAATGAGAAGGGTAAAATAATTGGAGCCGAAACAGATAATGAAGGTCTTCCCCAGGGAATGGTTCTGGTGGTTTTGAATTAACATTATTATATTTGCTGATGTGAAGTATCATCCCTGATAGGCTTGACTAAATACTATCCAACACAAATGCAGGGACTGTGAATGATGTTTATCTCAGGATGTTTGTTTTCTAGTAAGAGCAATGACTTCTAAAGTGGCTATGTGATGCTGCTGGTCATTCAGACCAATTAACCAGGACTTAAGACTTCTAAAAAACAGAAAACAGATGGTACACAGTGAACACTGATGGGATTTTCTCAGTGTGTGAGACAGTATTTTCCACTGTCGTCATAAAGATATAAGGTCCAGATGACACAAGTCTCTATCTTCTGATTTGAAAAACCAAACAGTTTGCTACAGTATTCCACAATAAACACACACACACACACACACACACACACACACACACACACACACACACACACACACAAATATAATGTCCTCCCTTGTATCATGCACACACATACACATATACACACAGGGACCCTCTCACAAGAAGATTATTTTAGCCTGTTATGGTCTGTATCCTCAATAACTTGTACTTCCTGTTCCCACGGTAACAGTCACACTATAACCTATGATAAGTCGCCAAGGACCCCCTCAGTTTCTCCCACGACGACTTCTTGCGTTGAGACTCACACAAGCAAAGCGAGTTAAATCAACAGATGATTAATTTACTTACTTAATTTACTTTTTAATTAAGAGAGCAATGTAACCCTCAACTGGCTTTTTACATGCATTTAAGCTGCATCATCTACCCTGGGATGTTTCATTCAAGAATATTGTGATTGCTCAAGTTCCCACCCAGGCCTCAAACACTGTTATTTAAACCGGCATGACTCTGGCCTTTTGAAAAGGGAGTTAACCACAGGGCATAGCGAGTGACAGGAAAGGATTGCTAGGATCTTGGTGTGGTTTGTTGACGTTATTTTTAGAATGTCAGATGAGATTCTGGCATTTTGTTTAGTTTTCTTTTTAGTGTAAATGAACCCAAGATTCGTTTTTGTAAGTTCACATAACTACTAGGCAAGTACAGTAGAAAATAGTTATTTAAAGAAGCCTTAAAAAGGTTGCAACAAAATCTTCTCAAAGCAGTCTTTGTATATGCAAGGACTCAAAATGATTCAGTTATGGGAGGGGCTGTTTTTTTTTTTGTTTTTTTTTTTTTCTCCAAGCGTCACCTACATTTTCCTACATGGGCAAACACTCTGTGTTCTTCAGTGCCCATGATTTAGGCTGGCTTATTTTTCCAATAATAAACTATATCAGTGAGGAATGTGAGGCTGTTTCCTTTGGGCCCTCACTGCTCCACTTAAGAAGCTTGAACAGTGGGGGATTATAGGGTGAATCATGAATAGGTCTTTCTTAACCATGTATGTGACCGCTCTAGACATGTGACCAATGATGCTGCATGCCTATGAGAATGTTCATGCTCGTCCTCTGTGATGTGGGACTTCGACAAAGTCTGGCCTGTAATGATGACTCTTAAGGGCAAATAAATATTCACATTGTAAGAAATAGCTATATACATAAGACATACACAGATTACAGAATAGACTGCGCTGCATACCCATCCACACAAAGCACCACAAAGAAGGAGAATGTTTTAGTTCATATTATCTCGGAGAGTTTTTGTGAAGTCATAGTCAAACGTGAGGCTTGCATAATAAGTGGAAAGTTATTCTAAGAGTGAATCATTTTTAGCCATGCTCATGGCCTGACTCTAGGGAAGGCTATGTTGGTCCATCTGTCAGTAGGTGGACCACCACGATGGCCAAGGCTGAAATACAGCATCTCAATAACTTTATACAGACATTCAGGATTTCCAGGTAATATATCCTGATGACTTCAGTGACCTCGCTAACTTTTCCTCAAGCCCCAATATGAGGTTGACCTTTGTGATTTTGAGTGAAATGTCTCAGCTATTGGATGGATTGTTGTTGAGTTGCCATGAATTTTGATAGACAAATTTAGGCCCCCTCATGTTGAATTATAATAACTTTGTTGATCACCTTATCCTTCCTCTAGTGCCACCATCATTTTATAACCAAATAAATGCACAAAAGTTTATACATCATTATCAACCTGAGCTGTACTTTCTTTGTAATGCTAATTAGCAAATATTAGCACATTAACTTAGCTTCGATGGAGAACATGATAATGTTTCACCTGCTAAAATAAGCAAGTTAGTATTGCCATTGTCAGCATGTTAGCATGCCTGTTTTAACTCAAAGTACTGCTGTGCCTAGCAGTGTAGCATTCCTGTAAACTCTTACTCTTTTTTAGCTTAATTTTGTTTTAATGCTCCAATTTTGATGCTTCAGCTTGCAGCTCACACAAAGCCACACATAGAAAGACGTTGCTGATGGGCATCTAGTCTCACATATGCTGATTGAACATGTGTTTGCACAACGTCACTGATGGATCAGATAGTGACGTAGACCAGTTGCCCTGTGGCCGTGCAGGATGATCTGATTGGCAGGGGGGAGGCCTGGTCTTTTAAATTATAGGCCTGTGTTGGATGTCCACAGGAGGTAATGAGTGGATAGCCTGAGTCATGCTCTGTGTCGGCCTCTGCGCTTCAATCATCAGCCATATCCACATGGAAGCTACTGTGACTGAAAAGATCTGCATTTCGTTACACTGCACTCGGCATAACCACAGAGCGCATCATGTGACATGCTGCAGGGGAGTCTTGTTGAACTTGGCTCCTTCCCCTTTGAGTATGACCATCTGTGTCCCTGGAGAGCCAACATTGACAGCAGTACACAGTTTCCCAGCAAGGCCCCCAAGAAAAGACTTATCTAGAGCCTCGCCTCACATCTGGATGACCCAGAGGTTATAGGCCAGGGTTGCAGTGGTGGTTGAAGGGGGCTTCATTCCAGTTTTCTCTTGTGCTTGGATTGTCCCTGTTGCTTTAGTGTTTTGCTCATTTTGTGCAGCTGACCTTGTTGACAAAAAATCGTCTTGATAGATCTGGTCACAGCTTGAGTTTGTGTGAGGTAGGCTCCTTAACTATATGGAGTGCTTGGGTGACAAAAAAGAGAGTATAGGAAGAGGTGTTACTGCCAGAGTGTTATTAATGTATGAAGTTCATTTTGGGTGGCTTGCAGGTCTTTGACTGGCAGGCTGTGCAAATGGAAATCTGTGGAAATACTGCGCTTGTTTTACAAACCCAGTCTCAATGGAAGTTTAAAGCCAAAATTTGCTGATTAACATTTTACTTAAATGGTCTTGGCGACATCAAGTGTAAATATCTCTGGGTTTGCCTTTTCTTTCTGCTAGGTGCCTCTGACAAATGACTATATTAGGAAATGAATTGCTGGCATTTGGTTCCTTAAATGCTTTCGTCTCCTTAAAACAAAGATATCAGATTCACAGCAAAGTTGTCTCCATTGTTAAACAACGTTTTCTCAGTGGTCATATTGGAAAAATGCACTCTTAAAGCATAGCCGCAAAGATATCTCGCCTTGTATTTTTTTCATTAGTGCCAGTGTGTTTGGTTAAGAATGCTTGTAGAGTTACAAGATGACAAATTATTTTTTTTAAAAAGCATGCCTCAGATATAACTGCCTAAACATAAGAGCAATCTCTCTTGGCCCACAGCCAGAGGTCTTACGAAGCAGCCTGTCTGTTACTAATCAAAACCAACTGGTGAGAGCCTTGCCCAGCTTAGTGAAATAGCAAGCTGAGGAAGAATGAGGACAAAGTCCACCAAGAAGAGGAAAGAGACAAGTTTTGAAAGAAGAAGTCGAGAGAAGGTTTCTAACATAGTGAAGAGAGAAAGTACATTGGAGGAGGGTGGGGTGAATAAATGCGTATAGTGTGTTGGGTGAGTTCTGAGACGGGGGATGGGGCTCCTAGGATGTGACTCAGACTCCCTGTCAAAACCAGCGGGGAGGGGAGCTGATGAGAAAAGGGATAGAACGGAGGAGAGAGGGGTGGAGTGGGGGAAAGAAAGCCCGGCCCCTCTTACACCACCCCGACTCTTTGGCATTCAGCGTCAGCAAAAACCCTAATGTGATCAAGATGGAAGTTGTCTATGGACTTTTCACTGCTCCCCGGCTTTCTGCCTGCCTTTGGCGGATTCACTGCCTGTCCGACAGTTTTACAGCGAAGATACTGACTAGAGTCCAGAAAATGGCTTGCAGGAACCTAGACTAAGGACTGCTTACAAAATAAAGCATATGTCAAGTCACTTGGAAAGAGATGGATTCATGTTACCCAAACGTGGACGGATTGCTTTTGGTGGATGAATGAAAAGGCAACTTGCGAAACATCTCTGGATAACTGTACTCAATAGCAAAAGCTTGATCTGCAACCTGTTTGTTGGATTATCACCTGGTGTTTATTTACTAAATATACATCTGCATGGATTATATAGTAAAAAAAAACTGTGTCAACACTGGAGAATTTACAAGATTGCTACTCCAACATGAAATATATGAAATGTATTGAGGTGTCAGTTTTTCTGTTGCTGGTTCGAGAGCAAGTTGAAGGAGCAACTGCTTTGGGACATTTTTTGTGACCTCCCTTACTGAACTAATAACCAGGTGCAGGTTCGTGCCAGAAGGTGCAGATGACAGTTGGTATCTCCCAGCTCTACCTCTGAGGAAACAAAAGGTGAAAAGGCAGAGAAAAACAAAGATAAAACACCTGTTTCAAATTTTAAAATTGCTTTTGTTCTTTAAGAAACTATTAAGAAGCAACTCAGTGACATAATGTGGAAAATACTTTTCTTTACCACTGACTGTAGTTACATATAAATGGAAATATTGATATTGTAATGAAATTATATGATATAAAAACAGGTTTGTAGTTTCCACTCACTCACTGTAAAATACAGTAGGCATATCCAGGATTTCCTATCAACCTTTGTACCTATGCTTCTATAATGATTTTGGATAGCAGATATTCAGGTTGAGTTGAGTGCATCCTGCTGTACATTCTGACCTAGAACAACAGGAAAAAAAAACATAGCCCGGTATGGAGCTTGGTTCTATTCCTGTGATCCACACAATGTATGATGATAATTTTGGATTGCAGAGAACCAGCTGTTCAGGGACACTGACTAACATTTCAGTTTTAGTTTCCTTTAGCTACATCATTCGTTCATTTGTGGGCGCATCTGGAGGTGCAGAATTACAGTTAAAAGTTATAAGTTAACCAATACCCTCAATTTTTTCTGACTAGTTTTGCACAGTTATAATTAATCTATATTGAAGGTTGGCAGTGTAAATTTGGCAAACTGGTTTGGTTACAGTTCATTATGTAGAGATGTTAAAAAGTAAACAACATCTACATTTATCTTGATGGCTATCTTGGTGTTTTAGAACCCAGGCTGCATTTTTGTGCTTTGTTCCTGGACATTTCTTAACAAAGCTACATTAAGATCATTCAGTGTCACTGGCATGCTCTAATGTGAACTTTGGGACAGCTCTGCAAGAGCCATGTTAGATTAGCATAACAGGGGTCCCTGTCATCTCATACAGACCCAGCTGAGTTTATACTTTCCAAAGAACTGTGAATGCAATACAATTACACCCCTCTTGAACTTCCACCTACTTCTACTAGCTGTTTGCTTTAAAAGTGAAATATTATTTACCATATTGTCATCTGCACATTCACTTCCTGTAGACGAGTAACTTGGAAACACGGGCTGTTTCTTATCCTCATTTCTCCTCTCGATTGCAGCAGATCGGGTTCTACCTTTTTGCCTGGGGTCAAAATCAGCTCTATGGGATAGCACTGGCTGTCCACCATGCTGGTAGCCATACGGAAAAGAAGCTGGGAGGAGCACGTGACTCACCCTTCAGGATTACAGTACAGCTATGATGATCTGGACCTAGTCTGTTGTCATGGAGTTGACAGTGAGGGGCCTTGGATGGGAGCAGGGGCTTCCAAACAAGGTCGACGGACAAGGTGTGCCTCTATGCCAGAGGGCTGCCATCAATTGCCCACAGAAGATCTGGCTCAGACACGTGAAGTTACAGCCTCTGTTGGGATTGATGATACTGAATCAGAACCGTTGAAGCTAAAGGAAAACAATGAAAGAGTTCTACTGGATTCACAGGAGGGGTCAGTTCATGGCCCTCATGAGTTGGTTGATGTTGACATTCCCCAAAGTGTCTCTGAATCAGAGGATCTCCAAACTGCAAACATGGGGAATTCTGGAGAGTTTCACTGTAACTCAAACAGTGGGATGTCTAGTGCAAATATTTCTTGTCCAGCTGATAGCAGCAGTCACATTGAGAAAACTATCAATAGTGAAGGTGAAGTTGGCACAGAGGGCAGCCAGAGCCACGACATCTGCAATGACGATAATGTCTTTAAAAGGCCACATATCTCTCGTGAAGAGCAACAATGCATCTCTATCTCTGCAAACAATGGGCTTCCACTGTCTGAATGTGCTGGTGAGCAGCCTGGCAAACTTCCAAATCATCAGGAAACAAAGGAGAGCCATACAGAGGGTTACAGCAGACCTCCTGAAATCTCTGAGGCCACACTAAACCGGTCCCCTGCTGCAGAACTGGAACCTCAAACTGACCTCCCAGATGTTGAGGAAGATAAGATTTCCACCTCTGAGCATGCTTGTGCAAATGTAAACCTACCTGTTGGTGTGCTTCACAGTTCAGTTGACATGATGGAGGGTGGTGATGTGATGTCACCGGCTGACAAAACTGTGGAACCAGTTTTGGCTTTAATGGTAGAAGACGAAAGGGACCAAGGAGTAAGTGAAAGCTGGAGCGCAATTTCTGCTGACAAGTCGGATAGATTAAATGACCTAGAAACTCTAAATGAAAATACAGGACTTAAACATCACTCGGGAGACATTCGAGGAGGAGAGCAAGATCATCATGACTGCACTGGGGTATTGGATCAGCCTCATGGTTGTGAAATATCCTACCAGACTTTGTTGGAACAGCCTAATATTGAGATGACAGGGATGAACGGGCCTCATGGAGAGGAAAGTGCACAAGCAGGAAGCAGCAAGGAAACAGCAGAAGCCAGGTATGGGCCAATCACATCATCTGATATTTGTTTCAAAGGTCAATGTTGCTCTGTGACAGTTAACAGCAATGTGTCATGTGAGCAAGTGGAGACTGGATATTCAGAAAAAGACCCCACACAGACAAACAGTACTCAGTGTGCAGACCAGTTTGTGGAAAATCAACCAACAGAAGACATGGATGAAAGCTCAGTGTCCAAAGAGTTGGCTGTTTGTGAGGATCAAACCACACCTCAGCAGTTGGAAACTAGTTGTTCAAAACTGGACACTATCCTAGAAGTTGGCTACATTGAGCCAGATGACACCCCAGTACTGGATCCTCAAAAGAACATTACCTTGAATGTCACCCAAAATCCAGATGTTCAGCACTCTCATATGGATGATAAACATGCAGTTGCTGAGCAGCACACCCAAAACCTGCCATCTTCCTGTGCAGAGGTCAACCATGAGCTCTCACCAGAGGAAATCCATGGCAACCAAGCCTCTGGTCGTTACTTCAGTGAGTCACCTGCCTCTGAGGTGGCAGATGGTCAGAGGGAACACCACAGGCCGGGATCCACACTCTCTAGAATGGAGGAAACAGATGAAGCCGCACACACAGTCACTTACAGCGAAGCACACTTTGCCAGTCCAGTTTTAGATGGATCGAATGAGCCTGGAGATGTGAAAGAGGACAACGTGGTCAAAGTGCGCATGAGAAAGGTAAGGCTAAATATGATATAGATGTAGAAAGGCTGCAGTGTGACATAACTAACATTTGTTGTGATTAGTTTTGTATTTGTTTCTGTGTAGTAATTGTGTTTCTGTTATATCAGCACCTCAAATGAAGTTCTTTCTTAAAATGAACTGAGACTTACTGGGCATAAACAGCCTACAAATAATTTTTGTCCCACACTCTGGCAAGCGTCTAGGAAAACAATGACTTCACTCTCACATGCTTACAGATCTGTGAGTGGGGGGATCTGTGAAATGTTTTACTCTTTCTCAACCACTCATTGCAAAACAAGGTCCTATAAGGGCATGAGGACTATGAATGTAGAGGGGGTTGGAAGCTCAAGTAATCTCTAGGGTGGGGGTGGCTGAAACAGCTTTCTCCAGCAAATACTGTATTTTGTGCTATTTACACAGTGCTAGTCAGTGAGCTTGTAGGGTATAGTAAATTGCCAAAAACCTAATAAGCAGTCCATGAATTTGAGCTCAACGGAACAAAGCAAAGGCCAGAGAACTGACATAGAATTTATTAGTAGTTGTAGCGTTAGCCCTTTTGGAATGACAACAAGAAATCCATTATTTATGCCGCAGTATGCATTAAGCAGGCATGTTGTTTAGACAAGTACCATATTGTGGAAAGTTAAATTATGTTGATATGTTCTAGTTGAAGACATTCAACCTCTTGTAAACAGCGACTCTTACAGATTTTAATATGAAAATCCTATGCTTGAGTTGTTTTCAGAGTTGTATCTTTGTACAGGTTTGGGGTCCTAGTTTTAGAGTGGGGTGACACCCTAATTTGTTTTGTGTTATATAAACATCTAATAAAAGCTGCATAACACTAAAGTAAAGTTGTAAACAAATATAAGGAGATTTTTAAGTGTTTATAAATGTACAGTATTTGTCAACAATTAGTTCTCTGGTGAAGACATATTTTATATCATTAAAGTAGTTATTTACCTTATTGTCATTCATTCTCTGTTTATACACCAGCCTCTATATATTGATATCCACAGGAGAAGTTATATTTGCTGACAAATATGTTAATAAACACTTATATCTGCTTACAACTACATTATAGTGTGTTATGGACCATTCATTATATGTTTATGGTGTGTACTGCTTATACATGCTACAATTGTTACTCAAATAAGTTGTTTGCTGAATATTGGTGATTTCACAAGAAGGTGCAAAACTAAAGCACACAGTTTAAAAAAAAAAAATGTGACAATATGCTGCATGGTGATGACTGTGGTAGTGTTTGGTCATGTTCACTTGTAGAAAAAGTGTTTTGAACTCTAATGTTTATCAGTGTGACAGATCTGTATGTATCTACACAGATTATCTGCTAATGCAGACCAGCACAACCCCCCCTAAAAATCAGCTAGGATGAGTGAGTAATGAATGCTGCCATTCATAGTATTTGCATAATACATTATACACTGACGCTCTGGTTATGTCGACGTTCCTAAAAAAAACGTATGAGTTGTGTAATAGAGATTTTCATGTATTATCATTACATTATTTCAGCATGAACTACGTGTTTGCATAGAGACTGTGGAGGTCTTCTTAGTCATGACCAATGTTGATGTCACTCATATCAGCTGCCAAAAACGAGAGAGCACAGTCCAGTGCAGGGACATGGAAAACCGGTGCTGCACTTTATTACCACTGGATTTAATTTCAGTTTTATGATGACTTTAAACCTTTGTCCAAAAAACCTGGCTCCTGGAACTTAAAAAGAGGAGTTCAGCCATGAAAGTAGAAGGCGCCAAGGCAATCCATCTAGCATATGGTTATGGCTTATCTTCTCTTTGACTGCACCACAGGGTGTATTTACATTCTGTATGAAGCCAGTTTATGAAGAAAATGTGCTTCATGAGGACAGAAAAGAAATTAGGCAGTAAAAATTAATATTAGTGTATCCCAAGGGAGGTAACATACAATATTTAATGTAAAGAAAAGGGAAAAAAAGCTCTTGAATATCATGAATAAAATTACTGAACTGAAGTTATTATCTGTTCGTTGACAATGGCAGCAGCAATTTGGAATTATCCCTGACAAGATATTGTACTAACTAATGACGATGTTCCCAGTGGACCATGTTATTGTTGCAGATTCAGTTTGTAAAATGAACCCATCTGGTTTGCATAATGGCTTGAGATTATCCTGATATTGGGCTTTGTTACTGTGTTTATTTGTTTTAGCAACAAGGTCTTATCCTGACCTCAGGGCCAAACTGGCTCAACAGCCATTTATCTAACAGTAGACAACTTGGCAACATCACCGTCTCAGTGCTCTTTCTTTTTCTCTTTCTGTCCTTATTTATTCACTTTTGGCTACCGTTTATGAATGATATACCCACATTAAACAGAGTGCATGTGCAGTGTTTTGATGCATAATTGTCTGCATGTTATGTTTAGCACGGCAGAGAAAGAATCCCTCAGTTTAATGGACAGGTCTGAGAAATGGGATGCAGGCCACCGAGTGTGAGAGGGGGTTTGAAAAAGAGAGCAAGGAAAGGGGAAGGAGGGGTCTAAGAGTTCAAACAGTGTGGGAACTGTCTCCCATCTCAAAAAACAGGATGTTGAGAGGAATGTAACAGAAACCTCAAAAGATGGGAAAGAGAGAAAAGAAACCTTCTGAGAACACCCAAACCACCAGAATGCCCCCTAAAAAACTTTGCCTCTCTGAGGCGCCTGACATTGGACTGCACTTGTTTTTTACTCTGCTGTTTTGTGGTTGTTATTGCCATCTCGAGCCAGATGCTTTTGTTCATTCAGTGAGGCCTCGTAAAGATGTCATTGTTTTACCACGATACAATGTTTCATTGTGAAACTTTGCCAAAGAGACAGAACGTAACGATGTGTGCTGCTGCTAGCTAGGAATGCCAATGAAGGCATCAATGTGAGACATATTTCCATGACACACGTTGCCCTCGATGTCTATGTGCTCTCTCTGCAAACCCAATAGGAACTGCTTTTGACAGGCTAATTGGGCTTTAACTGGAAAATAAATGTAAGCGCATGTCATAAGACGTTATTAGGGATGCAGCTGGGAGCAAGTCGCAGGGCTGAGGCTGTAGCCTGTTTATCATGATGCAGATTTTTATCTGCAACCCATAAGCCTGTCAACAGCACATATTAGCATTAGTCACAACTCAGCTTTTATGAATGTTGTCATCTGTACACACCCATTGTAAACTTAACTCAAACAAGATTAAGCCACATTAGCAACTTCACAGGACATGTGTATGATGTGTATTATTGTGTAAGTATTTAATTCATCCTTCTTAACCCGATGAGATTTCTCTTCATTGTATCACACAGTGGCAGCACATGAAAACAAGGCTCACATTCACATGTTAACATTCCTCTGTACCTTTACACAAATGTACAGTCACAGTGGCTGTGTCCCATGAGCTCAGCCTCATGAAGTGTTTAAACAGGGTCTGTTAGAGCATATTGTAACAAAGTTTGTTTGTGACTAATGAGTGAGCCTTGTGATGTAATTTCTTGGGGGTCCTCTTGGGAGAGAAGCTCAGACAGAGAGCCACACCCGGAGCCTGGATAAAAGACATGCAGAAGGAAATGAAAACATTTACTGTGTTTAGAACTGCAGAGAGGGATTTTAAAAGTTTTTGAACTTGTAACAAGGGCTTATATCGTTTCAAACAAAACAGCACTGAGGGATAACAGAGGACCAAGTGATATGTGGGGTGTGAAGGTGGGCTGGAGGGTTTCTCATTTAGCTTGTTTTACTGGAAAAACACCACCTGAGGTCAGTATGAGACTTGTTATCGCAGTGCGTGGATGGATAGTTTAACAGTGCATATTGGAGGACTAATGGGAAAATATTTAAATTCTTGAAGTCATATGATGAAAGAATTGACCAGAGATGTTACAAAGGGTATGCACAGGATGCACCAAGAACTGTAGGATGGGTTGAGACAAGATTATAATGATGACATTCTTGTGTCTTGCTGCAAGCAGGTGATAATAATCTATAAAATGTATGACTTCATTACTGATTAAATGATGGAGCAAAAAAGGTAGTCACCTTCTATAAAATGTATATGTGAGAAAAATAGACTAGCAAAGCAGCTATCCCTAATGTTTAAAATGTAGCCTGAACTGGAATGACTGCAAATAGATGCAGTCTTAAATACTGATTTATTAATGGTTAGATGACTGCACCACATGAAACACATTATCATCAGAAGAAGAACTTCAAATGTCCCTTGTTCAGATCAAGTAGGAAGTTGATTTTGGTATATTCAAGTTATTTAAGTTTTGCCATCTTCACTTATCTATAATGATATAATCTGCTACATTTATGAGGTCAGTCCAATGGTGATATTTTTTTTCTTTTATTTGTTTCTTTATTCAGCGTGAGCATGCTCGACTGGACTCAATGGTGTTGCTGCTGATGAAGCTGGACCAGTTAGACCAGGAAATTGAGAATGCCCTCAGTGCCACTTCCTCCATGGGCAGCAACCCTGCCCTCCATCGACGACAACACCTGGTACACACCTGCATGTAGTTTCTACTGCAAACCAGAAATTAACCTTCAGTTATAGCTGTATGTTTTATGTACTGCATCTTATGGATTCAGATAGAAACTTCAAGTATTCAAATATTCACAACAAGTATCCATTCTTTCATTCATTCATTTTTTCCCCTCACCAAAGTAAACTTGTATGTCCCCCAGTGGCCACTAGGGAGCATCATTCATTAGCCTCTTTGCACCAACACTGATAAACTGTTTTGGGTGTTTTGCATTTACAAAACTTTTCTTGATCATCTTTAAAGAAATACTGAAATGTTAGAGGAAAACATTATTTTTAGTGCAGTAATGTAAGTCTTATATTACCATCTCTGTCTTTTACATGTGCAGGAGTTGGATTTAGGATCTGTACCAGCAGCATCACAAAACCCTCCACATCCACATGTTCCTGCTGCTTCCTCTTCAGGACCTGCACTTGCCCTTGGAGCAAAACCTAAGAGTGGGGTAAGTCAGGGGCAATGTATCATATCCTATCATATATTTAGCAAGACATGAGGTGAGAAACATGGAAAGATTGCATTTGTTAGAATCTGGTGAGCTTGAAACAGTCATTAGCTTTTCATACCATAATTTCTAGAGCATTTGTTTAGAAACAACTGAACACGCCACACGCATGTACACATACACACACACACACACACACACACACACACACACACACACACACACACGATCTACCACCATTACCATACGTACGATTTCTCACTATCATTCTTTACTCCCTTTTTAGCTTCTCCTTCATGTTTCAATTTTTAAGCTTTTGTAAACTGAAATTGTTTGGTTTGTGTCTCTACATCTTAAAAGCATGGAGGTTATTTATACAATATTTACAGCCTTTTCAAACTATCCTACATATTACAGGAATGATATGCTAAAACTAGACCTTCAAATTGATTTGGATGATTTTAAGACATTGAAATGTTGATTGTACATAGTTGTGGCTGTTTATAGTGGTTTCTGGTTTTTTTTGTGTGTCCATGATAGACCAATTAAAATAGTTTTCATGGTTTTCATATTTGCATAGAGCTACTGTTCAGCAACTTTTTAATGTGGCCTCTATAGTACTCTTTTCTCTTGGGATGTAGTTATTTAAACAAAAGTTTAAATAAAAACAGCAAACACAGAGGGCGCACACAGACACACATACTCAAAGTGAATTTCCCAATTGTAGGAATGTCCCCCAGCACTTAGGGTTTAGCCAAGCAGACGTTAAACCTCTATAATTAGCTGGTTCCAAACATCTAGACCCCTTCGCCCCAACAAAGAGGTCAGAAGGGGGGTCTGGGAGGTGAAAAGCCAGAGCAAGGGGGAGGGAGGGGGGACACGCTTTAAGTGAGACATGCGTCTTCATACCCCTTGCTTGCTCACTTAATGACTTTGTCAGCCTTGCTGTGCCATTGCCTTCAGAACGAGGGTAAAGTGAACAAGGCCGGTAGCCAGCGGACTGAGCACTCAAGCTACCTTTTACAATTCAATAGTTTGAATGGAATCGTAAAGAAATACCTGATGTTGAGACACTTTATCTCAAGATAAAGTGAGGATAACACTAAATTTCAGATAGGATGTTTCTGTTGTATAACAGTCCTCTTATCTAGCTAGAACGAAACACTACAACCTGTGGAAACATGAGAATTCCTTGACAAAAAGGACATCTCACATTCCTGAATTATCTCTCTCAATTCCTTCTTGACATTGCTTTGTCTTGTTGCACGTCACAACTTTTCTGCCGTCACACAAAAGAGGGACATTTCTTGGTTAATTCAACTGGTACAGATTAACATGAACATACTCTATGATGTGTGATGTATTATGTCTGTGGCCAACTGTTTCCACAATCTCCATTCCTGCAGTAACCCAAGGTAACTCACTAAGCTTGGGTAAACACTGCTTTCACTGCACCTAATAGGAGCCTTTTACAGTGGAGGCCCCCAAGGGGTGATTGATTGAGGCCAAACAGATGATGACTTCATGAAGGGGATTCTCAGTGGTTAATAGTTGTAGGGGTCTGCTGAGTCCTTTCAGACTTAAAGTTTTGTGACGCCCACTTAATCTTTTTAGGTAGACAATGCAAATCCTTTAAATGATGTAAACACAAGGCAGATGTGAAGGCAGAAGAACCAGGGCTGAGTTTAAAGCTATAATTCAACCAGACATCACAGTTGTGTTTTGCATGACAAGAAGTTGATATTAAAAATACAACATGCATAATATGATAGATTATTCAAGCAAAGAATAAATACTATTGTTTGTTATTATATAAAAATACTACTCAGTTCTACATAACAGGAAAGGTATAGAGTATAGTGCCAGCATTTTATCATCTGTGTGTAACCTTTGGTTCCCTAAGATGTAAATGTAACCTCACATTATAATGTGAAATAATCTTGTGCTTTCTGTATTAGTATCAGCCATTATGCTGTACCCCTAATGCTTATTCTTTTGATTATTATAGATTATACATGGGTTGACTCAATTACCAGAACTGCTTAAAGTTGAACAATTACACCAACACAATCTTCAGCCTGAAAATTACTATCAAGTTTAATCAACACCTCTCTGACACAGAGTTGACAAATGCAGAACATTATAAGAATTTATTGAAGGCCTTTTGGATTATATTATATTGGAAGGTGTCCTTTTTACTTTGGTCACCCCATATGCAGTGAATACACACATCGTAAAAGATTAAGTCATACATTTAAAACATACCTTGTGCTACTTTACAGGGTAAGGTCAAGACCATACAGTATATAGAGAGAAACCCAACAGTTTCCACAAAGCATTTGTATATGTTGTCTTGAACATGTCTTGACATCAATCTTAACAAGAAGGTATTTGCACAGGATCGCACACAACATATATCTTTTTGGCAAGCCAGTGACGAGTAAAACTATTTTAAAGATATATTAACACAGAAATTGCTACAGACTCTGTAATTAATCAGTCCATGCAGTCAACATAAACAGAGTCATATGTGGAGCTATTACAACACGACTTTGATACTGTATATGTATAGTACCAAGATGAATATCTCCCTGTGGAAGGTCAGTGAGACGTTCAGATTTTCTGGAAATACAGTCACTTTATTACACTATCAATTGATCATGGCCAAATCATTTTGTGTTCACTTAGTCTTCATTGTTCCATTGAAAAGTAAGTCTGTCCTCTAGACTACCAAGAAATCAGTGAAAGATCTGTAAAACAAAACCAAGCAAATCTACCAGTGTGAATGGCTTCAGACTATCAGCTTGGCCAACAGTACTTATGGGGAAGACACTGTCAGCGCTTGTACTGTTGGCCAGGGAAAGGAAAGATGCTTCCTGGGGTTGGGGGAGAGGGTAGTAATTGTGAAATGGAAGAAGTTTGGAATCATCAGGACTCATCCTTGAGTTGGCTGTCTGAGTAACCAGGCTAGAAGGGCTGTAGTCAAGGAGAACCCAATGGTCACTCACCAGAGCTTCAGAAGTCCTCTGCAGAGGCCTTTCAATCAGGCCTTTATGGTAGAGTGGCTAGACTGAGTCCAGGAGGAAAAAGATTTTCTGTTCTGATAAGACAAAAACTGAACCCTTTAGACAGAACTTTGACTGTCTGGCAAACAGCAGGCACTTCTCAACTCCTGGCTAATACCATCCTCATGATTAAGGATGGTGAATGCAGCCAAATACAGAGAGGTCCTTAAAGAAAACTTGCTCCAGAGTGCATGAGACCTGAGACTGGGGCCATGGTTCACCTTTTAGTATGACAATGACCCAAGCATACAGCCAGGAAAGTGCTGGACTAGCTTCAGGACAAGTCTCTGTCTGTCCTTGAGTGATACAGCCAAAGCCCAGACTTAAACCCCACAGGACATCTGTGGAGAAACAAGATAGCAGTTCACAGGCGCTTCCTGTGCAATCTGACAAAGCTTAAGACGATCTGCCAGGGAGGATGGGATGAACTGCCCAAATCCAGGAGTGCAAAGCTCGTGGAGACATACCCAAGAAGACTTGAAGCTGTAATTTTACTTTGTAAAAGCTGTTAAAGGGGCTTTTACAAAGTACTGAATAAGGGGTCTGAAAACTTTTGTAAATTAGATATTTCAGCAAATCAGGAAAGGTTTCTAAAAACAAGTTTTCACTTGGTCATTATGGATTATTGAGTGTAGATTTATGGGCAAAAATCCATATATCCATTTGAAATAAAAATCTGCATCACAGTAAAGTATACAAAAAGAAGAGATGTTTGAATACTTTCCGCTATAGTTGTTGTTAAAATGATGCGTGCGTGCGTGTGTGTACATATTTTGATATCAGTTATGATTGTAGAGCCTGTGTGAACTGTGAAGTGTTTATCATTTTGCATTTGCATTCCTTCCATCTTGTGGTGGGTTATGCAAGAGGTATTTGTTATTACTGTGCACCTGACACCTTCTGGCATTTAGTGTCACACTTTGGTGTGATTGTTCCAAGCACATACTCATGCTGTCTTTTATGTAACCATCATAAATGTTGGTATGTGGCTGTGTACGATGGTGATGAGAAGACATTCACTTGGCATATACACTATCATTCACTCACTGCTGTGGATAAGACATTGGGTTCAAGTGAATAGATTGTTGGCTCCTTGTAGCTTCGTTGGTGGCTATTGTTAGCCTCCAGCAGGCGGCTGTTATTCTTGCATCGAATGTGGGGCTCATGTCTAGCGGATGTTGTGCCACAGCAGGTGTTTTTTTCTTATGGTGGAACTGCTATTCTTTCCCCACAGTGTTTTTGTTGGCAGGTTTCTATTACTTGCTTAGTGTAGCAGGTGTCTCACAATGTTGTTTGGCTTACATTGTTGTGTTGCAACAGGTGGGTTTTATTTGGTTTATTGAGTTATGTGTATCTACTGATTTGGCCATATATTAAATTTAAGGCTGCAACTCACAATTGGGTTCATTATCTGCTGATTCATTTTTCAATTTTTTGACTCATTTGGTCTATAACATTTCAAACAATACGGCTCAAGGTGACGTCTTCAAATGTCTTTTTTTTGTCAGATGAAGAAAAGTAGAAAATATTCACACTTCTGAAACCAAATCTGAAACCAGTGAATGATTGTTATAAATATTTAAAGAATTTTTATTATTTCAGTGTTAGCCTTAATAAGTGTTATCAGTATGACAAACTTAAGTTATGCATGGTGCGATAGCCCCTTGTTATGTGACTCCATTTTTAGAGCTCTGTGGCTGCGGAGGATGTGCCAAGCCACAGAGGCGGGTGGAGGCTGCTGACCCCTGACCACCTTCCTCTGAATGTTACAGTCGGAAACAACATATCAGTCACCTTCAGCTCTTAGCGTTCCCACCAGCAAGACATATACTCAGAATCCCCTAAAGACCTCCGTTTCTGAATGAGGCTCAGAGCATGGATTTCTGTTAAATTTAGCACAGGGGCGTTTTTACATGTCATGCATATGGTGACAGGGAGGTCTCTGCCCTATACCAGCCCTCGTCCTCTCCGTCTTTGGTAAACATTCCATAACAGGGCAACCTTTAACCCTTTGTTTGGATCTGTATTCTGTCTCCACGGCAACAGTGATACAAACACAACTTCTGTCATCTCTTTTGGTGGTTCAGCCGCGGTGTGACACTGAATTCAGAAGGGGATCTCTGAAGTTTCCATGTCTGGATTCTAGGGATTTTCTGGGAGATGATTGATTAAGAGGTATTTTTATTTTAGAAAGACGGAAAGACTTTATTCCCTGTCACTTGGTTATGTATCTACATAGCTCTTTATCTGTCTGTGCTTTGGTGGACAATAGAAGTGCTGTGGTTTGCGTGCTAAGGTCACTAGCAGATCTCTGCTCTGTCCTTCCTCTGTGTTCCGCTTTGGCAGCCTCACAGTCCCCCAACATCCTTTATCCAAACCACACCTTCCCAATGATCCACTCGGATAAAAGACAAAAAATTTTGCTACTTTTACTCCCTTTCGTTTATTTATACATTTGCGCCCACTCTCATTTCCATCCTTGGTCAATAGTCAACACCATGTGCAGCAGGCATAATTATGTTTGCCTACATTCCACCCACATATTTGGCTTAAAGACTGTAGTAGGCCATAATGAGTCAGCGAACTATGAAACCAACCGCCATTCAGTCTGACAAGGGGTGCCAGTAGTGGCTCTGGTCATGGCCACGCTAGCCGCTTTGTGTGGTGTCATTGTCCCCAAGGTCACTCCTCTGCTGAGCACAGCTGTAACAAGGAGACAAACACAGACCTGCTGTGATTTTAAAAAAGAGGGTAAGAAAAAAAGAAAAGGCTTGTGTTTGGAGCAGGATGTGGAAAATGAACTCCTCCTCCACCCCCTCAAGGAAATCTTGTTTTTCCTGTCGACTCAAGGCTATAGCCTTTGCATAAAGCACTCCAAGAACAGAGGAGAGAAGGATATACTGAATAAATATATTTCTCTTTTTTTGCTGTTGGCAGAGAATCAGCAGAAAACAAAATCCAAAACAAAGCAGAGCACACAGCCAAAACACGCTGTAATGAAATGTTTTGAAATTGTCCACATGTATCAGCGTGACTCATTGTGTGTACTGAGCATTTTGTCAAAATGGATTTGGGCTCTGATATGCTTAATTGTTTCACAGAATGAATTTTCTGTTTTAGCATCTTTGTGGAAGTGTCACATTAATCTTCATGTCTACACCCTGTGCTCATTGGCAACTCTCTCTGTATTTGTTTTTATGACAACTTTCTGTGTCATGCCGCCTAAATCACATCAACTTAATCACCAGTGAGATTTATTGACTCCATATGGTTTTTGGTACTTTTTTTTTTATTATTTAGATGAATCGCACTTTGTCATCCAGCTCGAAAACATCACTCCACTGTGTTTGTTGCTGGCGAGTATTAGTTGATAGTATTATAGGCACGCACTGAGTCAATGAAGCGAAACGCACACCTTTTATGTAAAGGAGAGAGTAAAAAAAGTGCAGGGAATAGTTGCAGGATGATGGTACTTGTTAACAGTAAATCTTAGGGATAACTGAAAAATACAGGCATCTGGAAACACCCCTGCAGCCCGCTGATAATGAAGAGCCATAAATCACATAACAAACAAACTGGATGCACCTTGACAAACACACACACACACACACACACACGCACACACGCACACACACACACACACACACACACACACACACACACACACACACATACACACATATTCAACATATTCACAGATGCTGAAACATGTACACAGGAATGCATTGTAAAACCAGGTGCAATTTAGACAACAATTATTCAGGCTTGTGGCTCAGGGTTTTAATTGTGTGTTTCCATCTATGTTTGCCTTGAAGTTACATTACCTCAGCCAAAATACACCTTGCGTGAGTGTCTTGCCCAATTAATCGTCAGTTTTAATGTCTAAGGAATGTGGCCTACTCCTTAAAGATGTTTGTTTTTCATTCTTTATTGTGGCATTTCAAAACCGTACCTGTGCATGATGTGTGTTTACTGTAAAGTTACCCAGAGTTCAATGCTCTGCTGACCCGGTTTAGTCAAATGCAATACCCTCCAAAGAAGATAGTCAAGACTATGCATTCCTCAGCAAATGATTCAAAACTATGACCCAGCAAGGTCTCGCCCACTGGTCCTTCTGGTAAGTCAATAAGCTGTGTGTCTGCCACAGGACCACTGTGGGGCCACCACAGTCTTCTACAGGGGACAGTCTAATCCCTGAGGGTTGTTAACCCACTCTGCTTTCTCCCAAAAATGTCAGCGACTAATCCACAGGCGAGCATTGTTGATGCAGTTGGAATCATAGGGCTTATCCCTATTAACTTTGGTCCATAAGCCACAAAATCAACGTGATGAGCGAGAACAGGTGACACATTTTGTCTCTTAATCAGTCTAATAAGTGGACAGCGGTGTTTTTGTCATTTGTTTCCAAACATGTTACTTTTAGCTACTTGCTAACATAATAAAGACAAGTCTGTTTTTGCCAGAATAATCTTTAATGGTCAATGTATTGATGAGTGGGTCAATATGTGTACTTTTTTGCTTATATGTTTGTGTGCAGAGAGAATCAAAAGAGGCGGGAAAAGAATCTTGAAACCAAGACACTTCGAATAGTAGATATATGATTGATGATGAGATGATGATTTTTTCCAACACCAGTACTTCTCTTGCGAGTACCGTGCATCTTCTTTACTCATTTTAAAGTTATATAAAAAAATCCATTCATCATTTCATCCACACCTTGCGGTAGTTTGTTATTTTTTTGTTTGCTAGATAAACCAGTCTGCTTGCACTGTGCAGGCAAAGTACTATACATGTGAAATCAGCGACCAAAAATGTTTTTAAATTGGGATAAATGGTGTTACTGACAAGCAGGATAATCCCCTTTAAACTGAACCATAGTTGGTTTATTTCATTTTATTAAATCCACTGCAGTATGAGTAATCTGAATATTGCGGTGTCAATATTCTTATTCTTATTTCAACCTGCCAGATGTATGAGGAGGATTCTTTTGAATTTTTCAGTTTCCCCACTGTAATTGCAGATTGCATTTTGTTTTATTCATTAAAAGTGAAGCATTTGTCACGATTTATAAATCAAAACATAAAGTCCCAAACAACATCCTCAGACTTTGGCTAAGGCTAATGTTTTCTAAAGACAAACTGTTTTCATGTATGCACAAGTATCATCAGTAGTACCAGGATTGTACACCTGTAAGAATGACCTGAGAAGTTAAATTTGGGGACCGTTTAATCTGCCTTTTGGGAGGTAGAGTCAGACAAGTTAAGAGTTACTGTCTCGTCTGGTGATGGATTCCAAGGGTCAGTCAACAATTCACAGTTTATGCTCCAGGGTCCCAGCACTAAATCCCACCAGACACTGCCTGAAACCAGAAGCCTGTTGCTTTGGCGTACTCTTGTAAACAAAGGAAAATGTGTGTGTCTGTATGTGTGTGTGCATATCCACTTTTCGCACTCTCTCAGTTAACATCACCCCATACAGAATATGTCTCAAGACTCAAGGCTGAATGAGAGAACGAGGCCTAAGCTATTTATCTGTGCGTATGTACAGTATGTGTGTGTGAGTGAGTGCACAGTGTGTATGGTAAAATCATTAACCTCCTTACACAACTGAAGACTGAAATTGCACCCATTCACCTGGGCTTTTAGTGCTGTACAAGATGTCAGTGCATGTTACTGAGACGTTTTTTAGAGCGTCACCAATTTTGTTCAGAGCTGTTTTCTTTTCAAATAGCTGTTAAATCTAGCTGTTAAATAAACATCTGGACACTAATATACCTCCTATGCAGGAAATGTTCCAACGCATCATTACACCAAGTCCTCGCATCACTTCCTGTTGACACACTCCAAGTGTGACATATGGAAACTATTAAAATGTGGAAAGGGGATGCGGGGGAGAGAATATGAGGGGTAGTGGGGGTTAGACTGAAGGAGAAGGCTAAAATGAAATTGTTTCCCACGTTTCCCTGCATACGTGCACCCAGGGGTCGACAGAGCATGGAGAAAAAATTCCTTTACAAGTGCAGGGCAGAAAGAGCACATTCGTGCTAGTCAAAAAACAGAAATGAGCTCCAGATAACATCTCCAAAGGCCCTGGACAGGCATACACGTGCACACACACACACACACACACACACACACACACACACACACACACACACACACACACACACACACACAGTCTGTCTCCTCTCTATCACAAATAGCTACCTTATACATTTAGTGCTGGAGCCGCCAGCTTACATGACCATAAGCCATCTGCACCAATTTAGCCATTTGTGTTAAGTGGTGGAGAAAAAGGTTTGGGTTAGCCTGAGCCCCCTAATCCTTGGTCAGCACAGATCATGGGTGGTCACACACACTCTCTCTCTCTCACACACACATACTGCAGCTGCATCGCAGGAGGGGGCTGGGGTTGAGAGAGTGGCAGTGGGGTTGAGAGAGGCAAAGCGAACTGCTCAGGTTAGTTGTGCAAGCGCTACATGCCAGTGGCTTGCTTAACATCTCTAACTCACTCACACAGAAAAGCATTTGCATATTGCCAAACAAGCAGGCTCCATTACTGTAAAACAACATATTATTTGTTACAACGGTTGGGTATTAAACCTCAATGCATCTTTAGTGCCGCATCAAAAATGGTCAATTAGTAAAAGCTGGTATTGAACATTCATACTTGACTTATTCTTTGATCAAATAGTTCCTGATTTAAAACTGTTTAGCGAAGAGCAGACCACTAGTGTTTCAGTCAGAACAAACTTATGCTGTGCAGCAAAACGTTGTTCAAACCCTCAGAATGGTTTAAATTCTAGAGGAGATCCCAAAGATAACAAAATTTGGCTGTAATGTGGCTAAAATGATGCCCAAGACATGAAGAATATTTCCATCTGAGGGAATGGTAAAGCTGAAATGAGGAAAGAGAGAGAGAGGAATATGACATTGCAATCGATAAAAAGGATTTTGTAGCATATACAGTAGAAATTTTAAAGAATACCCAGCCCTACTTGTTAATTTCAACACTTCTCAAGATAGATAGATAGATAGATACTTTATTTATCCCCTAGGGGAAATTCGTTCAAACATCACAATAAGTGATCTGAATTATCATGGTGTATCACTGATGTCCATTGTTAAAACCAGGCATATCATTCACTTAGCTGAAGTATTTTCACCCAGAAAAAGTCAACTTTTTCCTCAAAGATTTCTGAAACAACAACTCTTTCTGTTGGTAATAGTAAAATCCTCACTAAAACAGACACAGTTTGTGGGAAAACTTACTTGACTAAGCGTCTGGCTATAGTAATGACAATAATGACCCTACAGTGGCTAATCATGCAGGCACACATGCTTGTAGGCCCCTACACACATACACACATGTGTAAAGCAAACACATACCATACCCCCTGTGCCCCCACACAACCCACTTCCAGTAAATTAGTGGCAGTAAATGAGGCAGCTGATGCTTGTGTGCTCTGCAGGCTACAGCTCTCCAGTGGACACCTGACACGGCCCGTACAACCCCATACTGGGACAACCTGCACTGTGGCATGCCAGGGGGAACACAGGCAAACATGGGGAAAATATGTGACCGTGGTGCTATGAAAACACTGGTACTTACTGGTACCCATTCATTCACATTCTTGTTAGGCTCCGTGGTCTCACACTCACATTTATTCAACTGTAATTGCTATTATGAGGGAAAACACAGCATTGTGTGAAGGTGAGATTTACACTGCGTGTAAGTGACTTCATGGGTCATTGACAGGAACCCGTGGTGTGGTGTTTACACAATAGGAAGGGCGCACACTGGTGAACTGAAATGTCTTGTTAGTGGTAAGCAGACCTCCCATATTGATTCCATTATTCAGGGCCATTCTCTCTGCGAGTAAATACAGAAAGTTATTTAACACCCCTGTGCTTCAATATAAAGTTAAAAATCTTTACCACATATCCGCTAAATGCAACATACTGTTTGATGCTATTTTTTTAAAGTATCACAGCAGAATTAAAAGAAAAGGCTGGTGTTATTTTATATATTTTTTTATGTCAACAAATCCTATGTCCCTTGATATTTTTCAACTTTCCTAATTTGTCTTTGACTCTCAGTCCCAAACCCATTGGTTCCAACGGAAGATGTAAATCTCTGGTCCCAGATGGATAGTTTCATTTTTTGCTGGACCGCAACAGTAGAGCCAGCCCTATAAATGTGAATGTCACTGACTGATTGACTGAGTGATAAAGTTACAGAATTAGGTAGCCGCATGCCGCATGCCGCATGACTGAGTGATAAGGTTATACCATCCACGAGTGTTGGAGTTTCCCCATTGGTCGTTGCTCTTTCAAAACGATTTAAGCAAACAAGCAGTGTTGACTTTTCAGACCCCTTGAGCAATGTTATTTTATTTCATTTTATTTTATTTTGTTTTTTAGAGCAGCAGATTGGCTTGAAAGTCACTGCTGGTTAACATATAGTCTCAATGGGCCACATTTCAGTGACTATTTCATACTTGTTCTGTTGTCTGACAACAGAACAGAAAACCACATAAATGAGAATAGCTTTATAGGGAATTTGCCTGTATTAAAACGCTGTATATGTGAGCACAGAGTGGGAGAGAAGCAAACATATAAAGGGCTGAAACCAGCTGACATTAGGCAGAATGCAAGTAGGACGTGGTCCAGCTATATACTAGGTTTTGAACTAGTCTTGTTAAAAAAGTAATTTCTAAAAACAGGTGGGCACTGTAGTTATTAACAAATGTTATTCCATAGGAGTAAATAGTGGATTTGTTCAGGGAGTATGTTCACATGTGAAATACTACACTGAGCTATTGAGTATTTATGTCAACAGGGCAGTGTTTGTATAAAAAAACTATAGTGCCTGTATCGTAAGGAAGGAACACAAGTATGTTCATGTTCATGTTCAACATTTTTATTTTAATTAAATAAGGTGAAATAAAAACAAAATAGTGGGGGTCTTTCGATTTAGGTGCTTGTAAAAAAAATAAAAAACAAAAAACAAAACCGGCTGTTACCGTTGTCTCTGCTGAGTCTAACACCATGCACAGTTTTTCGCACACAGGGGCAACACAGCGACCACACTGCTGTGACTGAAAAAGCACAGCTAATATTACTTGAGTCCAACAGCTGAAACAGCACTGAATATAAATCTATCTCTGATTTCACCTCACTGTTGTTGTTCTGTTTGTGCTGGTGATTTAGTGACAGTGGAGTGAGTGGGAGTCTTCGGCTGTGGCTTCTCCTTGGTGTCTTTCTGAGGTCATTAATCTGCAATAAATTGTAAAGCTATTAGTCCAGAGGGAATTTTACCCACTATGTGTTTGTAATGATTAAATGCTGCTTACGCCCACACATTCATATTCACAACCACAATAACACCATAAGCACAAATACATGTTCACACACTTATACACACACATGTATGAAGAAATCCTCAGCAGACATGCCTCTAGTGATGGACTTGTGTGGATTTTAGATAAAGTATGTATGTGTAGACAGCTCACCCACTGGTTTCTAAAAAATTTGAGTAAGACAGATTGAGACCAAGACAACACTTTATCCAGCGTTAATCATCCAACGTGCTAGCAAAAACAAACCCACCTATGAGAGCAGGCATTGTATTCTCTCTCCAGACCAGACTGTCTCACACCTGTGGTGCTTCATCATAAAATATAAGAGCTCCCTTGATGGACCTAAAGTGACATTTTTGCTTATAATGATTCATTCTGTTTCTTTCTCCTATTAGCGCATGCTCTACAGATTGTGCACAAGTTCAAATGAATAAGAATGAAAGTCATGCTCTTATCTTATATTCTCTCCTGCTTATCTCCCACAGAAAATTAATCAAAGGAGAAATCCCCAAGAGCTGAAGAACTTAATCAGATTTGTAAAGTTTAGTGTGTAGTCACAGTGGATTAATTTGGGGAAATAAAGAAATTGCACAGTTACATATTTATAACACCTGTGAGTGTCCTGTTATATACAAGGTGTGCTGAGAGGACTTTTTGGTTAGGCAAAAATTATATTAGTCATCATGCCAACAGAAGCATAAACATACCTTCAACCAACAGAAATATGCAGATTATCTGTTAATGAAGAAGATCTGTGAGGCAGTGTACTGAACATTGGCATACAAGCATGTTTCCTAAGGTGAGGGATGAGAGGATAAGGTGATAGGTAGATAGTGATAGGAGAGATTTTGTCAGTAAAGAGATATAAGAGGAAGAGAGAATGGACAAGTTGTGTAGGCTTTAAGGGAAAAGTGAAATGTTTAGCTGCATTAAAGTAATGTTTTCCAATCTTTCTGCACCCTTTTTGTTATGTTCCATGATAGGGTGTGTAGAACAGGGTAAAGGAGCTCTGTCCTAAGTGCTTGTCCGATGGTCGGTTAGTTTCAGAATCCCTGTTTTGAAATTTGTTACACTAATGTATTTCATTTTTCCAGACCAAGTGCAACACAATGAAAATTTGACATGTTATCACATCTCCCCCTTCTTTATGATATCCAGCTTTATATGCCACCTTTCAGTGTGGAAACAACATGTCGTACAAAGTAGTTGTGATAGAATAGAACCAAAAATGTCAAACCCCCCCCCCCGTTTCCAGTCTTTGAGCTAAACTGAACTAAGCTACAGGAGGTAGCTTCATATTTACCATCCAGACATGAGAGTGGTATTGATCTTTTCCTCTAACTATTGACAAAGAAAGCAAATACCCCAAAAGGGTTTTAATTGTGCTTGTAAGTAGCTGCCAATGAGTAAACACGTTTTAAAGTAGTCACAGCAGGACATGGCTAAAGATAAAAAATAAGTAACAAATAAGAAATTGCACACAGAAAGCAATGTGGACAAAGTGGAGATATTGTATTGTGAAAGTACCCTGTCCTCCTTGCTGTGTCTGATCTGTTCCAGGGGAGTGTGGATTAAAACAGGTCAGGGTGTGGAGGTCAGCCAAGGAACCTGAGGTCAAAAGTCAGAGGCAAGAAAGACCTCTGCATTCCAACTGACTGCTGCCCACACACACACACACACACACACACACACACACACACACACACACACACACACACAAACATACACAAACATACGCAAAAAACATACACACACACATATAACTGCTCTATTTTTACCAGAAAGCCTGTGTTGATGCAGAAGTATTTTCTAAAACCCACACCAAAGCCAAAGAAGGAAATATTACATAGTCAGAATGATGAGAATCTACTGTGGCTACAAAATGTGTTTTAATTTTATCAGTAATGTCTCTCCAGACTAACCCTACAAGAGGGCTGAATCAACATTGAATCAGAGGAGAGTGATGTGATATTTGTCCAGAAGTCTCTGGTGGGATTGTTATCTTTTGTGACCCTTTATTAAGACGTGTGCACATCAGAAAACTATGCATATGGTCTTTTAGCAACCACATTCCTGGTGTGTGTGTGTGTGTGTGTGTGTGTGTGTGTGTGTGTTGTGTGTGTGTGTGTGTTGGTGTGTGTGTGTGCGTGCGCGTGTGTGTGTGTGTGTTTGTGTGTGGGGTGGGGTGGGGGGGTATTTCTATGATTGTCTTAATGGTGTTCCCCTTACAGCAGCTGTACGCTTTATTTTTGTTTGATTAAAACCAGGGTCCTTGAAGAGGCTGAACAGACTATGATGATATTATTGGTTGTTGTGCACAAACATGTCTCTGTCTGGAATGACATACAAGGATTATTATAGCCACACACATGGGCCAACTGAACTGGACACAGATGCACTCAACACACATACAGACAAGGCGCTGCTTTATTCTTTGTTCTTGTGTAGATTCTGACTCATAAATCAGAGCATGCATGAGGAACCACAGGGAAACATGCAAATGGGTTAAATCTGTAGTTATCACAATATAGTGACACTGAATAAATGCTGTTATTTGATGTTTCCCTTGTAATGGTTTCTTCATTATATTTCATCACACAGACACGTTACATTCTTAAATTGTATTTTGGAATGTTTAAAGGGGGCAAGATTTCACAAGCGTTTATGAGTTTGAATCATTGCATGGCTTCAAATATCACAAAAATGCACCATAACAAATCTATGTCAACTATAACCTTTTTTTCTGTCTCTCCCAGAGCACCTCTGCCGTTCCTGAGAAAGAAAAAGCTGGTAAGTCTTCCCTATTTTTTCATTCTCATGTGCTCAGTTCACTCACACATTACGGCTGACTAGATGAGAATCCTGATACTTGAATTGAAAGTAGTAAGCGTTTGTCTGCAGTTGATCTGGTGTGGGCCTTGTCTGGAATCATGTGAAGAGGTTCTGCGATGCAATGTGTGATTGATAGCCTTGTCCAGTGTTCACAACATGGGGCATGGACAGGAAGGAGGGAAGGAGTAGTTGAGTGGAGGAGGACAGGCTCTGGTTCGCTGGATGCCAGTCTAGATAAGATCCTAGACTCATCTACTAAACCATCAAGTCTGTTGCCTTTCCAAGATAAGAACCAGACTGGATGTCGAGTCTGATGCAAAAAAAAACAACAACTTTGATGTGTATTTACTTACCTATCCCCTCATTTCTCACTCACCTTCATCACTTGTTGGGAATCGAAAAAAAATTCCAATATTTAATGCAACTCAAAATAAAGTGCATATTTTGCAAATCTATCCAAATACACACCCTCACAGACATGCACACACATGCATTTTTGTGACTGGACTTTATTAGTATTTGTTCAGCTTTGTTAGGCCTATCCTCCTGATGCATAGCCTTCTCTGTATTGACATGTTATGTCATTACTTTGCAATGCTTGCTGCAATGTGTCATCTACTTGGCACACTTTATTCTGAATCGATCTAAAGAACAAACTCAATCAGTAGTGACTGCTCCCTCCATTCTGTCTCTGACCTCGCTGCCAGCAGTCTGCCGGTAATGCACAGGGTCATCAGGAAACTATGGATGGGCAGACCTACTTTCAGACAGCTGGCAGGGGAGCAGTGTTCATTAAACACCCCCCTGTGTCGTCAGTCCGCTGGTAAACAATACAAGAGAGGTAGTTCGACGTAGGGACGCGGCTTTCATATTGCCCCCCACTGTCTCAAAGCCTGCTGGGAGTCTTCACTCACTCTCGCTCTGTCTCTCCCTCTAATTACCGCCACTTGCTGAAAACCTTTCATGGGAAATGTGCAGAAGCTGTCAGAATGTTTGCTCCTGTGTGTGTGTGTGTGTGTGTGTGTGTGCGCGCATATGTCGGCGCTATCTTTTGGCAAAAGGCCCACTCCAAACATTTTTTACAAGGAGCCTAAAACTTGCAAAAATGCACAGTGGCAACTTCAAAGAGGTCAAGCATGCTTGGTCATCTTTCTTCATTTAAATCAGTCTGACTTGCTGTAAGCAAGTTATGTAACCTCCATCTCTGGGTCTGTGTGATGGAACCCAGCACTCTAGAGGGGGGTTGCCGGCAGGATGGGAGTTTTGGGGGACTTGATGAAGCACAAAGCCCAGTGTTCATTGTGACACTTCAAAGCCCCCTCTGTATCTCCACAATTTAAGCCCCTGGGAATGACACATTTGTGACAGTGTTACATCACACACCATGCCCTAAAGGCTCCTGCTGCACTCCAGTGAAAGACAGCTCATTCATGGTTAATTTTACTATCTCTGTGACAACGGAAGCACACCAGTGATCAACACGAAGGTTCCATAGCCCGTGCTCTGTAATGGCACAGTTGATGGGCCTCCCTGCGGCGCTGGGTGTAACTGAGTGAGTGGTCAGTGTCACGGCTTTCCTGTGCACAAAGAGGATGTGTCTACATGCTGCAGAGTTACAACTGACAACCTGTTGTTTAGAGGGGTTCTTTTATGGGGCTCCTGTAATGCTGGTTACAGCCTGAGCTTCACAGGGCCTGCAGAGTGCTAATGCACTGGGATGGCAAGAAATGATATAACTCATACCATACTACATACCATCAAAAGATGACAAGGACATCATGCATCAACTTCTCATGACTGTCCTTATCACTGGTTGGATATGGTCTAAGGAGATGACGCATGTGATGTGATGAGACATGATGTTATATAATTGAAATACAACTCAAGAAGTGCTAAACAGGACATAAAGACAAACATAAAACAAATCTATTTTCATGCTGTCAAGACACATTACAGCTATTTTCATACATTAGGCATCACAGTTAATACATCCAGGGGGGAAATCCTTCTGCTGTGTAAACCTCTCAAATGAACCATTATCGTATGGCTGACTGGATTTGTTAATGTACTTGTTTTGAAAAACTCATAAAATATTTCTTTTAAATGATGAGTGGGATTGACAATGTCAATGTGACTGTCAGAAATCAAACATATTTTCCGAGCTAGGTGTCTCTCCTCTAGTGTATTTTGGGAAAATCATCGCTGTTCATATATTGAGTAAACAGATTCATCTGTACCATGGAGAAGTGGAAACTACAAACATTGCACAGTCTCCTCTCTGGCCTACAGGGGGTGAGTGTTTCATACCAAAAAAGTGTAGTTAAAGTTGAACTCACAACTGACTGCACAAGAACAAATGTGAATGAAAGTAATTGCAGTGGTAGCTCTGCATGATAATGTCATCAATGTAAAGGGGAGATGGCTGAAAGTTTGAACTATTGAACTGTCTTTTACGCACCTGTTACATACACAATACATTCATTCTTCAGTTTAGTGGGCATAGCCACTGTTGTATTTAACCAGATTTATATGGAGGCACTTTGTGTTTTATGAAATAGACAATACTCCAAATCAGTCACTACTTATCTTCAGAGGCAGCTTGTTTAGCTGAGTGATCTCACATCCTCTTATCCAGGAGGTTGACAGGTTTACCTTGTGTGAGTGCAAAAACGGAGTAGGACAGATTAAGAAGCGGGAGAGCAAAGGAAGAAAAGAGTTCTGCTCTGTGGTGGATGAAATACTAGATTGAGTTTGTATGTGGCCTTCAAACATCACATATTTATTTAGTTGTGGGCCTATGCCGTTGGCAGTGCTGTCTACTTATTATTTTGATGAGGCATTAGTTCATCTGTAGGGTTGAGGTACCTTTATTATCAATTTCTCACTTGAACATCCAAGTCATAATTGCAACTAGGAAACAAATTTTCCTGAAACAACTTACCGTTAAATAAAGAGCCTGAAAAAGAAACCCAACATGGATGTGTCAACATAATTTTTTTTAGATTAAAATCTAGTATTCAATCCACTTATTGAATCTGAATCCCTTTAAATCCTTTATTGAATCTTATTAGGTTTACATTTAGATTTGCAAGTAAATGAATGTTAAAATAACTGCAACTTAAAGATGTCCAATCACCTTTTGTTGGCTGCAAAGACAGAAGCACCACAGTTTTTAGTGGCCACTTCATAAATGTTCACAACAGCTAACAGCTACAACCTGAAAATGAGATGGGCAGCATACTAACTTATGAAATGTTAATTAAATGTTATCAGCTGTGGCCTACTGTACTTAACCAGCTACTTACTCCAAATAATAATATTCAGATTTGATTTGATTCAGAAGTCGATCAGATTAAAATTGTGAAATAATACAATTCAAAGTTTAACTGTGGGATTCCTAAATTGAAATGATGTGATCAGATAGATTATTTCTCTAGAGAAGAGACATCACTTTGTTGATCCCTGTTGAACTACAAAAACACTTAGTCGACTCATGGTCATATAGTGGTGTTACAGAGTAATGTGTTTTTCTACTCACAGAGCACATTAACCAGAGCAGTGACAGAAACTGCTGCCTAGAGCTTATGTTTTCATTGTTATTTTCTGAATGTAACAAATCTGGGTATTTGATCAACCAGTTTAAAGTAATTGAAGGCAAATTATGGTGTTATATTGACCAAGCAATATAACAAGCAAGCAACACTTTCAAGTTATAAACATGGGAATCTTGCTTGTGGCCATGCTACCTTTCGTGCCACATGACGTAATTTTTTTTTTCTCTAAAATAAATCAGTTCAGCGACTGACAGTTTACCTAGTTTTAAAAGTGATTACAGATCTGAACTTGAAAGCACATGGCACTGTTTTTACACAAGCTACAGGAAGTGATCTCTCTCTCTCTCTCTCTCTCTCTCTCTCTCTCTCTCTCTCTCTCTGTCTCTCTCTCTCTCTTTCATCAGTGTTAGAGCTTGTCAACACCACACTTTAGATACTCCTGGTTCTAAGAATGGTCTATCTTTTTTTCTTGATTGTAGCTGTGGTAAGTGGCACCATGCTGTGCCTTCCTGATCTAAATATAAACCAGTGGGAATATATAAACAGAACACAATGATGGGCATCCAACCAACAGCAGGGCTAAAGCCTGACCTTTTGCCTGGACTCACAGCCCCATAATCTAAAGCACGGAAAACTGAGGAAAAAGGAAGTGGTCTAGCACCCTGACTGGGGTCCTGTATGGGAGGGGTGCTCTGACATTAGGTAGTTGGAAGTTCCTGTGAATAACTTGTCTCATCATTTCTGTCTGTCTGGCCTGACCTTTTGTTTCCCTTTCTTCTTTTTCCCTTCTAGTCACTACTTGTCCTTTCTCGGAATTCCAGTGACAAAGTCATTTTACTGGTAGTTAGAGCTGATTTAAAGTACAGTTGTGTTTTTTCTTTCATTTTGATTCACAAATTTACGCCAGACCTGAGCGATATTATATGGGAATCCCAGTATTAATCATCATATTGTTACACACTCCAAAGCTCCCCTCTGTTGGTTCATTTGTCTGACCATTGTGTACCTCTCTCTGACCAGAGGAATTTGTTTGTTCATATATAGTAAAATGTAGAGATTTGTGCTTAAACCATTTAAAGAAACACTTCAGCATTTTGGAAAATATGCTTATTTGCTTTCTTGATGAAAATTTGATGAGAAGATCAACACCACTCTAATGTGAACCAGCAGGGTTATTGTAGGTTAGAATAAAGACTGGATTACTAATAATCATGTTATATCTTATTTGTTTAATCTGTGGCAAGACATGGTGGTTTTAGACAGATTTCAGATTTTTTCTTTTATTTGAACAGAGCCAGACTCACTTATTCCCCCTGCTTCCAGTATTTATGCTAAGCTAAGATAATCACCTGGTTCTAGCTTTATATGTAGCAGTGAGAGTGGTATAACGCAAAGCATGTTTCCCAAAAGTTGAACTATTCCTTTAATAAAAAATTCAGCACAGATGGTGTCTGTTCATCTACAGATCTTGTGACTAAGCTTTTTGGCTCCAACACACCAGCACACCTGCAGTCCTCAAAATGGGAAAATTTCCACACCAATTTTGACATAATTTGGAGAATGTCACAGTGTAATCAGGGAGCATTCGTTCTGAACAAGGCACTTTCATTTGTGACCTGTACTACTTTCCTCTTGTTTACAGCCTGAAGCTGGATGCTTTGAGGATATTTTTGTCATCTGAGAAGGTACTTGGACAGATGTAATGAAGCTCCTTTTGCCTTGAGCCAAGTCTATAATAGCTCATGACTGATGTTTGTTTTTCTCTTACATGTTCCTGCTCTTTGATTGAGTCTGCCTTATTCCACTTTCTTTTCTTTTTTCTTTTTTTTTTTGTCGTCCTCTCCATACACAGTGCACGAGTCGTTGTGTTTGTGTAAGGTCACATTCCTGTCCTCCCTTGTCAGTCTACACCAGCCTCAACACCTCCCCGCCAAACAGCTCATCCTCTCCCCTCCCATTTGACACTCTCTCTCCCTCACTTCCTGTGTGGAGACTGGTACTGTACTATAATATACTGGAGCTCATTCCATTTATATTTCACACATACACTTCAGTGGTGGATACATTTTCAAATGCAATCTTAACTTTTCCCCTTTCAAGCAAATTATTTTACTTTCACATTTGATATGATATTTTATTTAACACTTTTTTAATTGCTTTGTGTTAAAGTGGGCCAAGGGCTTAATCTTGAATGATCTTGAATTCCATAAATATACTTTCTAAAACTGGATTTAAGTGTAATTTCTCAACTCATTTGTGTCTCTTATTTTCATATATCAAAGGTCAGAGAGCCCTTCATACCTCTGCAAGTTTTGAGAGCTCTGTCTTTGGGCATCCATATCCCTAGTTATGGTACTCCAAACAGGAAACCACTGTATGAAGGGAAATTTACAACAGGAAGTCAACTTGTGAACCCCCAGACTTACAACAACAAAAGTCCCCCCATACCAAAGACAGAAGCCTTATGAGCAGTTATATCATTATTCTTATTTTAGCTTTATTTTGCAGCAGACTGGTATGTCATCACCCACTGTGTATTACTTTTTATAGAAAATAGACCATCCTGATTTTCTTTGTATATGGTAAATGTGGTCAATGAGTAACTGTATGGACGGTGAGAAACTGGGTGTCTGGGATTATTTTATATTAGCAGTACACTTAAGAAAATTATATGAAGAAGTTGTGGAGTCTTAACATTGATTCAATTTTTATTTCCTTCTGCAAGATACATATTTTTCAGTACTTTCTGTTTTTAATCAGGATGTGTATTTCAGTGAAATTCAGTGGAAAGTAAGGTAATAGCCCAGGGAATGTGTGATTCGTTTTTTGGTACAGATCCAGGTGCAAATCTGAGAATTTATTTTCAAGGATTTTTTAACATGGTGAGATTTTTTTTCATTTTACATTTTTCAATATTTTCTTAGGAGCTACCTTAATATAGTACAGTGCTTCAGATTTATCGCCAGACAAGAATTCTGATTCTGGACATTTCTGCAAAACCTTTTTTCATGCCCAGTGCATTTAAACATTTTCAGAAATTCTTGTTTTCAACTATTTCTAAACATGACAACTACAGCCTAGTTAAAGTAAGGGAAGGGTTACAGTTGTGGCAAAGAAACAATGGTTAAGGTATGGTTAGGCAACAAACACACTACGTTAAAGTTCGAGATCACGGTAAAAAAATAAAAATAAAAATGCTAACCTTACTTTCAGGTCTGCCGTGCACTGCATGCCCATGCTACACCCAGACTTCCACGGCCTGATTTTGTGCCTTGCTACATACAGGCTGTGTTATTTTTGGCAATGGCACGGAAGTAAATCGTGAGTGGTGGAAGTTTCCTATGTGGACACAATTCCTAGGGTTAAGGGCTTGAGGGATTTGTAGTCGAACATAATACAGTACAAGGAAAATACTAGTGTGGCTTGTACATACAAAGACTTCCCTCAAAGTGATCAATCCCGTCTAAAGGATATTATTTTTCTGTATTTTGCCACAAATACCTTTTGTCTGAGTAAATCATATTCTCCAAATAAGAAAGAAGAGGGAGGTAACTAGCTAAACAAGTGGTGTTTTTCTGTACGGATCCCTCGCTCTCTCGTGATTATAATTTTCACTGAGGTTTGTTACTGCCCCCAAACCTATGCTTCATCTGAAATGACCCATCAAGAATTTCCATCCATAACCAGGGGACTGTAAACCTCCCAGTGTTGATGGTGTGAGATGCACACGCTGTCCCCAGGCTAATGAATCAGTCCTGGCTCAGCAGGTTCTGTCTCTCCCTGGCTGGTTTATTCCCCTTGTCTGGATGTCGGGGAGAGATCGTCTAGAGGATGGAGGAGACTGAGATACAGACTGCTTGGATATTCTATATATGGGCTATATTGTGTTTTGATCATTTAAGTTGTCTGGTTGTCTGATATCTTGCTGTAAGCATAATTTTTATCCCTCGGATCAACTGGAGTAGAAACACACAGAAGGTGTGAAGGTATCAGATAGTGAGAATATGAGTTATATGAAAGTAGGGCAGACAGTAAGGGTAAGAGAGTGTATGTTTGATAGCAGACCAAACCCTCGTGCAGATGGTCACATCAAAGGGACTCGCACACAATTGCAATCACACTCGGGCACACCCACACATACATGCTTCAACATACCGACACATTTTTGGCTCTGCTGTAAAGAATAGAGTATAGTGCATTGTTTTTCGCGGACGTTTTGATGATAGACTCTCGCATACTGTTTATATACACTGTTTGAAGTCCTCCCAGAAACACCCCCCGCCCTCATTTTTCACCTCCCCTGTCTCCATTTCTGGGTCAGTATGTTGGCAGGTAACTGTGTTCTGTGGAATTAGACGTAGGTACACACTACTGGCACGCTTTACTCTTGTTTGACAGAGGGGGCATTTGGCAAGACTTTCCTTCCTGAGGTATGAGAACTCCATTGTTTTCCTTAGTCTACCCCCTCTCACCGCCCTCTTGACATTTTCCCTCATATCCAGGTTACAGTCTGTGTATTGCCCCCTTATCACAGGTATACCAGAGACGCAGAGAGGGAAAGTACACTGATATGTTGTTGTGATATGAGTACTGACCCAGATGGTTTGCATTTGGCTGTCTCTGAGTGCGCTCACATGCATGCATGAAAACGATAATTTGATTCATATGTCATGCGAGTCGAGCAGGTGTGTAAGGGAGGATATTAAAAATGTGATACTTTTATAGGATGTTTGTTTTTCTGCATCCTATCCTAATCCTTATTTACAACATTGTTAAAGAGGTCATCGACAATCACAGAAGCACAGACTAAGGGGTTGTGGAAAAGCAAAGGCGTGGGAATCCAGCCTTATCAGTCTCAGCAAACCTTGAAAGACCATAAAGTCAATTGGCCGTGATGAGCACAATGCTATCAGCAGACTGCAATAAGACAATGCTGAGTACATTACCTTCACTTGCTGGAGCAATCAGCACGATTGACTGATTTTCTTAAGTGTGAGCTTAGTGTGGAATGTAATGGAGGGCAACCTGAACAACACATACTGCTCACAACTACACGCTACAAATATAGTCACACTCACGTAATGGCTGACTTAACCTATACACAAATATATGGAGATTAATCTAAAAGACACATAATCACATATAGAATTTTGAAGTTCAGTGAATTGTGAGTAATATATTTCAAACTAACTTAAATGCAGTTTTAATTGATTTTACGGACCGCTTGGAGAACAGCAACACAACCTGTAAACACAATATTAACATATTATCATGTTATAAACACAACATGACAAATGTGTTAGCAAACAGTTGCCTATTTATTCGTCCAGCACACACTGACATTAGGAATCATTTGGAGTTTGAGTCACCAAGCATTCACCCTCCTTCTAGCTCTGTCTTTGGTCTACACCAACTCCTGAGGGAAATATCAGGCTGTTCAGCTGCTAAACGCTCCACTGTATTCATCAGTGAGTTGCTAACTTTGTCCATCTGCTGTTTGGCGCTGAGAAGGTGGTGTACAGTGAGTTTAACCTGTCAGAGCTTTTCCTACTGAAGACGGCTTCCTGCTGTGGCCAAATACAGGGTGAATAAGAAAGATTTAAACAGTTAAGATGTGGGACATAAAACACAGTTCATATGAGTACATAGGCCTCAGAGGTCCTTCAGTGACCACGTCTTATGTCTTTGACTGTATTTCATCTTGTCTGCACATAGGTAGTTGATATTTGAAAGAGTAATAATAATCTTGCACTTCTCTTTCCAAAGACTCAGAGGTAATTCATTTATCTTCCAAAAACCTACAGTGTAAAAGTAACCATCAGCTACAGATACCAGTGTTACAGTGATGCTACAGCTACTGTGAAGTTGCTGTTTTTTATTTTTCACCCAGTAAGTAGCCAACAACTAAGCTTCTTCACAAACCGCACAGCATTATGCTTGCTTAATAGAAGCTAAATCAGCATTATCCGATCAACTCAGCAGCAGTCTAAGTAATGGATTCCATTGTGTTGTTTTTGTCCATCTCAACAGCTTATGGTTTGTTACATAAGGTTTACAGTACATGCCTGTTTCTCGATGACTAACGGCATTCACTTGGGTTTGTGTTTGCATGTGTTTGTTCGTATGTGCGTACTGCTTATTGTTTTCCTGCCATAATGAAGTCATGTCATGAGTTGAACCATTTACCATGGCTGAATGGCTGAGGAAAGTGATTATTGGCTGTGGGTACTAGAGGTTTCTGTGGTTCATGGGTAGTTACAACACAGTGTTAAATCCCATATTTTTTCACCCTTGACATCTCAGTGACCTTTTGGGAAATCCCACTTATCTTTTCCCTATCAATCATTTAATTTCTGGGAACCATTTAATTGTCTTGCAGCTTTATCTGAATGACTCAAATGTTATCCCGGACTCCTTCATCATTTCACTTCCTGCCTTTAGTTTTGGTCCTGTGATGTCTTTAGCTGGCAATGCACAAGGACAGGTGGAACTTCATAAGAAGCACTCTGCCTGGGCAGTGAGTTATATAACTGGCATTGATGCGCTCTGTGTCTAGACAAAGTGGGGCAGGTATAAAGAGAGTGGATGAGAGGAGGAAGGTGATGGAGAAGAGCGGCAAAAAAAAAAAGATGTGAGATTAAAAAAAAAAAAGTGAGAGAGAGACAGAGAGAGACAGAGAGAGATGTGAGCCGTGACTTTGAACCACTCAGATATTCACAGAGAGCTCTGGAGCTTGTGTCAGAAAGCACTTACTCACACTTACACACATACACACGCACATACACTGGCAGAATAGAATATGAGAGCATTGCAGCATTGGTTGGATGTGTCCCAGCAGTTACCGCACTGATGCTTGCTGCAGCAGACGGGAGTGTACGGTCTTGCCAGGAGCAGGAGCAGAGTGAGATAGAGAGGGAGGCAGGAGACCAGACCAGCGCAGAGGACCAAACAGAGCCAGACAGATGTAGAAACTAGTCAGATTCTGATTGAATTGTTGAACATAGATATCATCCAAGCAATTGGAAAGAGGCAGGATTGATAAGGCACACAAGCACAATAATTGACCTGATCAGGAACAGGAACAGGTGTTGGGACAAGGTCGGAGTCTGATGTAGATAAGTTGCAGTGGATGCTAACTGGGATGTCTCGCTCCATGAGGCTGCTGCTGCTGCAGAGGTCCTTCAGTGACCACATCAGGTCGTCTACCTCCAAAGCCCTAGATATGCTCAGCAAGACCGCTCGAGAGAGTCGACTGGCAGGTGAGTGACTAAGGCAGTGACAGGCACAGCAGGTGTATGTGTATATATATATATATGTAGCTGTTTGTGCAGTGTGTACATGTTTGTTGGCCTGTGTTTTGTTCTGTGTCTGAGTGCATATGCCCATGTTTTCTTCCGGAACACACAGTTGTAATTTAGCACAAGCATGTTACAGCAGGATGGGAAAACTGCATTGTCATTGTCTCAGAGAGAAGCCAGACTACACTGTGAGGCTTCTGTAAAGTGTCTCTGACGCATCAGATCAATAGACAGCATTTAATAGATGTGTGTGCATGCTGCAGCTGAGATGCAGATGTTTCTTGGGCCATTTTCAAGAGGATCATTGTCAGGTTTGTGTCACATTTAGCTTTCCTGCTGTATGTGACTTCAGCTGTATTTTTTGGTGGATGTGTGGGTAAATGGATGCATCTTGTTGTGTGTATTAGACTTGCAAATAGCACAGTTGGCATTTCCTCCCTTACCTGCTTCCACCACAGTTGCTTGGGTACTGGTTTGACCTCATGTATAACTAATGAGCTGGTTATGCACACGCTGGACTGAGTCCATTAGAATAGACTTCCAACTCCCTGGCTAGCTACTCCAGCAAGCTTGTCTCTAAATAATACAGATAACCCTCTATCTTATAAGAGCAGCAGCAAAGAAAATGGATCAACAGAGCTGCTCTTGAGGAATGTTGGCCACAGATGGCTGATATCATCCACAGGTTCGGGCCACTTCAAAGTGTTTTAAAGAGGTCTGATCATCTTTAATGGTGAAGATTGACATTGAAATCTTGACACCGTCCAAGTCAGTACAGGTGCTGGTGTGCTTCTTTTCAAAGAAGGTAACCCAGTTTTCCCACTGAACCCAGAGGTCAATGCCCTGTGGCCTAACCTCTCTATTGAAGTAAAAAGCACCAGGTAACAAATATCCACTGACAAACAGTGTCCAGGATGTTTCAGGCTGTTGCCACATTGCTCACTGTCTCACATGAAAGAGGGAAGATTTGAAAAGTGGGTCAAAGAATTATGACAGGATCTAATTACAGCTCTCCAGGTATGTCACTAATTTGTCTTTTTTTCTCTCTCTCTCGCCCTCTTTCTTCAAGAAGTAGTCGAAATGGTGTGGCTTTAAGAGGAAATGCATGTGCAATTACAGTTAACATTATGATTGTGTATGAACTCATGAGTGTGTGTTCCTGGCCATAAAGTGCAGGAACACATTGTACTGTACCAAGAGAGTTCTAGGCGATCTTAGTCAGCGCATTTGTAATCACACAGGCTTGACCTGCCATCAACCTCTAATGAAACTCAATCATAAAAAGCTTTCAGTGTAGAGAAATTGCCTTAAATTGTGAATCAAAGTGTCCTCACTCCATAACCTTTTAAGATGTATTTTGTATATTACTTTTTACTATATTACTTTTATATTTTATGCAATTCGAGACTACACCAATTTATTATGAGTCATGGTCTTGAGCTGCCTTGGAAACATCTATTAGGATCCTGTAACTTGATATCTATTTACTATAGCACATGAAGATGTCAGGATTCTGTGGCACATGTGCATTAGCTAATACACCACACATCATGCTCTCAAGGACTTCATGTCAGTTCTGTGCAGCATCACACATCCTGAAACCTAATAGCCGTGTTGACATTTCCCACCCTTGCCATGCCTATGATCACATCACATATTTAAGCATGTTTACAGCTGAAGGGGAAAACATGTGCCACAGAATACTGAATTTGTACACTGACAAAAACCAGCTGTCACTCAGTCTTTGTGCTCACTGTCAATTGGAGACGTCATCAAAAAGCTCACTGCCTTGTCGGGCTATTGTCTTCGGAAGCCCCCTTAGATCAACCCCTCTTTTACAGGACAGAGTGTCTTTAGGCAGTGAAGGTGTAATGAATGGAAGTTCAGGGACCAGAGCTGCAAGCAGATGTCCTCTTTTTCTGATCTCTCCCTTTAGGCCAAAGGTATGAGATTCCAACAAGACAGTAACAGATACTATAACATTGAGGCAGCACACAAGTGTGGATGACCAGCCTTTTCGTCAGCTCATGATTAATAGTGAGAATTTCAGTTTACCGTAGAAAAGGTTTCTGTAGACTTGACTCGTTCTGTGATTAATTTAATGCTGCTAGATTCAATGCTTCACAACCTTGGAAAAGGAAGTATAAAGTGGCCTATTGATTTGTAGAAGGCAAATGTTTAATATTGATTTGATTAATTTGATAATATTGATATTTGACTCAGCAAAGACGCAGAAGAACAGAACAGAGCCTGGAATGAGTGGCATGCCCTCTGCTTTGTTTTAAATGGTTTTTGTGAGGTTCAAAAGGTCAAAGGGCATCTGGAATCAGGGCAGATAGTACAAGAGCAAAGGAGTAACGGAATCTGTCATCATACCTGCCAGCAAAATATTTCCTTTAGTTCACTCAGTAATGACTCAAATCAAGCTCAAAAGTTTATTGTCATGCAGATTTGACATAAATCCTATTCTATAGACATGTCATTTTGACATTTCATAGATGTGTCACTTTGATACATGACCCAACAAAAATCACTTCATCATTTTTTTCTTCAGTGAATATGAAATACAAAAATTACCATTACAACCGAGATCGTGATTCATATTGCAATCACAATATCTGCCAAAATAATTGCAATCTGATTTTTTTGTTTTGCGTATCGTTCAGCCCTACTATGAAGCGATTTTGACCATTTCACAGCAATCTCTCGGTCCTGAAAGTCTAAAGTAAGTGGAAATCTTCACGTTATAAGATGGATAGGATTTTAATGAATGCAGAGGTGTCCAAGAGGCAGCTTTGATCAGTCAGAGAAAGCACAGCACTCAGCAGTGATTGTACAGTAACTGCTCAGTGAATTATGTCAACAGCTCTCAGCATATGAATTATTTTTCTCCTCCATTCCACTGATAGATGTGCTCACCATCCTGCACTTAAACATCATGTTTACAGAAAATTTTCATTTTGTGAAGACTTTCATTTATAATGAAGGGCCACTTTGGTGTATTTGCAGTGTGATGTAATTGTGAATTGCATCAAACTGAAGGTTATTTCCGCTCTCCTTTTTGGACCACTTTTGGCTGCGTATCTTAGAGGCTTAATTAGTTTATTATGCCTATCATAATGCTACTGGCTGATGCTGTTGTATAACCACCAGAGCTTTGCCAATCAATCTATTTTCCAAAGTCATGTGAAGGGAGGTAATCAGGACTGTTAGGTTGGGTAATTTCATTTCGGCTTAGAATATTTCAGCAAAAGTCTGGATATTGCATAATACAATATATTGTAAGCTTTTGCTTTATGTAGATGAAAATTAATGTTATTTTATTTTCTACTGTCTCATTCAATGACAAAAGCTGTTTTTTTTTACAAAGATTCAGATACATCTCTGAGACTAAATGCTTTGTTGAGAAAACGGAACTAGTTGTTTTGTTTAGAAATGTTCATTGGCTTAAGGATTTGCACTTAATAAGAATGTGCATAAAACCTCTGCATTTATTTAATTAAACACTAATATTTGCACAAATAGTTTGCACTTTTTGTCCTTTAGTATAAACACAGAAACCATTACAATAATAAGTGTATTTTCTCTTATTAGCAAGTCAAATGTTCACCCACACCTGCACCTTCAAATATCCACTGTGTGCTGTACTATAATGAATGTGGGCACAGGCACAAACCTCAAGCAAACAGTTCTGTAGTGGTCTGTAAGTTCAGCTGGTTTCTCCCAAGAGGAAACTGTGGTGTTGTTGTGTGGTAGGTGGAGAGTTTGAGGTGCAACCATATCCTTTGTGTTTGTGAAATGCAGTGTTTTCTTTAAATACACCTAGCATGAAGTCCTCCTTTCATAATGTGTTGCCGCCAGAGTAAAGCAGAATGCTAACTACACGTAGACTGCAAGTGCAAGCTTAGTGAAATACACAGCTCCAAATGTAAACTGACCCTGAGTACAAATTGGTGGGAAAGATGTGAGTGAAGTGAACTGAAGATGGAAGTTTCAAATATCTTTTTTATGTATAAATAATGTGTCTGTGCAAATCAGCCTACGTGTTCACTGAGAATTAGCATTTAATGGAATTTGTTAATGGAGTTTATTGGCATCCTAGTGATCTAATTGTCTAGCATGCCCACAGCACTTCCAATTAAATTCTAGCCAGGTAATTCTTGTAAAATGCTTAGCCAAAAAATGTATTGTGATGTGCATGAACAGGTGAACTGCAATTTTTATGGAAGTCAAAGTCAACTTTCATTACAGGGGTTTGTGTGAATTTACAGAGGCCTGTATGTTTTCCTTCATGTACTAAAGCCAAAAAGAGCCCACACTGTCTACATTTGTGCTAATTCTTAGTGGAGCCACAATTTAATGCCAAAGTGAATACCAAAATTGCACTGCACTACCAAATCTGCATTACCACACCCTCAGCTATGCTGCTTCACCAATCTTGGCAGGCACAGGTGGATCCTTTTCAGACCACATAATGACTGCACAAGCACAGGCAGACGACAACCTGCCTTGAACCAGATGAAATTGGCAACGTGTCAGCAGTAACCAGCCCAACCAAAGAGCTTTGGACCGAATGACCCCCATCCATAAAGCCTTGTGTGCTCCCAGTAAGGTGTTTGAAAACAGGAGTGCATGCACTGGTTTGGTCAAGGTTGAAGACTTCACTATCAAAGCTGTACTGCAGCTGGAAGAGACATAGAAGGTCATAGTGCTCTTTTGCCCAAACACACTCGAATACAATACATAAAATGTTAGGTCTCTGTGTGGATTTAGGAAAATATATTTGAAATCCCTAAGTGCCAATGTGAGTGTGTATTTGTGTCCTTGTGCCCCTACTTGTGCATGAATGTGTTATTGTTAAGTGGCAACCAGGCTTTTGTTTGGGGCTCAAGGGTGAGCCAGTGGGAGGTCCATAGACATGTTCCGGTGTACTCTGGCCCTGCCTACTGTTAAACCACACAGATGTGCTGGTCCTATTGTAGCCCTACAGGACTCCAGAGGGACCCAGCAGGGCCATTTCACGCCTCAAGGACGCCCAAAGAGGAAGTCAGAAAGGGTGCACCACTGTGACATCAGCAGAGATCTTTTTCAATGGAAATGCAGCAGGCAACCATGTAACAAATTAGCTTCAACAAGATACTTTCACACAAAGAATTGGCAGTGATTTCAAAGTTTAATGCGTATTAAAGCTTGAAAATGTCAGTATTAACTGCAGATGTACACACATTTGAAAAGTGGAAAATTTTGGTTAAATAAAATAAAATTTCTGGGTATTTTCAATACAAAGAGCATTTTAACTGCTCAGATCAAACTATACAATACAGATCTTTGCTCATTTTGTGTCACCCCCACTTTAAGCACCCGTGACTGCCTTGCTTTGCTGTTGATCTTTAACTCATTACCCTTAGTTTTTTGGTTGGTTGCATAGTTACATCTGTGGTTCCAACAACAATTTCAGTGTCTACATTTTGCTATCAACATGTGCTTCAAGCCTGGTTAGAACTCCTAAGTTCTCATACCACATTTCTGTCCCTTAAAAACAGAGATTTTCCATCTATATCTTTACGTCAAAGTTGTTTGAGACCACAGCACCACAGTAATTGTTGAATCATTTCTTGGTGTCTTTCATTTACCCCAACAGATCTGTTTACGATATTTTATCATGTGGTCATGGCAATTTGACCACATTAAGCTCATTCTGTCAAACAGCTTGTGCTGTTCCTTCTAGGCACCAATTCCCTTGTTGACACGTCACGTTTCAGTGTGCCTTCACATTTAGGTCAAGCTGCTCAATCTCAGTGTATAAATAGTGCCTCCTTATTATTTTATCAAGGCACATGAACTGCTCCACTGTTTGCTTTTATGCCTGCATCCCATCCTAGTCATGAGGATATGAAAAAGTAGGCCAAGAGCAGTTTCCTGTCTTCTCTGTTTGTGCCTGAGATTTTATTGAAGTCCATGTGCGTCTCATGAGAGAAGTGTGCTGTACTTGAACTACTGAAAAGAGCCATAAAAACACAGTGTTTGTGTGTGTGGGTGTGTAAGTGTGTGAGTAATTCAAAGCATACCTAAGAACATGCACAGACTTTTACTGCGTTAGCATGCACACGTGTGCACTATAAGATTACAGTCAAACTCGACTAGACTTGACTATGGGACATCTGCCAGGGATGTTCTGTATGTTCTCTGTGTATGTTTCTCTATTTGTTTTGCTTCTTTTTTATTAACCCAGCACTTGACTTCAAAAACATGCCAGTCAAAACTAAGTTTGTCTTGGTATAGTTCCCTCAGGAGGGAAGATATTAGAATTAAATATTATGCAATTGTGATTTAGAAAAGTCAGAATTAAAAAAAAAAATCACTATGTGGAGTCATTGTATCTGGGCATGGAGGTTCAACTTGACCTTGGACATAGTACTTTGGCAAAATAATCATAACTTTTTTCCAGAGATTTCAGCAGTATCACACAGTTTTCAAGCTCAGTAGCTGTTATGATTTCATCCATAGCACTTCCTCTTGCCTACATTGGCATCCTTGTCTTAACATTTATTAAGGTCACTGTATGAAAAATATTTGGGGCAGTGTATTCGTAGCGGTAGTGGTATTTGCTGCATCTTGGTTGTTATGTCAACAAAGTTTTTTGGATCTTTAATGAATTATTTCTTTAAAAAGAACACGTCTGTCTGTACTTAAGCTATGTTTTTTTTCATTTTCTAAGAGTCAATCAGCTATACATTCACAGTTTCTAAAACTTCTGTTTACCTCAACCAGTGTATGATATACATGGGATTTATGCACAATGTAATTAGATGTGATTTCTACTTTAACAACAACCTATACCAAGATATTGAATAATGCTATATGACCTTTTGACAAACATTAAGAAAATGTAGAATGCATCTGACTGTTTATAAGGTTTCCAATGTCTTCAAATTTCTTCAGTGCAATAAAATCCCACATTATTATTAGCATATCATTTCTGCTCCAGTTCGTTCAGGTCAATGAACCATATTTTCCTCTCTCAGTTTCTTTTAGGTTTGTCCAGATTTTCCTGCTGTTATATAGGTGACTGGTAGTCACTTAACTTGACATGTCGGTGTGTGAGGGTGAATACTCTTGAGATATTTATGATTGAATTAGTGTCCTTCAGCGCTGTGCCTGCTCAGTGATTTAAAGCCCCCTTGTTTCTGCCCCTGTGCACTCACAAGGCCGCTTGTTTCGAAGACTCTGGAATGTTTTGCTAAACCCAGTGACTCCAGAAAGCTCACGCCAAACTTGTTTACTTTGCTTCTTCTACCGCGCTACCTCTCCTTCAGTCTTTTCTCACTTTCTCTTTTTAACACATGAACTCACTCAATGCTTCTTTTGACTCTCTCATTACAAGACGCCTCTCTGTTTTATTGATCCAGCCATCTCTGATTTGTTCTGTCTTTAGTAGAAGCCTGAAAAATGAAGAGATGTTTGAACCAGGGAGCAGCCCTGGAGCTTGCAACATAAATGCCATCTAGACCATTTTTTTGCATGAGATACAAACAAATAATGATCATCTCTTTTTTGTGATATATTTGAATTAGTTTTTTTCTTTCTTTAAACCATTAGAAGAGAGAATGAGATGAACACACAGTGTAGGGCCTAAGACAAATCTGAGCCATCAGCGTTATGAGCACGTAGCTACAGCCTCGCTCTAATGATCCGTGAGCAGAATGCTGATCAGCGTATTCTTCTGATTCTCTTTGCCTTAATCATCACTCAAGTGGGACGCCAAGCACCTCACTCGATGCACACTCTTGACTTCTCTTTGTTCCATTTGGCTGCAGCTGGTAGGTGATGTGATTTTTCAGCACAGAACCTGGGCAAACACAATGCTCCTTCACAGACTCAAACATCCAGGTATGGCTGAGCTGGAACAATGAGCTGGCTATTTCAAGTGTCCACTGACATTGTACAGCAACTGGGTGCAGATCCTTGCAGAGCCGACACTCACAGAACTCCTGATTTGGCAAAGCTTGGGATTCCCAAAGTGGTGTGCACAAATATTTGCACATACTGTGGAATTCACTCCTGCCTCGGCACTCGAGAATGTCTGATTTCACACCGCAGACTTTCAGGCCGGTCCACTCCTACACCTTTCCTCCCTCCGTCAGCAGAAATGGTGTGAGTGCTGTCGTGAGCGGTGCCGCTTTGTTGGCAGAGACAGAGCTTTCATTATTAGCTTTAGTCACTGTGTGCGGTGTGCCTTCCCAGCCTTAATCGAAACTGCAGGGTCGATTGGTGGTGCTGTGTTAGAAGAGAGCTATGTTCTGTCAATAAAAGCACTAGGGAGGGAGAAAACAGATGAGGGAATGGAGTGGAGGGAGCTGAGGAGAAAATATGTTTCAATTGACCGTACATGGTTTAGAAACATCTACAAATAATGAGGGCTTTTGCACAATAAAATTATATACAAGCACAATTTGGTCTTCAATCCATCCAAGGGCAGGGATTTCCTCAGCACACAGCACACCACATTGGTAGCCAGTACCCAGTGTACATAGATTATGGCTTGATGGTGTGTGACTTTGTGGTTTGGTGATTTGTGGTTTGATGATTGCTCCAGACTGAATTAAGTACAGTTGCTCCACAAGTATGAGATAAAGGGAGGGAGTCAGGCCAGTCCTGAAAAAAGCACATGGCAGTTACAAAAGGCTGCAAAGGACTCTGAGCATGGAGGAAAAGATTTGGTGTTCTGATAAGATGATGTGTGCACCTAATGGGTGTGCATTCATGTGTTTCAGGATCTTAAGTGAAAATGCTGAGAGCAAATACCAGTATATGATGAATATGTGCTGGATATTTTAGGATGATTAATTAACACAAAGTTAAACCTTGAGAGTGTATGAAGGAGGTGTGGGTACCTCCTCCGTGCACATCCATCTGTCTTCACCTGTGAGGTATGAGGGAAGATGTGGGGCAGAGGTCAAAATATGGCATCTGAGTAACAGTGAACTAAAGTAAATGTCTATAAGGAGACGTTGAAGATGTTTATAGAATGACAGAAGGTAAAAGAATGTCTTTAATACTTGGCGTTCAAGGCCTTAAAAGGTCAGAGTTTTAGTACCTGTGACTGCTAGTTATGCAGTGTCTAACAAGACATGCGATGTTCGACGAGAGGAAGATGATGGTGTGACGACTCGTCACTGGTCATTAGTTGTAAAACAGCCACATTCCGGAAGAATCTATTCCAGATGGGTACTTAGAACAAGTTTTGTTGCCCCATTAAAATGGTCTCATCCCCTGTGACTTAACTGCCTCTCGGGGTCCCTGATCTCATGGTATGTTGTTTGTTTACTCTCCAGTGGGCCTTCATTTCCTGTGTGTCTGCTGCTTTTTGCGGTTGTAGCATGTCTCAGTGGGTTGGCCATCTTTAATTTACTCAGTCAGTCCACAGGGGATTGTGATCTTATTGCTGTCAGTTTTTTTGACCCTTCAAATTGGGGCGTTCCCTTACAGTTTCTGAGCAGTTAGTCATGACGAATTCTTCTATTTTGCCTGTTTATTGTAAAGAGACAAATAAGAAAATAGACATAAAGATTCCAGTTGTGTGAGAGTAAGTTCTGATACAAACAGCAAGGAATACAAATGTTAACCTTGATACATGTCAGTTTAAAATAGTGCCATGTGATTCATAAACACAAGCAGATGTCCCTCAGCGTGAGTGTGTGTGTTTGTGTGTGTGTCTATTGGTCAGGGCACAATAAACTCAATTGTCAAAATATGTGAATCCCAAGAATCAAAGGAGAATTATCAAAGGCTAATTTAACAGACAGAGCAGTGTGATGCAAGCAGATATCACATTAAATAAAATTAAATGAAATACTTAGAAATGGTCAGAGGTGAGGATGTTGTCCGAGACTTCACAGAAACACAAACACAACCATGAATCATTTTCTCACGTGTCACTCCAGTCCCGAGCACAAAACACCCTGTGATTATCATCATCCAATTGTCCTCGCAGCATCCCACTGACCTGCTTGTTACATTTAAGCAAGATTGTATCATTTTGTGAGGGCATGTTCACACGTAAATAAAATGCCAGACAGCATACTTTACTGGGGGGGATGATCATCAGTTTGCACAGCTGATTCCAAATATTAATGGAGATTTTTATCTTGTACTCAGAATAGATGTCTTTCTTTTCCATGCTGGTCACAGGACAGCACGAGTCACAGCAGCTGTTGAAAAATAAAGCTTGCACACACATTTGAGCCTGGGTAGGGTGTTAGACTCATCAAAGTATCATGTTTTCAAAAAAATTATGTTAAAAAAGTGAAATATCTTAAAAGTGGATGTACCAAAAAAAAAAAAAAAAAAAAAGGAAGGTATTTGACTAAAGATGGATTTCCAGAATCAAGAATGGCATTTGAGGAAGTTCAGTTGACAGGCCACCTCCGTCTCATGTGTGACCTCGTTCTTGACTCTTTATTTTCTCTGTGTCGGACAGTGGCTAGTATTTTTTATTTATGAGATAGGTTGACAGCAGCTGTGGGTCCTCGGGCTAAGATATTTTCCTTTTTCCATCTCCTCATACTTTCCATTCTGCATTTGTCATTGAGTTAGGAAGGACTTGAGGATCCCTGACAGTGGCAGTGGAAGGATTGAAGATGACTATTTTCGAACAGAACCTCTTAACACACACTGTCCTCCAAGCAGTTTATTTGATAAATCTGATAAAGCGTGTCGTAAATGTTGTGGCTCTGACACAACTAAACAATTTCCGCCGATTATAGATGATATTTAACTAAATGTGAGCCTCAGTCATTCTGAGAACAGTCTGATCATCAGTCAGGAAGAATTTGGTTAGAGGTCTGGAACAGCATCTAGAAAAATGTATTAACTCTTCTTATGAGCTTCTGAGGAAGGAGTTATGGATGCCTTTGGGCCCTTGCTGCACTTTCAAAGGCCTTTTCTCAGAATCTGAAGTTTGTGTTAGGGCAACATTGTGATCCATCACAAGTTGTTTTCTGGACAACCACCAAGTGGCATCAAGCTTTAAATGATCTGTTTTCTATTTCAAAGACTCCTGAGGTGAGTGACAGGTCTAACACTGACATGGCCAAGCTTCATTTTGTGTCACGTTCCCTACTTATCTCAGCAAAGACCTCCACAGCACTTCGACATAATCTCTCTTTAGAGTGAGCAGCCATTTAATGTCCCTTTCTCCTTCTGATCGAGAGGTGTTGCCAGTGACCTTTCACCTTATAGTCACTTAGGGATCGTAACCCCTTTGCCACCCTGAATGGGTGAACACAAGGCCACTGGCTGAGTGTTGTCACCCTCTGTGTTCAGGCCAACCTCAACTTTAACTCCTTACAGCTGGTAATAATACAAGCACTGGAGCGCTTAGCTTTAGCATGTTGGCTAAGTGACACTTTGACAACTTAATGTCTTTTGTGTGTCTGTGCTTGAGGTCAGGGTCAGTGAGCATTATGTGTGTCCAGCATTTCTTGGGCTAAATACCCCAACAGGTCTCAAAGTTTCTCTCTGCTTCCTCGAACACAATCTTTTTTTCATTCACTGGTTGTAAAACAAAGCAGCAGGTCCGTAATGTTCTGAACCAGGCATTCTGAAAAAGTTATCACAAAGAGGGTTTGATTGATTTTACCTGAGGTGATGTTGGACCTCCAGTTTTTTGTTTTTTTCTTGTGTTAGTGTCTGCCCCTTTCTCAAATAGCTTTCATTTGAAACTTAATGAATGGTAAACATGTTGGGCCTTTTATTCTCTTTGCCTGTCTTTCTGCAGGGTCAATATAGCTGTCATGTGAACCACTTGAGTGGCTCTTACCACTATGCGCGCACTGAAACGTGAGCTAGAAAAGCCTGGCTCTCTGAAGCCTCATGAGCATGACAGTTTTGAAGATCGAGTTTAAAACCTGTGGTTGAATAAAGCCAGAACACAGTAACCCAGCTGCCTCTTCTCTTTATTTGCTTGTCCTTTGCTTGCCTCATTGCCTTAAAGCCCTTAGCACTAAAGGCGAGGAAGAAAAGGGCTGTTTTGTCTTGTTTTTTATGGTTTTTAAGGCCTGAAACATTTTTCTCTTCAGACAATGACGTAGTTTGATCCTGCTGCTGCCATACCATCACAACACAAGTATTATAAGCACTCTATTGTCCTCTGAGAAAACAGGGATCATTGTTTGTAGAAATTACAGTTGTTTGTGACTTGCATTAGCATCATGTGATTTTCATTTGGGTAAAATGCAAAAAAGTCGCTATTTGAATGAAGGAATGACTGTGTTTTTTTCATTTACAGAATCAGCAACAGCTACTTAAGTTTCAAAAAGAGATCAAAGTTCTAGTCCATAGCTTTACAGAGGGTGGAGTCTATCCCAGCATGCACTGGACATGCCTTAAAGCACTCAGGCCACTGTAGGAGTTTTTATGGTATAAATCCCTTTCAGCAGTGCTAGTTGCATGCTGGTTGCATGCTAGTGGCGTGGCTCTTAGATGGCAATGTTGATCAGTAAGTAGGTTGGTTGGCCACTTTGGTCCGGACTGAAATATCTCAATAAGTATTAGATTGATTGTAATTCTTGATCCCCTGAACTTTCTTTTAGCGCTACCATGAGTTTTGCTAATTTTTATTATGTTTTTTTTTAATGGATTCCCATGACATTTGGTACAGATATATATGGTGCCCACAGGATGAGTCTTATGGATTTTGATGATAACTTACCATCTAGCGTTCCCAGCAACTTATCCTGCAAAATATCTCAACATCTACTGGATAGATTAGTAACAAATAAAGTTGACATTTGTTTTGAGTGTAATGTCATTTATAGCCCTAGGTGTACTTTGTGTTTAGTGCCAATTAGCAGTTTTTAGCATGCTGTAAGATGGTAAGATGTAAGATGGTTAACATGGAAGCGTTGTTGTTGTGAGCATACTGTTAGCTTGCTGATATTAGTATTCAGCTCAACGCACCACTGTGCCTAATTGCATCCTTACAGAACTATTAGCATAGCTGTGGACTCTTGATCTTGTTTTTATCTGGCACTAAATATTGTGTTGAAGAAGTCATGTGTTGTTGTCTGTGTACATAACTCTCTGACTGCTGAAATCAATTCCCTTTTCAAAGTAGGGATCAAGTGTTTAGCCAGCTCCCTCTCAAAGTACCGTATTACAGCTGCAGTGCACTTCAAAATCATCGTGCTCTGGCCCATTGCTTTTCATCACACCTACTGCTAACATAATATTTAATTCTCATGCAGCTGCTATGTGGATTTGGACCATTAAACCTTTAATGACAGTGTCATTCAGAGCGTTTTCTCGCCTCCCTGCCCCTGTCTCTCCTCAAGTTTCCTGTCCACTCCTTCATTTTCGGAAAGATGAGGGGACCGGGTAAATAGAGAGGGGTCAGCGATGAGAGCCTGAGCTCAATCTGTTGGGCATATGGAGGTTCTGTTACTGCTGCCAACCTCCAGCTGGATGGTATTAGTCCCCCTCCATGCTCAGGAGTTGAGCTATCATCCCCAAGGGGCTGATGAGGAGCAGTGGGACGGGGGGGACGCAGGTCGGACTGCAGCTCCTGTTCATTAACGAAGCCCCCACCCCCCCAAACACATCAGTGCTGTCCATTAGCTCCTAAAGTAAATAAACCAACTATGAGGAAGAGTGGGTGGATGAGGGCTCAGGCCATCAGGGCTAATCACATAAAGTGTTTAAGTGACCAGAGAAAATGTACCAGAGACTTAGGCATCAGGCATTTAAGGATATCTGCTATTATCATTGATGCTTGTGAAAGAAACACTGAAAAGAAAACGGACGATCCTGTATCAAAAACAGAATTGACCCCCAAAGCTGTTTAAATACTTCATACTCTTAGTTAATCATTTTTATTAGACCATTAAAGGGCTTGACCCTGCGTCCTACTTGGCACATTTTCTCGAAGAAAACCAGGGTACCAGTCCATTCACAATGGCTTTCTGTCCACTGCATACCTACAGGGATGCTGCCTTCTCCCAGTGCAGCTAAACACATACACTAACTTCATTCTGTGTATTTGTGTTTATCTTAATACTCCAGATTCCTTAGATTCCTGTACACTGAAATTGGGTCAGCTATGCATAAAGACAAATATTTAGATTTTCCAGCTGAACTAAGGCCCTTCATAATAATATCAAAAACCTTCTTTGTTGGTCAGTGCTTACAGAGGGCTACCTTAAAATATGTCAAACATCCAAATAAACCTCTGCACATACGCAGGTTTGCGTAGGAGCACACAGAAACTATTTCTGCCCAAATCTTCTTAATTCCTGCATGCGCAAGGCATTTGTTAAGTGACTCTCATGTCCATCTCTAGTTTAGTAGGTCAAGGTTGTCACATGAGAAATTAGTTAATATTCACTGGCTGGTGTGATTTGTCAGGCTGGAGCTGAAGGGCAGAAAATTACCAGCACACAAAGCAAAATGAGAGGTGGAAAAAAGCCTTTTAATCTCAAGTAAAGAAGAAAAGACCAGCAATCATTGGAAGTAGCCCAGCACTGGGTATTTTTGTCAATATGCAAATTTCAGTGCCAGAAGTATTTCTCTTATTTTGTGAAACATAAAACATAGTAAGACATCTCTTGTCCTCAGTATCTTTATAAAAATAAAATCAGGTGTCAACATACAATAGGAAAAAGTTACCAAATGTATCCTGTTTGGTTCGACAATCCTTTCCATGTCCACAATGTTACAATAAAATATGACAGAACATGTGTTTTAATCACAAGTAGATTCTTGGCTTATTGTCAAAACTTCAGTAATGTTTCAATCACTATATCAGTTTCATAAAGTAATATTTTCTACCTACATAAAGAGATGAGAAATTGATTTCAGGCACTTGTCATGTTTCTGGTGCTGGGTTATAGCATTTTGTCACGGACTGTTTGACCTTTATCCCGTCTCTCTTTTATCTGCATCAGAGCTCTCTCTCATCTTATCTTCTGAAAAATGACACGAGACTCAGGAGCTGTAAGAAGTCGGGAGCTGGCAGAAATCACTCTGAAATTCAAACCTGCTCAGTGCACTTTGTGCTAAAGGACCCTCTGGATCAGTGATAATCTCCCGGCTGAACCTGGTTTGCGTTTGTCATGACAGCCCAGATGTCTGCATGGTTTGTCACGTGGCGCGCAGGAGGTCAGGGTTCAAAGGAGGTCATGGGTCAGGACAGGGAAGACTAAAGCATCAACTTCCTGCGTTACTCACTGGCTGATTCTGCACAGAGAGAGAATGGACATATGTTACTGTGGAATTTCATGTCTACGATTCCACGGCAAAAGTCAAAAACAGGAAAGAAAATAGAACAGGGAAGAGAATCTTGCATTTTCTATTGTCAAAAGTGTTATTGGACACCTCTGTATGGATGTGCACATGCAGGACATACAGGCATATCTTTAAAATAATAACATACCACTAACACAAACAAAAAACAGGCACACATCCACAAAAACACACACATGCACCCATATTTTCACCCTGACGTCGTATATCTTATGTCTCCCTGGTACATCGAACATCCATCCGCGCCCACCTTGTTTCTCATTAAAGCACACTTAACCCTCCAGGGCTCGACGTCTCATTGCAATTTAAATCTTGCACCCGGGGGCCCCATCATTCACTGCTGCTGAAAATTAGCTGGCATACATTTGACACCCATGCCAACTCCTCCGACTGTATGCCAACCGCACCGGCGTCCAGAACATTTCATCATGATGTCAGACGATACCAGCAGGCTTTACATTCCTGTGGATCCCTGTCATTACATTTTAGTCCAAGAATAATTATTTTAATCCTGTCATCACTTGAATGAGCCAAATCCATGCAACAGCCTGCGGCCATGCACAGATGACAGCTAGCAAAGCCGAGAGGATGTTGTACTTGTCATATAGGATGAATAAGGCATCAATGTGTTTGAATTATTTTGTTGTAATCGATCAACCGTTGTGTTCAGTGTAGAAAAGCAGGGACCGTGGAGCTGAAAATAATTCCAAACAGTAATTATTATACCTCACTTGGTTTGGACAAGGAATTCTGGAAATTTCCAGGCATTACAGCACAGCTCAAAATGTTGCTATGTGCTCATTGCGCAGCCATATGGTTGGCATCATTAACCACTTTCCAAGTATTCATGTTGGTTTCCTAAGCAGACCTCCACCTCTTTTAATTCTTAGAAAAATGTGGTCTCTCACACACACAGTGACTCTTTATGTGTTGAAATGCTATTTCTCTAAGGTTAGGGCCTGTAGAAATAAATCCAGCCAGCTTGTTTCATTCACTTTAGGCCAATAACAACTGCACTTTACCAGAAATGTTGTTTTTAAGTTAATCAACCAGCGTCCGCAGAAAAAACGCTGCAGTTTTTACAACATCTTTAAGTTGGAGCAGAGGTATCCACTTATTTTACCTGTTACCTGTAACATGAATAACATTGAAGGATAAATAACAGCCTCTGATATTTGTAACCTGTCCTCTTTACTCTCACCAAAATTTTTTGCAATCTCATCTCAACCTGTTTGTGCTTTTTCTCTCCTTTTATCCTCTAAATGCAACTTTTAATCTCATCTTTTTTTTCCTTAATACCTCTCTCTCTCTTTTTCCAAAACCTCTGACAATTGCGTCGTGGTTCTGCTCTTCCTCTTCCATCCCTCTCACAGCCTAAAGCAAACCATCACTAATCTGCTTTCCCCATGCATGTCTAATAAGAAAAATATGAGCAATAATCTGAAGCTGTGTGTATATATGTGTTTGTGTGTGTTCTTTTTCGGGCTTCTTTATCTCAATCAGGACATTACAGAGGGCTGTTGATGAGTGGATTTCCTGTAGATCCAGAGCTTCCTTTGTAAAGAAAATAAACGTGCTGAGACCATTTAGCTGAATTTCAGTTGTAACAGAGTGTATAGGTGTACATATGTGTGTGTATATTCAAACTTAAACACTGTTTGCTTTAGCATTTACACATTAGTGTTGGCCAGTACTTCTCCCTGCCATTGTCTAAAAGCCAAGGTTGAGCAGAAGTCACATATGGTAGTGCTTTACAGGGAAACAGTGATTTAAGATGTCAGTGGTGCTCAAAGCACAAGATTTACAGTTGGCTGAGTGAAAGAAATTTACCTTATCAGCAAACTCTGGGCACTAACGCACTACGGTCCTTCTGTTGTTACAGTTTGTAAAAGTAAAACAGTAATTGGCAAAATACATGGGATGTGTATAATGGTGTCTGGCACATGTATTGTAAAGTTAGCAATACGCTTTGTGTTGTTTTAAACCTCCAAAACATTCAGAGCAATGTCTCATGTAGCACTGTCCAACGATGCTTCATATCTCAGCTCACTGAGTAAGCAGTATTTTCACATTTGAACAATGACAATCACTCCCCGTCTGAGTTTTTCTTGATAAAATGGAGATGAATCGAGCACAGATTCCATCAATCACTCCTCAGTTTTGTATTAGGGCTGATAGATAGATCCACTCGTGTATCAGCTGTGTTAACACACTGTCCCTGACCTAAATGATTCGCAGGTTTGTGGTGAATATCACAGGTGTACATCTTATATACCTATTCATCTGTACTCTCTACTGTAAACTGTAAAATAAAGTCAGTTTTGTTTGGAGCAGGAAGCCATTATCCAGGCTATTTTGAACCTAGCACCTAGCTTAGCTTCATCAAATGTGAAAGTTGGTGCTTTTTTTTCTATCTTCTTTCAGTTTAGTCACATTCATTTAATTTGTGAGATGCTGTGCAGGCTTTAATTCTCCCTGAAATAATGTGTGCGAGTGTATGCATGTAAGTGGACACGCAGACAAAACCCCACACAATAGTCTATCACTTAAAAGCCTCTTATCCCTGCACAATTCAAATCTTCAGCAACCCTCCTTCAATGGTTCATTTTTCCTGCTTTAGTGTTTAGAACTTCAATGATAATGGATGATCCAACATAAAGAACCACACCATCTGGATGAAAAATATATGGTAGTGCAATACTTATTCAATGTTTGTTTAAGTGTGTGTGTCAGCCTCCTGCCTCTATTGTGATCGTGGTCAGTCCATCAAAGTCCGGAGAGGGTGTCGGCGAGGCATTTGGCCCGCTGTCTGCTTCACACTTCCTTTGTTTGTGTGCGTGTTTGTGTGTGTGCTGGTCCAAGCCTCTGTCTCCCTGCATTTCCTCCCCACCATTGTGTGTGGAGGCGCTCTCTCTCTCTCTCCCTCTCTCTCTCTCTCTCTCCCCTTCTTTCTCTTTCTCTAATCAGTGTCTTATTGGGCTGATCCCCAAGACCATGGATGAGCTATTTATGGAGATTCCTGTTATGAAAAGATTATCCCCCACCCTCTCTCTCTCTCTCTCTCTCTCTCTCTCTCTCTCTCTCTCTCTGTCTCTCTGTCTCTCTCTCTCTCTCTCCCAATCTCACACACACACACACACACAGCAGTTAAAGTCATTATCTCAGACTGCATCAGTGGAAGGCAGAGGACACACGCTTATCATCTGAGGCATTTAGATTCAAGTCTCAAGGACAGTGGCAGTTGTATAGATCCAAAATAACAGTCACTATATGTCTATCTTGCCTCTGAATAAAAGACAATCACACATGCGCACACACACACACACACACACACACACACAGTCAACTGACAATGTAGTGACGTAATAAATAAATAAATGCTCCTCTCCTACCTTTTTTTAATTTCCTGTCGGTGATGAAAAGCATCTTTATGGACTTTTTTTTATAGAGACTCTCAACCATAAAAAAGTCAGTCAGATTACACGTGTTTATAAGCACTTGCACACACACACCTAACATATTCATCTTTATTTCAGGAGTACCACTATGACCTTTGCAGACCCATAATTTGGTTATCTCTTTTGTGAGTCTTTGTTGACACAGCCTTGGGTGTTTGTGTGTGAGTTGGACTGACACGTCCGTCCGCTGACCCTCACCTGGCCCCGCTGTTTGGGGTTAGGAATGGTAGAAGAGGGAAGCATAAACCCCAAGGCGAGCCCAGAGGACACCTCTCCATAATGGGGGAAAATCTTTCATCTTTGCTTTGCATCATATTTTTTTTCTTTTCTGTTTCTGTTTTACCATTTTTTCACTGCCTTCTCTTCATTTCTCTCCATATCTGTCTTTGTAAAGAGTTTCTTTTATTATTTTTTTCTCTCTCACTTTCTCTATCTTCCTCTTCCAGCCCCTCCCTGCGTCTCAGGGTCAGAGGTGACACTGTAAAGTTTACAACCTACAACAGTAGCTTCACCCAACTATCCAGCAGCAACAAGTTGATGGGGATTTACTAAAATAAAATGTCTGTGGTTTGCTTTATTTTTACACCTGGGCAGTCAGAGACAGTTAGAGACATGAGTAAAATTTACAATGAATCATGATATAATCCACTAAAACTTCCCTGCCTTAAATATAAGTAGTTTTTTTTTTCCTTTTCCAAGGAGAAGCTACATTTAATACCAGGTGTAATCCCTTGTGTCGGCCTATTGTAACACTGATGCTTCTCCTCATTTCCTCTCTTTTGTCCAAAGCCCTTATTATGCTGGCGTGTATTTGATCTGTATCTATATCATAAGCCAAACAAGCGCCTAAGTCTGACGAGCTTTGATGAATGAAAATTGTAGACACTCTAAAGAGACACACTCATCTGCCCCTGAGCAACTGGCAGCAGCGGCAGTCTGCTTGTCTGATCTCTCACGCTTTACCACACACATTCATCAACAACCGCTGGTGTTATTGCGTGTTTATCACCACAAAACAACTCGAGAGCGTGAACCCCCTCAATCTCTGCGCAGGGTTATTGACCCATCTCAGTCGAGGGTAGCTTTGGGTTGGGGGTTTTGGGTGCAGCCTCTGGGTGGTCGGGTTTTGTGGCTCGGGGATTTGGCCTTGTTTGGTAATCTCTCTTCATCTCTCCTTCCTCTCTTCTCTCTCTCTATCCTCCAATATCACTCCTGCTCTCTTTCTCACACACACATTAACAGTCCCTCATTATCTCTCTCCCTCCCTCCAGGTTACAGATTTAAGGATAGAAATCATAAGAGGTTTTCCATAATTTTATGAGCTCATAAGCTCACATGTTTTGTGTTTACTTTGATATTCATACACTGATGTTACTGCTGATCTGTTGACACAATGCTTACAGTATGCTTTAGCTAGGTGTACCTATTGGTAGGAAAACCTTAAAACGTTTTGAGTACGAGCTGATATGTGTCTCCAGCAAAACAGTGTGTTACCCTACATAGTGAAGTTACTCATGTTTGGGTCAGATGATGAACAAATTGTCAAATGCGTACCTTTAATAGCAGAAATCCATTTGAGATTTGTGTTTTGTAGTGCCACATAAACATTCCTGCCTCACCAATTATAGATATAGATAAAAATCCACTATAATTAACCAGTGTTTGAAACATGTTTATTAGCACTGCTCCTATAATGGGCAAAAGTATTTAGTACAGGCAAAAATTTCAAATGATTCTTCACCCCTCTCATGAATGCCTGTGCTGTAAAGACTCATGACTTTGCTGGCAGGATTTCTTTTGGGTGAATCACTTGTGACTCCTCTGTCAGCTGGGACCGGTATGGCAGCCAACAACAGACTGCACATTAGCCAGCCCTGATTTTCTGCATCATCCTTTCCCCACCCTGGCAGCCCAAACTTTGGATTACATGTGTTTCTCTGCCACATGGTGACTCCTCTGGCTTTCCTCCTTTTTTTGCGCCACCTCAGCGCCTGTGAGTTGCCATGGAAATAACACAGAGCTGGCTGATGCCAAATGCTGACGTCGTTAAGGAGTTCTTGGAAAACTGTGGATGAAAAGTCCCCTAGGATCAAGAGGAGGGGAAAATATGAAAACTAGAGGGGCTGTTTTGAAGCAGAAACACATGGCACATAAATATGAGCACTGCATCATGTCTCTATCTGAATGAGAAAAGAAACACTGCTTCTAGTCTAACATTTAAAAAACAGAAATTTAAAACTAGAAATCTTTGGTTTTAAATGAACAAGCCTTGTATGCCCCGAGGGTATCAAGGAATTCAAACTTTATTTTGTCTCTTTGTTTCAGTGATTGCTGCTCGGTACTCTGACTTCCTAAAATCTGCCCTGCCTGTAGGATTTGGAATGTGTTGTTGCAGAGACAACCTGAGCGTGGTGTACGTGCATCAGGGACAGAGGCATTACAATACCTGGAGCACTTTCTTTTCAATGCGCCACTTGCGCTTTTCAGACTAATCTTGCGTTACAATAGAGCGTCTCTCAGTCGTCTCCACTATTTTCTAATGATATGCAAACTGGCCTCCAATCTCGGAGTCAATTGCAGCCTGTTAGGGGAGGTGGTCGAGGCTCAGGCGAGGCAGGAGCTTAAATGAAGAAAGGGGAATCCTGGTGAGCCAGTGAATCACTTTCCATTTTATATGGGTAATATTCTTAAAACTAAAACACATCTTAATGATAAGTAAAATCACTGGAACAATGGAGAAACAAACAAACATCAGATTAACAGTAGTCACCAGAGTGCAGAGAACAGATTAAAACAGCTGCTCCAGTGTCATTATCAGAGCGGTTTTTTGTTTTGTTTTTTTTTTCATAATCGTCACAAACTCCTTCCCTCCACATTATGAGGTGCAGGGTTTGTCCTGAGTGGATCTGTGTATATCCTCCAGCTCCTTATCAGGTGGGGAGCAGCGGAGCGGGTGGGGGGTGGAGCCACGGCAGAGCTGCCCATTCCTAAAGCTTGAATCACTATACTCTCCATTCACATTCCTGCTGAGGGACCGCTTCATTCAGGGACTCACGGTGGTGGAAGTAGTTGAAGATCGTGGACTTCTGTTTAATACAAATCAAATTATAACCATGGATTTACTGTCTTGCGCAACGCTCAGAGGACATTTGCAGCCGACTGTATAGATCTTTTCTCTCCTCTGGATTTATCATGCGGGCTTCGTCCTAACAGTGGAGTAGACCTGACCGGACAGCCGCAGCCTGCCGGGGCGCAGCCGGGAGCAGGGGTTTATGCTGAAGCTGGTCGCGACCGAGACATTGAAAAATGATATTAACACGTAAGTCCTTCCCAGAATCATTACCTTCAGCGTTAGAAAATTAATTACTGTTGCTGCTTTTCTATTTAAAGTCATATTGTGTCCATACATTCAAGCGGTTTCCTGTTTGTCCAGGAAAACACAGCTTACTGGTAGGCATAATTAGTACTGTACACAGTGTTCACTCAAAGTAACTTTCAGCATTTAAGAGTCTGAAGGTTTGCTTGAATTTTACCTTCAAGTAAAACTCTCTTAAAGGCGTCTTTAAGGCGCAACGCTGCGGGCTGTCAGATAAGAAATCTCCACGCGTTGCGCTTATCTCAGCGCCTCCAAATGTCCTCACTCCTGCTCCGAACTCACTGAATGTCCCGTTTGAATACTCTGTGACTTTTCCCAAGTTACCCTCGACCCTATGAAGGATGCTTTCCTGATCCTAAGACAAATCTTTGTCTAAATTATCGTCCTTTTGCGCTCAAAGCTCCAGCAGTCTTCTAGCAGACCAAGTTTCAATAGGAATTCATTGAACTTTGATCCGCGTGTGGAAACAGGGTCATGAACCTGCTTTAGTGGTATATGGTGTCTTTTTAAGATTTAAGATCAGGAGGTTTCCTACCAGTCTGCCACACTTCTGCCATTTCACTGCCCTCACAGTTTGTTTAACTGTCTGTGCCTTTTGCCTGACTGCCGACCTTTTGCTAACAGGGGAATTTGGGGGGACGTGTTGTGGCTGTATAAAATCCTGTTTTGTGTCCTGTACTGGCAGGTTTAAATTGATTTGTGGGCTTTGGCCCTTTGTCTTAACTGTTTTAACTATTTGTTCCAACACATGGTTCCTTATCAGCTGGAACAGATATGAGCACCATGAGGTTCAGCGGAGCCGTAAAACCATTAAGAAAGATCTCAAAGATACTCATATCTAGCCATGATGTAAGGTGGATCTACAGTATTTACAGTAACTACTAATGTGGGGATGTGACACTGACACCATGCTTCCACACCGTCCTCTGAAGTGGTTAGTTAGTTCTCTCTCTGGGATAGGTGGTGTTGGTTTATGGTAACAGGTGGTGGAGCCGGGAGAGGAGCAAATGAACAAAAACATGCTTCACCCGCACTCTTTGTGAAACAGGAAGTGAGTTGAGGCCTTATCTGAAAAGATTTACATCCAGATGGTACACTGTTTCTTCATGTCCAGTGAGGAGACATGTATGTTCATTTTTGCTCTTATACCTCCCCTGTGTTGAAGGTACCAGGCTGTCCTGGGATCTGTTTATGAATGGATAGCCGTTAAGGGGGGGCCCCGGCAGGTAGGCCATCGTCTGGCTGGTGGATAAGTTATCAGAGGTTTTGAATATGCCTGGTCACCTGATCCACAGCTAGGGCCCTCTGTGTGAGGATAAATATGTCACCAGGGTGCACAGAGGCCTTTGGGGTTAGCTCTGCGATGATCCATCTGGGCCAGCTGTGTGTTTGCATGTGGCTGCTGGTAGATAACTGGAATGGGCCATGGTAGTAACCTCATTATTCTAGTGTGTGTGTGTGTGTGTGTGTGTGTGTGTGTGTGTGTGTGTGTGTGTGTGTGTGTGTGTGTGTGTGTGTCAACGGGGCATAGCTTGAGGCCAGCCAGATGGCGATATTCCTGGCACAATCTCAGTTAGCTAACAGCCAGGCCCTCTCAGCGAACAGCCAGCTGTCTCAGCCATGAAATCAGAAAACATGATACCCATCAGAAAAAACATCTGTTATCGTCTCTCTTTGCATTCCAGTAGAGTAGAGAGGGATTTTACATTGGTCACATAAAAAAAAAGTTGTTATCTCCAGTTGTTCTCGAAACTTTCATACAGACACAATCTGTTAAGAACATTGTGATCATTCGTGAAATAGTTTCATAAAGTATTAGATCATGAATCAATCAGTAACATGTTCTTCAAGTTCATGAACACATCAGCAGTCCGTCCTTGTCACCGTTGAGGTGAAGGACAAACGCTGGCAGCATCCAGGCTCCTGGCTTTGCTTGTTGTAGATTACAACTGAGCCTCAGAGTCTGCCCCGGTTTATCACATCACCTGTCTAGACCCACTTTGCAGCTCCTTCAGAATGAGCTACTCAGACCTGCAGATGATAAGAACCCTCTGCCTGCCTTTTGGGCTGTTTTACAGTCGGCACTTTGGGACCCAGCAATGATCGGGTAATTCCAGATAAGCCACCTCAATTCACAACAGTTGTTAGTCAAGCATTCTTCTCAATCTGCCTACTTCAAAGCCCCAGCTCCTGTGATAACTGTATTCAGACTCTTGACCTCCAGTTTGCCGTTTGTATGTACCAGAGCCTTTGAGGTGGGGAGCAGCATCCTTTGTTTGCTAGCTGCTGACAAACTCCCACTGGAGCTGAGCATTCAGACTCGGCCAAGCCAGACCCCGCTGCCTCCTGCGATGGAGGGAAACTTTGGCCGGCAATTGTGAGAATTTCCTGCCACAGGAAAGGAGAGAAGAGAAGGGGCAAGCAGACTTGAAATAAGCAGAAAGATCAGAGGAGACGAGGGTGAGAGCAGGGGAAAGGAAAGCAAAGAAAGGACCATGATGGATAATTTTAGAAGTCAAAACTGCCAGGCAGAGGGTGAAGCTTAACCCTGACAGGCCGCTCACCAGCTCAGCTTTGGCCAAATTCCAAGAGAAAAGCCACTCGTGATCCATATGAAATCTCTATTAGCATCTGCTTGGCTCTTATTAGTCATGTTATCTGCTGATAATCGCTCTCATCTCCACTGAGACGTAGGGTGTCTGACTGCATTGCTTTTGCTCATTCATATCAGCCACAACTAATGTGTGGCAAACTCTTTTATTCCAACTTAGAGGATTTCTCTGCATTTCTGTCTGTATAAAATATATCAAAAAAATATAACACATATTCCATCTGTTGTCCTAATGAGGCCAGTGCAGTTTTAGCCACATACCCACCTGCCTCAGACATCCTGTTTGGCTCCCTCAGCAGGTCACAAGTTTTGGGCTGGTCTGAATTCAGATTCCTTGACAACCAGACAAGCAGTGATGGTAATGAGATGACCAAACAGGAAACAGGTTTGGTTTATGTACTGGCAGAAGGTTACCTTTTGCAGTGAAGAAACTGCTGCTGTAGCTCATCGTCACCGGTGTCGAAATGACAAAAGGCTGACAAGGCTTTGGACTTGTGTGTATTTTAGAGTAACTACATTCATCTGTGCTTACTTTAATTCTTCTTAAAAAGTTAATGTGAAAACTAAACATGAAGAGGAATGTTCCAGAAATTACACTGCACATAAGGAAATATGTGGTCAGCTGTAGAATAATTAGTTTGCCGGGGCGTGCTGTATTTTCAGTGCTGTAGTTGGCCTTGGAAATCATGGTGCTGGTCTGACTCCTTCCACATTTCTAATCTGTTGTACTTAAGCCAACGTGCCACCTGTAGACCAAATCTCAGCATCATTATCAACTTCACTTTTCTACATAAGGGTAACTCAAGTAGAAAATAAAGTAAGTTATATCCAAGTGCTAAATGTTTGCGCTACACCATGGGTCCAGTGTGGCTTTGAGGACGTTTGGTAAGAACACACATTCACCAGAGCCCATGTTTGTCTTGGCTGCCTCCCAGCCTATTATCTGGCCAGGAACAAACGAAGGCAGGGCCTTACAGCCGGGTGGTCGGCAGCCACTGCAGCGCCGCTCGGCTCTCTTCCTGCGAGGGAAGCAGGAAGAGGAAGTGAGGTAGTTCCCTGGCGAGGGCTAAGGAATTAGGGTGGACAGTGGGGAAGACAAAAAATAAAATACACTCACGAAACTCAAGTTATCGAAGCAAACAAAAATGCAAAGGGTTGGGCGGAGTGTTATAGGGTGACATTTTTATGACCAGTGCCTGTGATATTCTTGTTTACCCCTTTCACGGCTTTGTTGATCCAACTTTTTTTTTAAAATTCCAGATGCAGATGTGTTGTTGCTCTGTTAGTTTGTTTGTGCCAGATGTCCACATCCTGCAGCCAAACAAAAGATAGAAACATTTTCTAGCTTTACTCTGTGAATGAATGGAGACACAATGTGGTGCAGTGACAAATATTATTCAGTTTGGTGAATGCGGCTGTCATTATTTTATTTCCTCTGCACACTGTCCACATTATGTCACTGTAAAGTAGATTTGACACATATTCTAGCCCAACGGGGTGTGTCACTGGATAGCTTCCCTCCTAAGGCACTTATTGGATCCCCTAGCCCTTTTTGGGGGGTTTGGGGGTGGAAAGCTAACCATGTGTTTGTATATCTAATTTGCATTTCAATGGCTTTACTGTCTTTTGAGTGGTTTGTCTTTAAACATGAGGTTGGTCTTTGCAAACACACACAGAATTGCTTGTGCACACTCTCTCTCACACACACACACACACACACACACACACACAGATGCACAAGCAAACACAAGAATCACAAAGTGCTTGCATTCAAGAATAATAACCCCTTGGTTCCTACGCTCCTCTGGGTTCACTGCACTTCAAAAATACAAGGCTCAACCCACAAACTCAAGCACACAGAGTCTGAGACATGCCACTGCACATCCACAAGGAAAGACGGAGCTCAATTGTCAAATAAATAGTGTTAAAACATAGTTGTTAATGTGTTATTTGACACTTGGGTGCACGCTGGTGTCGCAGTGGTTGCCTGAGCAGTTCCTGGCCCCTGCAGTGGCAGAGGGGGAGACCCTGTCTTGGTCGTGTCACACCTTGTTGTTAGTGGGTTTGTCTGCCGTCTAGGCTTGTTGTTGGTATGTAAATGCTCATATATTGTGGAGCCCAGACCCTTTGCAGCACTAGTCTTCTTCTGACCTCTCTCTCCGTCTGACAGTTACCTTTCTTTTTTTCAGTTAAATTACAAGTTGATAATGTCTCATTTATGTCACCTATTTATCTCTGTATTTTCTCTGTAAGGACCAAAATACTATAAATTCTTCACTTCAGTTTCATCATGTTCTGTTCTTCTTTTATGTTTGTGTTCAAGAGCTTGAGCTAAAAAAAAAAAGAGCAATTCCTTGGTTCAATTCAGCCTGGAAATGAGGTGGAACTGCTGGACTGGTCCTTCGAAGATAAATGAAACTACTCTGCATCACTTTGCCAGTGGTTATTTTGAATTCCCCAACACAGCCAAACACAGCACCCATACTAAAAGTGTAAGGGGCATTATGTCTGATTGCAAGGATTGTAGCATTAGAAATGGAAACCTTTAACTATCCAGCCTGAACTTCAGAAATCACACAGTTTTCGCACTGGTGACACGATTAGCAAGTATTTCACAGTCACTCTATATGTTGCTTGATGCTTTCATCTCTGGTTTACCAGTGTCTTTTCCTGCCTTTGTTCCACCAATTTAATTTACAAGTATTTCTCAAGGTTGTGCAACATTTGTACTTGCTGTCATTCTGCTAGAGGGGACATTGTAAAGTCGGCTTCTTAAGGTCTGTAGACATGTTTCTGTCTGTCTTCTCTCTTCAAACTGTCGGCGGTGGGGGTGATGGAGCAATTGAGGACGCTGTGGTGCGGACAACCATTTGGCATATGTCATCTAAAGGCCTTTCGCAGATAATTGGGAGACATCCCCATGGCTCCTCTGACACACAGCGGACCTCAGTCGTAGTACTTAGCATAACAAGCCTAAATGTCACACCTTTAAAGGGAGTTATGGAAGACTTTGTTAGGCACTGTTGGAGAAGCGTTGTAAACATGATTCCTGACCAATAGAAGTTTGCAATGTAACAAAAATTATTTTCATCACAGTAAAATGCTTCAAAGAACAAGTCACGTAATGGCATACTTATGGGAACAGTCACATCATATGAGAAAAGCTCAACACTGACATTTTCTGTCTGAGATCTCTGTGTGAACAACGAAAAACCACCGCCGTACCTGGATAAGGAGCTTAAGTGGCACACACTTGGCGTGTGAGGAGGTTAACACAATTTGCACGAATGATGCTTTGAGCTGTAGCTTTAGGAGCATGTGAGAGGAGAGTGACTGAGTGTGAGATAACTAGTAGGGTCAAGGGGTTTTCATTTGATAAGCTGCTCGCATGTTGGAGCGCTCAGTTCCAGACTTTTGTCTTACGCTGACATTGTCTGACTTTTTTTAATGGTGTATCTCTTACACTTTAGTGGTGATAAAAAGCCTTTGTATCAGAGTATGTCATTCATTTTGCCTTGGTTTGGTTACTATATGTGTAGTTGTGATTTTGTTCTGTTATTTTGTTTGTGAGGTACACATTTAATACATCTTGTGTTCAAGTGGGTTAAAGTGTCTCCCACAACACCTGACAAGCCTTTGTTTTGTTCCACTTTTTCTCATCTGCAGAGATTGAAGCCAAAGAGGCCTGTACCTGGCTCCGGGCAGCAGGGTTCCCACAGTACGCCCAGCTTTATGAAGGTAAGGACCACTCTCATTCATCAACTGGCAATACTAAGGACAGGAAGGGCAAAAAAGATTCAGTTCTTGTGGATGTTGGTATGAGAAAGCCACAGTTACAATGAGAATCAGGGTAATCAGACTGATTTTCCTGGGATTTGAGTTTTTTTTTTTTTAAATGCTGTTATTTTACCACACCAACTTCTGCAGCCTTAAAAAAAAATCATAATCGTGTATACACACCCCTTTGGTATGTAACAGCTGATGGTGTTTAGCTCATATAGAAAACCACTACGTCTGTTGTCAAGCACACAAAGCATCAACATGCACACTTGCGTCTGTGCATGCATATACACCACACACAACATTCCTGAGGAGTAAGGGGTGTATTTTTTTCTTTGCTCTACTTAAGTAAAGTCACACAAACCTAGGTACACGCTACTATATTCCAAATATTAACTATAATGTAACCTCTATAGTTTCTCTTTTGGGACCAAAAGTCTTTGCTAGCCTGTTAAAACAAACACAGAGCAGGTTTTCTATACCATCTAAAGATATTCTTACAATTGCAAATGGTTGATAAAGAATTCTCTCCCCAACCTTTGTATTTTAAATACACACTCACCAAAATACATCACACATTCTTTACAGTCCATATAGCTACTCCAACTATACTAAGGCATACCATGGGCATACCAGTTGCGCTTATGTAACTACAGGACGATGACAGCAGAACTAAGCTACCATTGTCAACAGGTCATTGCTTCTTGCCACTTATCCGTGGTTGAGTTCCTATTTCAGTGGAAAACTCATTGTGTTTCAGCACAGGTGATGAGACTGTTTTCATACATTGCACAAAAGTGCAAACCACAATCAATCACTGAGCTCGCTGAGCCCCACTGGTTAGTCTCTTGCAGCCGTCTCCACTCTAGTAGGAATTTGTGCCAACACATGACACATTTTTCCTTCCCTTGTATCCGTGGGACAATCACTATTGTCTGTGCTGTTAAGACTATTGCCCCACTAAAGATAAGCAGACTGATAGGCCTGTTTCAATACAGTGGGCTAGAGGTGCTGGCCTCTCCTAAGTAACATTTTCTTATCATCATTGCCCCAGAGGATTTAAATGCAAGATTCCCGTTTTGGGTTGGGTCGACACATTCCAGAAAACATCTTAGTATCTGTGCGTCCATCCCCATTCCAGAATATGTTGCTAAAAAAACCTTAATATGGCAAGCCACGCTTTACCGATGCTGTGACTTAGTTGATAAGTGATCCTGTTAATGAGGTAGACTAGAGAGAAAGAACGAGAAGTAGAAAAGGAAGTGGGACCTCTGAGCAGCGCTGGAGTACCTATTGTCATTCTTCAATCAATCCCCTGTTCTCTCCCTCTGTGCTCCACATCCCCCCTGCCTGCCCGGTCTGAAAGCTGCAGCTGTGTTTGTTTGGTCGGCTAAGATGCTACTTCCTCTTTTAGCTTTTCATCAAGGCTGTATGGGTTGGGGGAGAAGGTGGGACAGAAGGTCCTGGTGGGTGTTGGAGTGGGTGGGTGTTTCTCGAGGCTACGGGTTGTATCTTTAGTTTTATCTGAACACACTGATCCAATCAATGGCAGGGAGATGCCCACATTAATCTGACCCTCTCTCTCTTTAGATGCCCAGTTTCCCATTGACATCTCCTCAGTCACCAGAGACCATGACTTCCTCGATCGGGATTCGATTGAGGCTCTATGCAGGTGAGATTACGAGAAATACTGAACCCTCTGTACTTATTTCCTCTTTCTCATGCACCATTCTTCTTATTCCTCCTCCTCCTCCTTTCTGTACTATCTCTTGTCGTCGTCCCCCCACACACACACACACACACACATGAAACCATGAGGGCATGACTTCAAAAGGACGCATGCTTTGGAAAGTTTCAGATGAGATGAAAGAATGACATGATAAGCACCCTGGAGCCATGCACTGTACCTTTTACGTTTTCTATAACCATATCTTCTCCCTTTATTTTGTTCTTTCTCTGTGGCTGATAGTGTTTTCCTCAGTCATTACAGTCTGTTATATCACCCTGGCAAGCACATTATCTCAGTTCTACCTTTCACTGCTAGGTGCTGCAGTCACGCAATGCTCTTTACATTCAGTGTTTCTTTCCATGTTGTTGCAGACATAGGACATACTGTCCCATTTGCTAGCCACAGCTGAGGAATAAATGTTTTCAGAGCTTTGTTTGTGTGAAGTTTTGGAGCTGTCTTGCATTGGTTTGTATGTGTGAAAAAGAACTGAATGGCAGGAAAAATAAAGTAGCACTGGAGAAGATTGGGTTTGCATTGTACTTGGAGCTCCAGTCATATTAATTAGGAGGTTAATGGCTCTTTAATGGAGTCGGCTCCATCATCAAATTCCGACTCTCAGTAATAAACCACAGCAGGTGTCCCTCCATACATCTGGAAGCTATCATCTCAGTGTCTTCTCTCTTGGCAGCCTTTCACCCCCTCCCCACAACCCCAACTATCCCTCAGTCCCATCCCTTCATCTCTCCATTGTTACATGATCTGCTCTAAGAGCTCTCCAGAGGGTGGACCCCACCACCACCCTCACTCCTCTTCTCCAGGTGGCTGGGGGGATAAGCTTTCTGCTCCCTCCCCAAGTTTTCGTCGCCACTCCAGCAGATTTCATTCTCCTCGCTCTCTGCTTTTCTGTCTCCCTCTTATTCTCTTCACGCTCATGTGGGGATTATCCTTCAGCAGCTCATTAGCCAGCGTTGGTGCACCCATGCCCCCTTTGTCTTTCTCTTCCCCTCATCTGTTTTTCATCTTGTTTCATCCTTTCTTCCATTAAACATCCTCTTGGATCATGAGAGGTTGGTGTTTTAGAGAAAATCAGAGAGCTCGATTATTTTAAAGCCCATTTTAAATGTAACCAGTTTTGCATGTGCTTTGTTTGCAGGAGACTGAACACGCTCAACAAGTGTGCTCTAATGAGACTGGAGATATCACCACAAAGAAAACGAGTAAGTGCACATGCATACACATGAACTCCACTCCTTCCTGCATGTCTCCTCAACCACAATTGCATTTCCTCACCTCAACCATCAGTTCACTCTTGGCCACAGGGCAAAGCTGTGTTTTCTCTCATCCAGTTTAATGAGAAGGCACCTGTTGGGTTTATTTCTATATCAAGTGGGCTGTGCAAACCCTAGGGGCAAGGAGGGTAGCTTTAATGTCTAAATGAAGGGGTTGCATTCACCAGGACCTCCCCCTACTCAAGGCGTGCTCCCCTTCTTTCTCAAACACTTCCTCATACTTCTGGCTCACCATAAAAAGAGTTTGCACGGTGCTTTTGTAACACTCCTGCAGAATGAACCACCATACATCTTTTATCTGTGATCATACTCATAAGGGTCTGTGAGTGTGTGCATTGTACGTCTTTAAGAGAAACTTAACTCGAAACTTCAAAATCACACTCATAGATTTCTCTTTCAAGGAAACAGGCCTCCTGAAATGCTTTTTATCCTCTTCAAAGAAAGTTGGATAATTGTGTGAATATTCCAATTTTAAACCATGCTTCAAAGGAACTAGGAAGCCTAGAGTGACATACACTGTCACTTTGTGATGAGAATTACTCCTTTTTATACAAATCAACCTTAACTACCTAATGGCCTCAAATGCTACATAGTAACATCCTTGTTCCGTGCGTGGTGGTATTCATTAGGATGACCCTTTCTGTGTCACCTTTCATTTCAGGAGTCAACAGAGAAGAGTAGAGGAGTCAAAGAGATTATTTACCATCTTTGTGGGACGACAACCCCCCCACCCCACCCCCCCACCCCCCTTAGACAACTTAGGAATGCATTGATCTCCTCATGTCTTAACATTCCCTCTCTCTTAAATCTCCATCTCCCTGTGTCTCATTTTTTCTGGTTTGTTCCTTCTATCTGTCTTATTGTAGTGATTAAATAGTTTTCATTCTGCAGACTCCTTGTGACATTCAAAGTGGCCACCACTGCAGTGAATGCGGTGGTGGTTTGATGGCTTGAGGATAAGATATCTCCAGAATGTTGACAGAAGTCACCGTTCTCCATGCACAACAAATAGCACACCATGGTTATCTCACATTCCAACCAGCATAACTGGAGAAACAAGCCACAATGGCATCCAAAAGTGTCACAAAAAGCTCCATTATCCTCTTTAAATCATTGACTTTAATAAAAGCCAGGGATAGATCACACTCTTTGTTAATTTTTATTTGAAATTACGTCATTTTCCACTGCAAAACATATAAATAATGATGTCTGTATGTGGAGCCCATGTGACCAGTGGAAGTGGAACACTGGCACACAACTAGTGGAACATGGATTTTGAGGATTTGATCTTTTTCTTCTGGAATTCTTTATTCAAAGTGCTAATTTCCTGGCACCTTTATAAAGGGTTAGCTGATTATTGCTTAACAACCTCTCTCAATTCAATTTCTATCTACTTTTAGCTTTTTATTTTTGGCAGATTTAAGAAAGTTTTCATGTTTTGGTGAACTCAGATTACAGGTAGGGCTTTAGAAAGGTGAGGAGAAGGCGGTGGTTAAATTGTGGCCTGTGGTTTGGTTTTATGGACTCTGGTCCTCCACTGTGATTGGTAACTGTGAAGAAGTCTCCTCTGGAGTCTCCCAGCTCAGTGTGTGTGTGTGTGTGTGTGTGTTAGACAGAAGTCGAATATTTCTGTCATGGATGAGGAATAAAGATTGAGTGTAGCAGTGTATCAGTGACACTGTCTCACACTCAGTGTGTGTGCGTGCATACGTAAAGACAGAGGGGATGAAGAGTATGGGGTGAGGGGGGGTGACCCCAGTCTGGTGGGCTGCATTGAGAGCTATGGGGGTCATAATGGAATTTCCTGAACTCCCTCCAGGGCCTAAGATAGATTAACCAAACTGGGGGAGGTGTGTACATTTTGAGAAGGGGCATATGTGTTGTATATGACTGAGCAGTGGCCACTTTTCTCTTTGTCTTTTTGTATTTATTTTCCCTTTATCAAGTCCTATGGTCAACCGCAAGGCCCAAGTTTAAGATAATGTTATGCAAAACTTTTGCTTTTGTTATATATCTATACTATATATATATATATATATAATTCCTACTTAGACATTCTTATGTTAAGTTTCATGTGTTGTGAAGCTATCCTATCAGTATATTTCATAGAGTTTACAATTAGAATAATTATAAAATAAATTCCATAACTCCGGAAAGTTTCCTGGATCAAGGTAAGGAATGTTGGAAAAGGAATGGAAAATGAAGCAGTGCATAATGTTCTCCTCTTTCTCCCCCCTTCCTCTCTTTTTTCCCTCTCTTCTTGCTATTTCTTTCTCTCCATCTCCCTTATCCCCTCCTTCTCCTCTATCCAGAGTGAGGACTCTGACGAGGACGAGCCTTGTGCCATCAGTGGCCGCTGGACCTTCCAAAGGGACAGCAAGCGCTGGTCCCGTATGGAGGAGCTGGAGGTTTTTTCCACACTGTCCACGGATGCCACCCAGGCCCCATCATTCCCCAAGGACCAAGTATCCCAAAAAGGCAAGCTGGCCCTACGTGAAGGCAACAGTTCAGAGAGTGTGCTGACCGACCTCAGTGAGCAGCCTGAAGTGGGCTCCATCCACAGCAGCGGGAGTGGAGGACAAGGAGAAGAGAAGGGCCACGGTGCCGCCCTGGTAAATGAGGCTATACCTGCTGGGGCCACTCGAGCCAGCTCCGTAGCTAGCATGTGTTCATCCTCGGGTACAGGCGGGTCAGGATGCGCTAATGAAGACTCTTTGTCTGATGGGTTGCCCCCATCACCCCTGGAGACACTCGGACAGTTCACATTTGATGTGAAAACAGGGATGGGAGGACTAGGAGGGAGTCTGGACAGAGGAGGCGGAAGTGGCAAAAGCACACGCTCACGAGCTAAGAGCTTTCTAAAGCGCATGGAGAGTCTACGGTTGCGCAGCGGCACCTCCTCCAAGAGGAAGAAGAAGGGGAGCACCAGTGGAGGAAAGATAGAAATCAGTGGCCCTGTCATCAAAGAGGGTCTAGATGATGACAAGTTGAGGAGCCTCAACTGTGTGGACATCTCCAGCATCAACCTCAACCAGAACCTCAATCACCACCGCAATCCCACTCAGACTATGACACTTAACCGGAATCGCTCTGTATCATACTCCACTCAAACCAGCAACGGCAGCACTGGAAGTACTGGGAGCAGCCAGTCAGAAGCCAGCAGTGGCAGTGCAGTGAGCACACCAAGCCCAGTGACTCGCGCTCGCAGCCACAGCACAGCAGCGGGCTCAAGTAAGAGAGGAGGAATGTATTTGGAGGGTTTTGATCCTTTCAGCATTCTCCAACAAACTTCAGATCGTCAGCCAACACCCCCATCCAAATCTGCCCCACCCATCCCCTGCCAAGCCAGTAATGGGATGACAGTTGATGAGCAGAACCGCAGGAACAACTGCAGTGTTCGAGACAATAGCAGACAAGTGGAGGAAGAGGAGGAGGAGGAAGAAGAGGGCATGATCTTCTTCTACTTACCAGAAGGTCACAAGCCTGGGACTTTCCCCAAAGCCCTGCAAGACGGGAGCTTGCGCAACAACAACGGGAACGATAACGGAAACTCAGTGATCCTCAGAGGACGGCAAAGTAGACGCCAGCGTCGTGCCTCTTCAGGCTCCGTCGACAGCCGGCTCAGTTTTTATGACAACGTCCCCTACACTGAGAGAGAGGAGGAGGGAGAGGAGGAAGAGGGGGATGAACGCAAACTGGAGGAAGTGCTACAACATGTCAGCGGCCTGCAGCGTTTTAACGCCTGGTCGGAGGCTGTGGCTGGTGAAGAGGAGGAGGAGGAGGAAGATGAAGAGGAAGAAGGAGACTCAGACTCAGCACTGGACTCAGCTTCCCCATGCCCCTCTTCTCCTCTACAGAACCGACTGGAAGAGACCGAGAATGGAAGTGACCAGGACAGCACAGGAAACCCGCTGGGTGAGGGAGAGGAAGGGATGAGAGAAAGAAGAGATTCTGGTGTTGGAGCATCTCTAACCCGAACCAGCAGGTCAGTGAAGAAGATCTAAACTCTCTTCTTACTAATGCAGTATAACCATTAAAGGGTCAGTATACCCAAAATAACAAATAAATATTTTCTCACTTCATTCTCGTAGTATCCAGTAATGTAGATAGTTCTGGTTTATCTGTTCAGGTTTAAAAAAAAAACAAAAGCAATATCTTGTTACTCTGGATAATCCACAGACCACACTCTTTCTTTTGTAGGAAGTAGTTTGAGTGAGAACTTTTAATTTATCGATCTTATTTATCTATCTTAACTTTGTTATTTAGGTGAACTGATCCTATTAGAGAAAGTCATCCACAAAGCTGCTTCCAAACAGACTCATGCTCTCAGTCTTCGTCTGTTAAAGTCCTGGCAAGCATTGCCTTAGTGCACGAAAATCTCAAGGACAACAAAACAATAGAAAGACAAACACTGAGGTACCAACAAAAAGAGTTTTCCATAGAAAGTGACAGCAAAGGATAAACAGGGGGACACGCTGAGACGTCTCTCCTTACGTAATGGTGCTGAATACTCTGGAATGCTGCTTTGTCTCCATGGGGACTGTTTCTGTTCCTTCAGGAATCCACAGGCAGAATTACACTTGGGGTGTGTGTGTGTGTTTTTAGTCCTTTAGACAATCTCTTGATTGATGTGTACATAAATCCATGTAATCCCAAAACTGATTATTTGGCACATACAACTACAAATACTGTGTGTTGCTATGTGTTATTTTCTAAATTTATGTGTACACAAAAGCATGACGCATATCCCAAGAGTTAAACTTCTCTTTTTCAATCAACATTCTTCTTCTCACATCTCAATTTGTGCTCTCTCCTTCTGTCTCTCTGCACTCCAGGCCACAGAAACTCCGCTGGCCGAGCTTCCAGAACTCCCATCGGCCCAGCCTGGCCTCCGCCCAGCTCCAGATTAGCTGCCAGTCTGTGTTACAGATGAATCTGCTCCAGAAGCTCTCCCTGCTGCAGCTCACTGCTCTGCTGGAGAAGCATACCCCGACAAACAAACATGGCTTCAGCTGGTGAGTGGACTGGAGGAAAATGGAAGGCTTAAGTAAGGGAAATACAGACTATGTGTACTAAGGAGAAGAACACACACACACACACACACATACACACACACACACACAGATTTTTAAGCTTGTTTTTCACGTAAAAAGCCTTCTGCGTCTGGCTAATTGTTCCCTGTAAGAAATGCCCTTGAATTTATCCATTCAGCAAGCCAACTGCTACCCCTCCATCCCACCGGTCTCCCAATCCCTTCCATCTGCAGGTTGTTGTATAGTGTGGTGACGGCTGTCCACAGAGGTTGGGTTTCACATTCTTTTCCCAGGCCTGTAATTGCTGGGAAGGGGCGTACATTGTCTTTTTCTCAACGGGGCAATCATGGCAGTTCACACGCATGGCGTTACAAGAGCTGGAGGCTGGAAAGATCTGCTCTCAACAATAATCACTCCACCACTACCTTCTCTCTACCACCTCTAGAGTATTGGTTTCAGCTCACTTTATATACTGCTCATGATTATCTAATAGCACCCAATATCCTACTTGTTACTGTATCTGCTTCAGAGATTTTGCGGTCGCTACTTCTACCTTTTCTTTTTGTCTGTATTTCTGCATTTTTTGTGTTCAAGTCAAATATTGGGGGGAAAAGTCCCTTACATATGTAATTTGATAGAGAAGGCCTGAATAAAGAGCAGTGCAAAATACAAGTGTTATAAAAGACTTAACTCTGTTGACCAGCAAATATATTACAGGACATTCCTCAGTCAAAATATCAGTGTAACACAGTTACCTGTTTTCTAACATCTGACTTTTTATACCACTTTACAACATCAGATGAGAAAAATGAACTAAAAGTGAAAAATCTAATCATTTCTACTTGAGGCCTTTCTTGGACAGGAACAGATGACATTATGACAGTCTTAGAACAGGCAGGGTCTCACGGAAAGACAGAGGCCACTTGTTGACCGCTGAAGGCCCACACATAATCAGAATTCTGGGCCGGGATCATAACATGCTCCTTTACCATTTATCCCAAACTGTGGTTCTGAGAGGCGCTCTGAGTCATGTGAACGGCTCTCACAAAGACAAGCTTGTCCCGAGTCGCGCATAGCGTCTCTCTGCTAAACACAGATACACAGCCCTAAATCTGTGGGCGCATTCTTGTGAAACAGTCGGAGTTGCATGTTTCAACTCTGGGTTTGTGGTTATAGACTCACTGTTCACTTTGCACCCAAGTACACGTGCACGTGCACGCACACTCACACACACACACACAGAGTAACAAATAGTGAGACAGACACTTTGTGCGGATGTATAAAGCAGTGGGATCCTCCCCTTTTGACAGCCCAGCATACCCCCCCATTCTCCCCTCACCCTGTTTATCCACCCCTCTCATAAACCTGGAGACAGGCTTCTGCAGCAGCTTGGTTGTTGCACACACATAAAACACAAACACACACAACTAACAACTAATTGAAACATACAGATGAGTGACAAATTAAGGAAAAACCTGAAAAAGAGTGGAAGAACAGGATGACATTACCCCCATGCATAGAGCATGAGGGGTCACTAAATGGTTTGATAAGAGTGAAAATGATGTGAATCATATGCTACGTCCTTCTTCTCCACCACCGCCATCAAAATACCAAGGAGGGAATATCTTTTGGAAGAATGGTGTTCATCCCTCTGGTAGAGTCCAGAGACTTGTAGAGTCAATGCAGAGGAGCATTGAAGCTGCTCTGGCAGCACATGGTGGCCCAATACCTTACTAAGACACTTGAAGCTGGTTTTCCTTTCATTTGTCACCTGTCTGTATTGACTCATGTCAATATTGAGATCCATGTCAATATCCTGCATTGCACATATTAATGAGTTACTTGTATGTTGTAGGGCTGTGCCAAAGTTTATGAAGCGGATCAAGGTGCGTGACTATAAAGACAGGAATGTGTTTGGTGTGCCACTACAAGTCATCGTCCAGCGGACAGGCCAGCCCCTCCCTCAGGGAATCCAACAGGCCATGCGCTACCTGCGCAATCAGTGCCTCGACCAGGTAACATAAAGTACACATAAAAATTACATATTTGGACAGATGTAATCATAAACCTGTGCTTATACTTTGATTGCATGTGTACATAATGTCACAATTCTTGCCAGCCTGTCATTTAGCTTAAAGTTGTGTTTTCAGTTTTCACAGTAAAGAGAAAAGGCTTTTTCTTTAACATGCTTGAGTTACATAATATCTGCATTGTAGGACATCTGCAATCAATCAAATGTGGATCCATGATTTGATTTGATTTTTTTTGACTGGTTGTTACATAAGATGGAGCAGTGAATCGGAAAAAGCCTGATGCCCACCTAGTCAGTGTGTTTATATGGTTTCTGTCTTTCCCCCTTTTTCTCTTCTCACTGTCATACATAAGCTGAAGTGTGGAGGCCTGGGGAAAGTCTAAGTGTGCAGCTGGGAAGTCACCTGTGTCTGTCTGTTTAATCCCCAGACAGTATGAAAGATTTATCTCAGAGTATCTCGTGTGTATATTCGTAAAGGCAAGAAAGGGGGAATGAGGACAAAAAAGCATTAATGGAGGGCAAAACAGAAAAGAGAGATGGTGTTCTTTTCAAAGCAGAACAAGTCGCCTCTGTTTGGAAGTGGTGAAAGCTCATGGAAAATATTCAGGCTGGACAGGCCAACGGCCTTTTTCTCTTTTCCTCCGCTACATTGCCATTTCATAAGGCCTTAAAAGGCCACTGATGAGGTCTTTCACAGCATTCAGTACAAGAATGCCTACTGGGTGTCATGGATGCTTCTCATAAATACAGTCAACATGATCTGTTGTGATGTAACCATATTGACTGTAAGCTTTGGATTTGTGGATAAGACTAGAATATATAACAGCCTGCAGATTTAGAAGACAGGCACATGAATCATTTTTGATACACTTTAATGATAAGATGTAATAATGTGTAAGTAAATTATAGTTCAAAGCTGAATTATCAAGTATCTGTGCGTTTATCCATGATGTAACTCGTTCTCTCTGTGTCCTTGTCTCTCTGTGAAGGTGGGTCTTTTCAGGAAATCAGGAGTTAAGTCTCGAATCCAAGCTCTGCGCCAGATGAACGAGGCGAGTGGCGCAGATGGAGGGGGAGTCAGCTACGAGGGCCAGTCTGCTTATGATGTTGCAGACATGCTGAAGCAGTACTTCAGAGATTTGCCAGAACCCCTGCTCACTAGCAAACTCTCCGAGACCTTCCTCCAGATCTATCAGTGTAAGAATACACACACATATACTGAGAGTATGAACATAATCTTGTACAGACATCCACATACAGCCACACATCTACAAGAGCATTGTGTGCAGGAATACACATGAGTGTATTGTTTTAGAGCTGCAGATGCTTGCCTGTCATGGAGTACGAAATTGTGAAACTCTAAAAAGAAAACAAACAAGATGAGTGCAGGAAATACCTGTGGAATGAGGTGATATATAAACCGTAAATGCACTCCTATAGTATTGGCTCATTCTTCAGTGACTCACATCAAGCATGGACATCCTCTCAAGTTCTGCCACAGTGTGATTGTAATAGCTGCATTAGGAACTGTTTATATAAGGTAAAACAAAAACCAGTCCTGTGCAGGAAGTATGACGCATGAAGCGTATAGTGTACACACACATATAGGTTTATATAACACACTTAGCTCGACACAGATCCCATCATAGCTCACTCTTGGCAGGCAAAAGAAAGCCTACTTCCTGAGTTAACCAGCGCACACACAAAAAAGATGATGTGATGTAGAGTGACAGTGATTTTTAGCCCTTTTCTGCACGTGATATTAAAAAGGAGCCATAACATCTCCCTCTTGCTCTCTAGACATGCCTAAAGAGCTCCGTCTGCAGGCAGCTCGTGCCGCCGTGCTGCTGCTGCCCGATGAGAACCGAGAGGCGCTGCGGACGCTGCTGTGTCTGCTGAGCGACGTGACAGCCAGCGTGTCCGAGAACCAGATGACTCCCACCAACCTGGCTGTTTGTCTGGCCCCGTCCCTCTTCCACCTCAACACCCTGCGCCGCAAGGAGAGCTCCTCGCCAAGGTGTGTGTCTGAGAGTGTGCCGTTGTAATTAGTGCAGTTTTATGATATCACTGACACAGTTATTGTATCAGCAGCGTACATAACCTGTTATATGCTGTACATTCTGAAAACAGGAAAGGGTCACTCTATAGAAACAAAAGAGCAGGATACTGTAGATATAGGACAGAAGAAAAAGGAAGAGAGCAAAGCTTGTGAGAAGAGGAAGGGAGAGAGACAGAGGAAATAGAAGGGTTACATAAACATCTTTAGCTAATTAAGAAACATTTTGTTCCAGATTTGGCGCTGCTAGAGGGGGGTTCGTCAGGTGTATACCTGAAAGAAAGAACACTTTTGTTCTTTCTTTCTTTATATCTTCAACCTCCTCTGCTTCCCCTGCTTTGTCCTTCACCCACTGTCTGGATGATAGATACGCTTACTAATCTTCTTTCCCTCCTCCTTGGGCAAAGGGTGATGAACCGGAAGCAAACGCTGGGAAAACCGGACCAGAGAGATCTGAATGAGAACCTGGCTGCCACTCATGGCCTGGCACACATGATCCAGGAGTGCAGGAAACTCTTCCGGGTCAGTAGTTTACAGCACTGGAACTGAATGTGTACTCTAACGTAGCAAACGTCTCACATTTTAAGGTTAAAGTAAGCTTGAAAATTGATGGCAAAAGGGATCAGAATGGTTTATTGATTGAGGTTTTAATGGCAAACTGCCATTTTAGGTGATGAAGGTGTGTTTGCTGACCAAATGAATGTCACCTCTGGCTCACTGTACCATGTTTCTGCCAAACACCTTGTCTCCCTGTGTTTGTCCTTTAAACAAATATAGTCCCAGTTACATAACTCGTTAATCCAATTCATGCTGTCATTTGCTCAAGCAATGTTATGATTACATAAAATAAATACACCAACTGGCCTTCCGTTTTAAATGCCCCATATGTAGAGAACAGGACTTTACTTCATGTTTCTGTCCCTTTAAACCCAACTCGAGCATTTGTGCAGAAAGGTAAAAATATAGCACAGCACTGGTTGAACACCCATGAATCTATCTCAACCAGTGTGGTTATGTGTGTCCTCAAGGAGAGCACTTGATGGGATAAACAGGAAATAATCAGCAAACTACACTATAACTAATCCAATTTCATTGCCATTCGGCCTAAATCGTTCTCTGCCCAGCAAACTCTTCTCTGACATGCCATAGTAATTACTAAAAGGCTGCACACTGTGTGTGATTACTGTTCAAAGTTTTATTAGATTGTGGGAGAGCTTCCTGGCTTCCTGTCATGGTCACGTCACACAACAAGTAAACTCAATTACCTCCCAAATTATTTTCTTTTAATTAGATTTCTACTTGCTCGTGGAGGTTGGTAAATGGAAGATGACCTATGAAATAATTGACTGTTATCAACATCCAATTAAACCCTCCTATCCTTGTCTAATGAGAATCCTTTTCTTAGACATTAATATTATTAGGATACAATTAAACCTCAAAAATGCCACATACAAGTAAGACGGAGAGAGAGAAAGTGGGAGAATAAGCCCGGCAAACAAGGAGATGAAAATAGGATGTTTTTGTTTCCATTTGAAATTGTTTTCCACAAGTTACAATTAATACAGTTTCCCATTAATGTAATCAGTACCACCTCCAGACATGTTTTAAGACACAGAAATATCCTGCTTTGAATAATAAAAAGCTCAGTTAACTAGGTACAGGTTCTGGTTCAACATGCCCTCTAGTGTCAAACTTATACATCACTCTGCACAGTGAAGCTCAAACATCCAAACAATATGCAAAACACAATTTTGAGTGAAGGGAGGCTTTAATTTATTATGTTCTTACTTAAGCTTTCACTCCTTACTATGTCTGAGTGTTGTATGGAACAGCATTGTGGTAGACATACATCGATATTTCTCTTTCAAATAAGAAACATTAACCGTCATATACCTGAGCTGCTCATGGCCTCCATCCACACAGTGAAAAGTAATGACATATTTTCTGACTCCTCCTTTCCCACAGATACCAGACGAGATGAATCGCTGCAGGAACTCGTACGTGGAGCAGGCGCTGCTGCCTCGACGTTTGGAGGATCTTGCAGGTGAAGAGGCCGGGCAAGGAGGCTACAGGGCGTACCTACGGGACAGCCTGGACGCCCTCCTCAAAGAGGCCAAGGACAAGTTCAGAGGTTATGACAGCTGCTCCACACCCGAGCACGCCGAGCTGGCCTACAGAAAGGTGAGCCCACCTTTTGTTTGCTCTCTGCAGCTTGTCTGCTCAGTCCATCTGGCTGCTTTCACTATGTTTGTTTGCGATAGAAACTGAATACAGTGATAAATTTGCCAGAGTGAAAGTAATGGGATTCATGAGATTAATTAACAAGAGATCAGTCATTAGTGTGTAAACAAGCCTCCATTCATGAAGCACACATTCTCTTTTCAGCTATCTGTTTCCTGTCTTCTCCCTCCCTCTTCGTGTTCGCCTCTCCCTCTCTCCTGCTTCTCTAAATATCTAGTGGAAAACCAGCAGTTAGGGTTTCCTGTATAGAAACACATCCATGTGAAACTGGCCTGGCCCTTGGCCTCCCATTCCCATCCCATTACTGGACTCCGTCCCAGAATGACATCAGCTTGACTTGCACATACACACACAAACATACGCAACCTCAACACTATCCCAGGCCTACATTTCCTGTCTACTCTGGAAGGTTATCTTTTCTCCAGTTTGAGAGTCACAAGGCGAAGAGTGTGTGTGTTTTTTATCATCTTATGGTCAAATGAAGCAGCTGACTTGGCTTAAGGGCAATGCGAGGTTTTGAAACACAGCCCAACTGTTATGCATTAAACTTATGGCTTAGTTTCCACAACACAGCCTGACTGTTTTGCATTAAAATTTTGGCTCGATTGCCACATCTAATTTATGTGAATATCACTGATAAGATTAGATATCCTACAGGAAGCCTCCAAACACTTGCACAGTTGAAGTTAATGTATTTACCACACGAACCCTTACAGTCCACTTTAAAGTACAGTTTGGCAATATGGACAAAATTAAAATAATAATTTTCAAGCATTCTTATAATATAAGTGTGTTGCAATATTTATTTAACTCGCATCCAGCCTATTGAATCAAATTTCTACACCAATACTCTGCTTTGGTCTCCCTGCAAAGCAAGCGTGTAAAAATATGTAAAGAAATATGTAAATTGACCCAGCCTTTCTGTGTCTTCTTCCAGGTGCATGATGGGTTTCCGCTGCGGCTGTGGAAGGTAACCGTGGAGATGCCTGCAAGTCCTGAAGAGGTTCTGACACGGGTTCTGCGGGAGCAGGGCCATTGGGATGAGGACCTGCTCGAGAGCCGTGTGGTGGAGACACTGGATGAGAGGACGGAGGTCTACCAGTACGTCAGGAACACCATGGCTCCACATCCCACCAGAGACCATTTGGTGCTCAGGTAGACCATTTTCCCATCTCTTCCTCCTCGTCTGTCCTACTTCTCGCTTTGTCTGTATCTTTTTTTGCTGTTGTGCTTTGATTCACCGTTTTGTTTTTAAATCAAACTCCCTCTGTGCTCTATCTACCAGAACATGGGTAACAGACCTGCCAAAGGGAGCATGCGCACTTGTGTGTACGTCTGTGGACCATGAAGGGGTACCTGTTGTAGGTGTTCGGGCCAATGTCCTCACCTCGCGCTACTTCATCGAGCCCTGCGGAGCCAACAAATCAAGAATCACACATATTTCCAGGATCGACTGCAGGTTAGTGGATGATTAACTGGAGCAAAAACAAATTGGGGATTTTATTAAGCGATACTTTTGTGTTAATTCAGTGTCATTTAGCTGATGACACAATTAACTAACACTGTGTCTCTTTCTTCTTCTTCTTCAGGGGTCGTTTTCCAGAGTGGTACAATAAACTGTATGGACACTTGTGTGCTGCTGAGGTGGCGCGGATACGTGACTCATTCACTGCACCCATGGACAAATGAGAAAGCAGTGTGCAATTTGGGCAACAACAGTCTCAACAGCTTCTTTGAACCCTGGCCCGTTGGACCACATTTTGGATCCTACTGGGGATTTGAAATGACTCATTCCACCCATTCTAACAGAGAGATAGATGGGGTCCAAACCTCTTTATACACACATTTAAAGGACAAACCCTGGATTGAAGGACGTTTCTTTTTTCTTTTGTTTTTTGCTCTAATCATGTCACAGCAAACTGATGTTAACATTATAAACTATTTTATTGGAGTGTGCTGTCGAGGGGACTTGTGTCACACAAACATTTATCTGGGCCAAAGGACATGATGTCTCTGATACAGGATGTGAGGTTTAACCAAAGGGTGCTATTGCTTCTGAGAAGCAAGGGGGATTGTGTGTGTGTGTGTGTGTGTGTGTGTGTGTGGGTGTGGGTGTGTGTGTGTGTGTGGGTGTGGGTGTGTGTGTGTGTGTGGGTGTGGGTGTGTGTGTGTGTGTGAGCGTGTGTGTGTGTATATATGGGTGGGTGTGTGTAAAGCAAGAAACGGTTAAAAAATACATATTCTTTGCACTGGTTTCCAGTGGCAGCATAATGTGTACATACAGTATTGTGTTCACAGTAATGGTCGGTGTCTGTCTTGTGTTACCTCTGTCCCTTTTTCTGTTACAGCGAAGCACAGGAGAAATAGCAGACAATATTATGGTCAGCTGATTGATGAATCCATGGGTGAAGAAAGTTGCAAATGTGCCAGTAATATGCAGACTGAGTAGAGACAATAGACGGGATATTGTGAGATAATAGGTGGCTGATAGCACAGAGGGATTTTTGTGTTGTTGTAGAGGAAGCCAGAGACAGATGAGTACGGTGGCTGGCTCACCAAAAAGAAAGAAATGATCGAAGGAAGGGGCTCATTGACTAACATACAAATACATGTCATTCCCTAAAGAAGACTTTAATTCAGTTAGCCGCACATGTCACAAGTTTGACATGTGAGTTGTTTTTGTTCTCGAAGATACATGGGCAAAATCTGTGACTATGCTAGTACATGTAGCATTGTGCAGTTATTCAGTGACTGAAGAACATTAAGGAACAGTTTGTGACTGAGGCTCTGGTAGAGAGAGGAATAGTTGCATATTTTTGAAAAACGAGGCAGACTAACTAAAATACAAGACCAATAGATTTAATGGACCAAATTTAGTTAAAGCTGAAAGAAGTAGCTTCCCCATTTTGAGCTTTTCCTCACTATTAAAAGTGTTAACATAGCACAATTCGCAGCTTTTGAAATTGTTGTAGGCTGGACATCATCAACATAAAAAAAAAGAAAAAGAAAAAAAGGTCCTTTTATAAAGGTGGAGGTTTTACAGGTTTTACTGTAAAGAAGAGGGCAGATTGAATGTTTGTGTGATTTCAAAGGAAGGAAAAAAATATATATATATGCTTCTTCCTCTGTACTGTCTTGTCAGTGTTTAAAAAGAAGTAAGAGATCTATGGTCCTCGTAACAAAGTTGACCTTCTTCATAACATTCACGCTTCAATCTGAGGGCTCGCTTTTGTCATGTTGAGCTGTATGATTAATTCACTAAGCCATTGTTCATATCATCGATGTTTGTACCTTTAACTGTGTCTCTGCCAAATAATAACGCATGACAATGACGGTTAATTTAAAACAAATATATTTATACCTCAGATATATGTTTGTTTTGTATCATACCATTTTATTTTATTTTATTGTAAATGTTAAGCTTTGTGTTACGGAAATGAACAAATGTTTTATCTTTTTTATTAATATTATTTCTGTACAGGTTAATCAAAGTGCACTATTAAATGTATTAAAATAATAATCGTGTGTCTTGAGATTTATGTAACAATGGGTATAAAAGGAGACCACACTACAGACAATTTTTCAGACCAAAAAGTTGTGGCTTTGTTCTGGTTTTACTCTTTAAATCCCTCATAATCTCTCCAGTCATTTGTTTACACTACAGTTTGTTCCGAGTGCTTACACCTTCTTAGATCCAGAGTTCAGACTAACTCTGGATTTCCCTACCCGCTTCCCCGCACCGCCACATCCCCCTTCACTCTTGCCTTCATTCCACACCAGTACACCCATGACTGGGCCAGAGAGGCGTGAGCTGCATGCAGGCGGGTATCAACTGGCTTGGTTGAGGGTGATCTCACTTCTTGTCTTGTTTCTTACATAACAGTTTCATATAGAAGAAGACAATGGGGTCTGTTGTACCACAGCTGGCATGGTCTAGACCCAGCAGACTCAACGGGGGGGGGGGCAGTCACACGGCAAATAATTGGGGGAGGGGGTGCTCCAACCAAGGGTCAGAGCAGTGGCTAATGTACCCCTATATGGTTTTAATGACTTGGCAAAGCGAGAAGTGGCTGTCTGTAGGAGGATCTTTCCCGTGCACATAATGTACGAAGGTGTCACATGCTGCACTTGTTTTGTTCACGCCTTGCTTTTATCCAAACAGAGGAATTATTATGATCCATTAACTTGGATTGTGTATTTATATAGCTAGGTACTTTCCACACATGTACAGTGTGACGGCAGAAACAAGTGTTAACGTGATTAGCCCACAGCCAAGACAATGGATTTACATTTGGTGCCGGCACGTTAACTCACTTTTCTTCTAATGGACCGTGAACACCTCGTGTACTCTCCTCTTGAGTGCAACTCAGGAGCTAGAGATTAACCAGAGCCTCCCAAAGACTCACACATGTAACCACATACATATGCATGTGCTTGCCTTTGAATTTGCTGTGGCCCTTAAACAGACTTGTCGTTACTTTTTGTTCAAATAACCTAAACCTCTATAGGTCTATATTCTGTCATGCTTTCTGTTTCTCTTCTCCTGAGTGCGTGCCTCACTCTTAAATGTTGGTATGTTTTTGTATGTACATGTGTATGTATTTGTGCTTGGAATGCAAACACCTCTGGGAGATTATGCAGGGCCAGATAAGACTGACCAAAGAGTCAGCAACAGTGCTGCATTCCTGCACTGTTTGAGAATCAAGCGCAGAGGGTTTCCCACATTGATAAATGAATGCGAACGTGTGCAAATGCTTGCATTATGTGTGTGCATTTTTCGTCCAGTTTGTCAGGCAATTATCAAAGATGCCGTATTCAGTTTGCAACAAAACAGTGCATAAGTTATCACTGGATCAATACCAGGTCTGATTTTATATTTCATTTTTATAGTTGGGGTTTTCACATTCTATATTCCCCCTGAACCACAGAATATTACAGATACTTGTCCTGGTTTTTAAAATAAACCCCCACCAGTGTCATCAGTGAGTGGTTGTGTTTGTTCACAAGAAATCCCACGGGCGTGGCAAATGTCAGACAGGAACTGTGGGTCAAATACCTCCACATGGACTGGCATGTTCTGATGGATGGCTTGTGATATTGTTGTGGCAACATAAATGGTATGTCATGCGATAACATTGTATTTTAAGAGTCAACATGGACAATGACAGAGCATTTAGTCACACAATGTTTCTACAGTTGACCTCATGTCGCTCTCAAAATATCTCGCTATCCCAGAGATTCCAAAGACTGGAAGTAAAGGTTTTAAGCGGGAAAACACAGATCTGTCTGTCTGTCTGTCTGTCTGTCTGTCTGTCTGTCTGTCTGTCTGTCTGTCTGTCTGTCTGTCCTCCAGAAAATCAGGCTGGTGTATCGGTAGATATGAACAGACACCTGCAAAAAACACTTTCTAGTTGTTTCAATGACCTAATCATTTGTGTCCCATATGTGGCAGAGTCAAATCCACATCCCACAGTGGGGGTGTCACAGTCCTGACATGATGTCGCTGTGAATTTTCATGTTTGTGTGCACATGTGAATGTGGCATGACAGAAACAAAAGGAAAGAAATGCCCACTCTATATTTCAATGGATACACTTGAAGCAGGATCTGAAGCAGGTCAGCAGAGGTAAAAAAGGAACGAAAACACGCAGGACTGGGTTAGTTGAGGACACAAAGACAATTTTGTACTTTTTTTCCACATCTTACATCATGAGTTGAGCACCAGTGAAACTCTTCTATGTCCTGGGTTCAAGATGTCCATCTGTCATCTTTCAAGTATTTTCTCAAGTACCCTGTGTGGCTCACAAAAGCTAAAGGCACTGACCACATCCAGTTGATGCCTTATAGAAATATCTCTGACCAAACACAAGGGGTCACTGAACTGATTAGTTTATTTCTGTTTTACACAGTACAACTCTGCCCTCTAGTGGTTGTATGGATTAAGATTAGTCACTTCTCTGCATTCTTCTGCCCATTTGTTTATTGGGTTGATGCTAATTAATCACATAGAATTAAAATAATACACCAAGGCAATAAAAACATATTACTTCTGTAAGAGCTAGTGGGCTAAAAACATGTGACACAAAGGAAGGAAATACTAGTTTTGTGTCAAGTAACAGGTAAAGCCTGTTTCTTTTTTCTTATTTGTTTTTGTATATAAAACACAGAAACCCATACTTTTATTGTCCCTATGCATACAATGTATGTTTTAATTACATAATTTTTTTCCAGTTGTCTCATACACTTGTTCAGGAGACATTTTATAAATTGTAACACTTTTCAATTTCAATTTCTTATTAGAGTAATGGTTCACTTTGACCACTAGAGGGAAGTGTCGCTCCACAATATACAAAACTCCTTCATGTTCACGCCCTGTTTGGCCTCATATAACCTCAACTACATTATGCAAATGTGTTTCCAAAGTTTCTCCAAACAGTTATTGCACTTCGTACTTTAATATAGTTGAATGAGCTGCAATAATGGTAGAAATAGTGATCATTTTTTTTCCACAAATTGTCATTATAGACAGTTTGCCTGGTTTAAGGTCACGTCACAACTCACCCAGAACTACTCTACAACATCCTGAGTCTCTGTCCAGATATTCATGAAGCCATTTGACATATCAGAGCAACATCGTGTTTTAACATTACTTTGTTGTATTTGTTATTTTTGCTGCTTGGTCTGTTTCTCTGTTGGCCAATGTTTGACACTAGAATGTCATAACAGCACTGTTTTGATTTTGTTGCATTAAATTTCATACTTTCTTTTCCAGTTGGTAATAACCACAAAAACCTCAAAAAATGTGACGCACAGCACATCATGTGTTTCCTTAAGACCAGAGTTGTTTTTATGACATCAAATCAGTGACAAAAGGACAAAAGGATCCTGTTTGATAGCTGTTATAGTATTACTGTCATCTTGTAAGCTGTAGTGCTATTGTGCTACTGTTTTATGTTTGTTTATTGAACGGCTTCTTAAAATTTTGCAAGAATAACTTTTCTTTTTCTTTTTTTTAAAGAGAAGAAAAAAATTAAATGTATTTATATCTCCAGCCTGCTGGCGGTGGTGCTGGTCATGTTCTTGTAAGGTCATTTGCTTTAGTAATTTTCACTTTTTATTTGACATGTTGCTAACTTTAGCTTCTGTGTAAAAAGCACCACAGTGGTTACAGACCAGCGGTGGCCCAGGCTTCAAGAGATGACAGGTGATGATGGGAGGTGACAGACAGGGCAACATGGTGTGACAGCAGATCTGCAGAAAGGATCTGTGTCAAGCGACACTGGGTTTGAAAAGGTGGATGGGGTGGACTGTATTTCTGCTATGAGGCTGGAAATACATGCTAAAATGATAGGCCTGAAAAGTCATTTTTGAGCTTTAAACTGTAGGCATATATTCACTCATATACAAGAGGAGGGTCTGAGTTATAAATAGGTATTTTGTGTGTGCTTCAGCTGTTCTGACCTTCTCTTGGGCTACTGGGAATAATGATGTGCAGCTTTCCCTATTTTCTGACATTTTATATACTAAACAATCAATCAATTATTCAAGAAAATAATTGTCAAATGTATTGATGATGAAAATAATTGTTGGCTGCAGCCTTGTAGTTCTTTTAATGAAAGCAGATGAGGTCTTAAAACTACATTTTTTGACACAGACGTAGGCCGCAAGATGGAGGGTTGAGGGCCTGGCATACTTCATCTGTGCAAATTTCTATCAAATTGGCAAGAGATCAGATTATGTAGACAGAATTAGAGTAGCGTAAACCTAGGGCTTTAGGGGCCCCTGGGCAGTTGCCCACTACAGGGATGGTAATCCAGCCTTAGGCCAATTGCTTTGATTTTTTTTCCATTGTTTTTTATGCAAAATTTGCTACTTGCAAGAAAAGAATATGTGGAGGTCACTTAGAAAGAAGTTTTACAAAGTGATAATGAAATATTCTAGAGGCTAGACACAGCCAGGTAAAATGAAATAAATTATATAAAACAGAAACTTAGAAGGTGTTATAAAATGTTATTACACAACCAGTTATAAAGGGGTTTTCTGAATAAGTCTTCAGACAGCTTTCAAAATTGTATCGATCGATATATCAAAAAGTACTTATGTAATATGTTTTTGTTGTATCCTATTGTTTTAAAGTTCCAGTCTGTGGGAGTTTAAGAGCAGAGGAGTCGAGTTCAAATGGTAGCACTGTGATCTGGTACAGTCCGTCAACTTCACTACGTCCTTTCCGTAGTTATGAAACTTCACAACGCATGTTTTGTAACCGAAACGTTCTGACCAATCACGGCCCGAGCCTGCTGCTCACGTGACTGTGCTTTTTATGTAACAAACGGGTGTCTATGGGAAAGTCCGTTCACTGCACTATGATGGACCGCGGCAGCTTTAGAAATGTATAGACAGACTAACAGAAGAAAACCCAAATCTACATAACACTTATTTCTAATTTTTTAGACGCTATAATGTCGCTCCAACCGCAAGTGGAGGACGCTACGGAGGAGAGAAGCGCCTTCTTCATCGGTGCAGCCTACTCGGACGACGTGTCGGCAGAGGAGGACCACCATCAACTTATTCTACAGAAAGCCAACGCGCTATCATCGGAAAACTGCCCCAAAGAAGCCATTGACTGGTTTTCAGTGGCCATGCAATACGGCCCTGTGCGACCCGAGCAACTGAGCACTTTCGTGGACTGTATCCTCCGCAACTTTAAGAGGAAAGCGGCCGGACCGGAGGCACCTTCGGGCCGGAGTCGGGTCAGCCGTGGGGGCGATGTGTTTGACTGTCCCAACTGTCGTAGCTTTCTAGGTGAACCTGTGACTATAGCATGTGGACACTCATACTGTAAGAGGTGTTTACAACGGCGGCTGCTCTCCAAATGTAAGCTGTGTAGTGAAGCCGTGGGGGGCGAGGAGAAAGCCAATGTAATTCTGTGCGGACTTTTAGATAAATGGTTCCCCGACGAGCTGAAAAAGTCGAAAACACTATGTGAAGTGGACGAGCTGTGCAGGAGTAAACGCTACCAAGAGGCTGTGTCGCTAGCGACCGATGTTATCGATAGTGGTAAGTGTTAGCATAACCTTACACATTCATGCTGACTGGAGGAGAGAGGTGTTTCCTGGCTGTATGTCTTGTGCTGCGCACTCTCAGTGGGAGTGATACGAGCATCACGTGTTGTTGAGACGCTGCATTACAAACTCTGTGTAGAAATGATAGGAAAATGCTTGAACATTACACTATAATTGTTTGATGCCAGCGAATCCCGAGTTCCACTGACCAACATTTTGTAAACTAAGTCCAGTACTCCATGTGTTGTTCTGGTGCCAGCCTCCTCCCATTGACTGTCGTGTAATCTGGCAGGTCCTGCTTACGAAAGTTCACAAGTTGAGCATGCGCACTCGATGCAAGTTGCATAAGGCAGGTCGTGACACATATTGGGGCAGTTTTGTAACTTATTAAGGGGGAGGGCATTTGTATTTTGTAATTGCTATGACTGCTACGAGACAGCGTTTCATAAATGTTTTAAAAGGGGATGAATACAGCATTTGTGGATCAATTTAGGAGGCAGGGGCAGGCTGGTGGGCCAGATAGACACTCTATGAGTTAGCTTTTGTAACAGACCCTGACATTATGCAATGAAAAAAATGGTACATTTGTGGCAGATGATATTTAGATAACACATTGTGATACAGGAGGTATGTGGCTGGAAGGGCTGCTGGTTCAAATCCCAACATTACCTGTTAAAGTTGGCAAAGGTGAAATGAATGAGATAATTAGATCTGAAACAATGAGCCAACTAAGTGATTAGTCGCTTTACATAAAAATAATTGGCAACATTTTGATAATTGATTTAGTGTTGCTTTTATTTAGCAGAAATTCCAAATATTTGGTGGTTTCACTATCTCAAAGAGCATATTTGCTGGGCCTACAGTACTATAGTCTTTTTGTGTGTGTGTGTTTGTGTGTGTGGGGGGGGTTACTTAAATTGGTTTAACAGAACAAGACCTGTTAAGTTGTCATTTAAAGCTCTGCAACATTTTTGTCAAATATCTGATTTTTATAGACTGAACTATAAATTGATAAGTTGAAAAATAGTTTGCTAATTAATTGTTCATGAAAATTATTCTTAGTTGCAGCCTTACAACTATGGTCTAGTGTGTCCTTGAGACCCCACATGCCCCAGTGGAGGTGGCCCACAGTTGGAAACTGCCTGCTAGTCTACTCAGAATTTTCTGGTTAAAAAGGGCTAAAAAGTATTGTGGTTATCATGACACAAGTATCTATAAATACAAACTATAATGGTATTCTGCATTGTGGGTAAGGCACTGCTCTGTTAGAGAAATAATATAGTTTTTTACTTCACAACCACTAAATCCCAAAGAGGGAACCATTGTGTCTTAATTTTATTTTACGCACTTGTTCGTATTATGTTGAGATGATTGAGAATCCCAATGTGCAGCAGTTTAGAATGAAAAACACAATGTAATGTCCTGGTACTCTGACAGTATGGCTGGGCAATTGTTCTGGACCTTCACTTGGGTTATGAGAGCTTATGGAGACATCCATAGTATTTGGGTCAAGTGATGTAACAACATATGTAACCTTGCTGTAGCCCTGTTGACCTCTGTTACTCAAACATTGCCTACAGGATAGTTGTGAAAGGCATGACCTAAATTACTGGGTTACAAGAATTTTGATAATCGAATCATTATTTAAGTAATTTTTTAAGCAAAATTCCCAGAAATGTATTGCTTCCAGCAGCAAATGTCAATATTTACTAGTTTTCATATCATCTTATCATTATCATTTAATGAGAATATAATTAATATGTTTGGGTTTTGGACTGTTGCTTGGACAGAATAAGCAATTCATTACCTTGGGCTCTGGGAAATTATCATGAATATTTTTAACTTTTTTGTGACATTTTATAGATGAAATGATTAATTGATTAAGTGACAAAATAATGAGCAGATTAATCGATAATTGTGATTGTTAGCTGCAGCCCTTACGTACTGTCTAGCCAAAGTGAGGTGTTTAAGTGGAATCTCTCATCTATGTGTTTATATTGTGTGACATTTTGTTTTATTTGCCTAAGGACAGATTGATTGTTGACAGGCTGTAAAAACATACATGATCCTGTGGTTCTGCATTTTGGATCTCAGTTGGACAAAAACCATGAACTGTATAACTTAAGGACATATGAGGATAACTGGTCTACCACCATCTGACAAGAAAAACTGTCACTTGACATTGGGTTGGGAATGCAGATTGATACCACTGTGGGGAGTAGGAGTGATGCAGTCATACCACCTGCTTTTGACAGTGCTGGCCCTCAGTGCTGCAGACAATTTAAGAGGCAGGACAGAAACGTCCAGATGATTAGGGACACTTAACTGACATTATAATGACTACACAAATAACCTGTGGTACTGTTCACATTAGCATCTGCAATACATCAGAAAAATGAGCTAAATCCCATGTGTCTCAATGAAAGGTAATACATTACTGGGATTGATGACATGCCATGTGCAGAAAAATTACAGCTTAGTCCACAAAGAAAGTATAACTGACCGAACGGTTCATGAAATGAAGGTAAACTTAGTGTACTAACAGAATCCGTTGGTCAGTATTGCCTGCAGGACAGTCTGCTTCAAAAGGCTGAGACTTGCTCACAGCAGCTTGACATGGTTGGGTAACGGGAGGGATGTCACATATCTAATTGTAGAGTAAACGTACATCCAAAGGAAAATATGGCCATGTAGCCATACCACAAAATGCTGCTGCCACCAACAAAAAGCAGAGATTCTTTTTCAACGTTTCAATTTGTGGTCGTAGTTTAGGCTAGGATCTGAAACTTGTGTCCCTTTTAATTCAGCCCACTATGGGGAATAAAAATGTGAAATCCACTGAGCTCTTGCTCTCGTTTCTGTAACTTATTTTCATTTGCATTGCTTGTACAGAATTGAGTTGATATATAACTTATTTGTCGTGTTGTCATGTAATGTATGACTTGCAGGAAATGACAGATTTTTTAAACTTTCCGTTGAGGTAAATGCTACCTACCCATGCAAATAGAAAAAGTTGTACGTTTGCCCATTAAATTATTGACATTTTGATGTTTGTATGGTATTGAAATAAGTCATAGTAAATGATACACATTTGACCTAAAATGCTTTGCTTTCCCTCTCTATCTCATCCTGTATTTTGCAGATCCAGACACGGCAGCGGTGGCGCGACTGTCTCGAGCGGAGGCGTACATGGCTCTCAAACAGTACTGTCTGGCTTTGGAGGACACACAGTTTTGTCCCGGGTCCAGCTGTTCTGCTGAAGTAGGTCACTGATACGGTAGTAATTTATGAAAATGTCTTCTGTGCAGACATTTGGTTGTTATTAGTCAAATTGTATGATGTGATTACACCTGGTTCTACAGGGATAGTGGCATTGCGAGGTTGTTTACATATGCTCACACACCTGTCTTTACTCACTAGAAGCTGGCATGTGTTTAATCTGTCAGTCAGTCTGTGATGATATATTGGTCAGCCAGCCATTACTAAGAAAAGGTGTATTTTAAGATAGCTGCCCTAGACAGGGAGCACCTCGTTGGTTGTCTCATTGGATTATAGTTACAAGTTAATGACCTGTAACTTGTGGGCCAGATCAGTTCATCATCAAATTTATTCATTCATTTGCCTTGTTATAGAATAAACCTGGTTGAAGACATAATTTTGGTTGCATGATTTGGCAGCTGAATTTACAGAATCATGATCCAAGAATATTTTTTTTGTGGTGATCCTATATGTGTGTTTGTTTGTTTGTTTGTTTACAAGGCATATTTTTATCAACCTCCTGCTATTTTAGTGTCGTATAAAAGGGTTCCTCTTAAAAATAGATTTGTTACGAAAGAGTATCATGAAGAGTATCAGAAGGTTTTCTAGACCACAACTGAGAAAGTGATTAAGGTCAAAGCCATTAGTGACTATTACATCAATTACAAGAGACCAAATATCTGGGTTGAAGCCCAGATATTCTGTATCTGTGGGGCAAAGTATATCATGTAAAAGCACTTGCATAATTGGTCGATTCATATTGATTTATTGACAAGCATATAAATACTGCAAAAAGCTGCTTGTGTTCTGTCTGGCTGTTTCAAAGTGGATTGTTCTGTCTGTACACAGTAGTCAAATAAACAAAAGCATGAGAGTGAATACCCTATGAAAACATAAATGCTGGTACAGAAGTAAAATTAATCTTTTTCTGTTGCTCCTTTCTGCTCTTTCAGGCTTTGTTTAGGAAAGCTATGGTGCTGCATGAGATGGGCCAGGTGGACGAGTCTCTCCAAGTCTTTCTCCACTGCCTGGCTGTGGACGAGGACTTCCCCTGTGCTAAAAGACAAGTGGAAAAGGTGAGAGAATGAAAGAGTTGAGATTAATCCACTGAAAATGTGAGATAGGAAAGAGACAAAAATTGTTGGTGTTTTGAAGATTGGTTGTCAGTTGAGCTGAGGTCACATAGTGTTTATGCATGCAGGCTGGAGGAGCTAGACTCAATACACCATAAGCCAAAGATTTAACGTCACATCAAGGAATTTAGATGTGTGAGTGATCCAGCTCTTTGATTGGATAGCCAGGAATGTAAAGTTCTCCCATGATGATCTTTGTTGCACAAAGCCATTTGTTCTGTTTTTATAGCTAGCATCTACTATTATCCTACACTGACTTAATGGAACCTGTCTCTTTTCATGGCGTAGCTTTTAAAATCCCACTTAATCCCAAGGACTAAATAAACAGTTTAACTGGCAGCAAGGTGGAGATGTTGTGTTTTATAGGCATCCTGATGAAAGCACCTCTTTTATTGCTGTGGTTTTAATAGGCTTTACATTGTGCATTGAATGCCTCTGAAATGTTCTGACAGATATTACTTACAATGGCCATGTTACTCTGCTCATCCATATTGATCTAAGTCAGTTTATTTAAATGGAGGAGAGAGACTGTCTTGTGCTAAAATGTTTCATGTGTGAATCAAACAGTCACTTCAGAGAAACGTGAAAAAATAACCTTAATGTAATTTGGAAAGTAGCGGCTCTAAACATTTAGCGGCTATCCAGAGGTGAAGATTTTTGCCTGTTTCATAAAACAATGACAAGAAATTCATTGTTTCAGGTTGTGATAAAATCTGATGAGAAATTGACAAAAACTGATTAATAATCTTAATTGATAACTATGACACACTCCTGCTTGTTACGTTCTATGCTACAACCATATACGTAGTGGTTACATATAAGTAATGTTAAGTAAATGAATGGATGTGTTTTTAAAGAAATAAATCAAAATGTGTACTTCTACATTCTCAGCCTTGAACATTGTCCATTTTTTCTATCGGGATCATCTGTCATGGAATTGCATAAGTTGTTAGCGGATCCGGTCCTGTGACTCTGTCTGTAATGACATTAGTACCACTTGATAGACAGACCATGGCATCATAAGTTACATAAGGAACACAAAGTTGATTCATGTATCCAGTGCAACATACATTCTCAAAATAACATGACAATTTGTTGCCATTTCAGGATAAAACTCGTTGCTAATGCTGCTGAAGTTTTGTGTAATCATCTCTGAATCATCGTTGTATAAGAAGCGCACATAATCACATTAGTCAGCTCTGGTTTTCTTTTAGTAAAAAAAGTATGAAATTGATTGTGCCCGTTGTTTAAGGTTGTTGGTTGCTTTGGCATCTTGACTGGATTCCTCATTCTTGTGATCCTGAGGGAGACACTACTCAGACTAGACATTAGTCTAAAAAAAAGTGTGGGAGCCAGACAGCGTGCATCAGTAGAATGTCAAATCATGTTTGTGCAGCCTGTAATCACACTTACAGCCTCAAAGGACTCCCCAGTATCCATGTAATGAAAATGAAACAGCAATGAAAACAGCTAATTAATGAATATGACAGCATCCATTCTTGTTGTCCTCAGTGAGAAATAGAAAAAAAACTTACAAGAATCTTTGAAGTAAAATGAAACCTTCTAAATGCTCTTATATAATTATATTTTAACTGTATAAAGAGTAAATGTTGAAACAAAAAATTTAACAAATATGTCACTAAAATCTTTACTTTGCACCTAGCCAGTTTACTAACAGATCCTCACAAGAGTTCTATCAGCAGCAAGGTAAAGGTAAACTATGTAAGTACAAGGAAGAAAAAAAAAGAGTTGTGTGAGGATGAATGAATGAGTCCGTTAGATGTTTCACTACAGAACAAGCTATACATGTGGTTAGAATGATCTGTAGTTCAGAGGCCAAAGTTCAGGCCATTAAGGTTTAAGTGGACTGGAAAGAAAGGTTGATGTTTTCTCTGCTGCTGGTTCATATGCACTGAGGTTAAATCGAGGTCATCCTGATATCTATTTTGAACAGAACACAAAATTGTGCAAGGTTTGCTCTCTCTTTTCACCTCACATCACCATGTGTTTTATAACCAAGTTGGATTTTGGTCATGGTTATAGAATTGGATTTACAGTATTGTGTAGTTTAATCTTTTGTCAATAACACCTTTGTATTACAGAGAGTCCGTCGTTCCCTCATCACACACTGTATGTTTTGAACTTGAAAACTTATTGATTTAACACATTTAACTCATTTTAGAGCACTTAATGTTTTAACAATGGTAACCATGGCTGCTAAATGCTACAAGATGTTCTTTCAGAAGAAAAGGAGTTGTTGTTATGTGGTATGCGGCTTATCCATTAAGCTACCAGGGAGGCCTAGTTTTAAGATTATTTAAGTAAAATATGGACATGGACAACAGTACCCATGTTGGCACCAAATGACTGCCATCATATTCACCTTTCCATTGTGGAGATTCAGTTTCTTAGTCAGAATTTTGAGAAGTATGCCGGTTCAGCAGGACTGCTTTGCTGACAAACTGAGGTGCTTTTTACAGATCCTGTGTGACCTTCTCTCACCGGCTGATAAGAATGTCAAGGTTGGCCTGAGGGAAACAACGCAGAACACATCGCCTCATTTGCGCAGCAAAACCCTTGTGGCCGATTCCCAAGCTCAGAGCCCAGTCCAAAGACAACACCAACACCAGGTCCGAGCTGCCTCTGCACATCACCATCTGGACAACCAGGAGGTATTACCACGCTGGATAATAATACTGATATTACATAGTAATTAATGGAATGTTTCAGTGCAGTTCTTGCCACATCGTTAAAGGGACCTTCATCATCATCTTACCCTTGGGCTTGTGTCATCTTCCAGAAACGCTGGGAAAGTCTTGAGCGGCCTGGTCTGAGCCGAGCTCATTCGCTTCGGATGCATGGCTCCAGTTGTGGTGAGGAGGGTTTGAAGAGAGTTTGCTCTGCTCCTCAGCTGGGGGACCAAGACAAGGGGAGCCTGCTGAAGAGGAAGTTGTCAGTGTCAGACACAGAGCCATGTGTCGTGGACAGTGGAAGTAGTAAACATAAAAAACAAGGTCAGTTGTCAAGCTTTTCATTGTACTGCTATTAGGTCTTCCCAGTGTATTATATTTCAAATCAAATTCTGTTTGTTTCTGTTGTCATAATAATATCTTATATGAAAGCTCAAAACATATAATCATTGTAATGGTGCATAACCACAGGCTTTATTGGACACTTAATACTTTTTGCAGGAATAATGTATAATGGGTTAGGTAGACACTCACTGACATTCTGCTGTGTATGCCCCACACTATGACTCCAAGTTAATGATGAGCACATTTTATATCCTAACGCCTTATTAAAGGACCAAATCAGCATCATATTTGTCACAGATGATGTTTTTGTCGATAAAATTATTATAATATAATAATAATTATAAATAATTTTAAAATGCATTTCCTTCTTTGACTTTAGGTGTTACGAAAGGCTCAAAACAGCTGGCTTCCAAAGCGAAAACCTGCAGAAGTGTTCCTGAGGATCTGCTAGACCCCAATGACTTAGAGTGCTCTCTCTGCATGAGGTAAGGACACATTACGAGCTTCATGCACACATTTACTGTAAATATTACATACCAGCTCACAATGAATGCTTGTAAAAGACAGAACAAACAACCAGTTGATCGCTGAATTCCTGTGATCAATACAGGTTGTTTTATGAGCCTGTGACTACACCCTGCGGCCACACCTTCTGTAAAAACTGCCTGGAACGGTGCTTGGACCATACCCCCCAGTGTCCCCTCTGTAAAGAGAGTTTGAAAGAGGTGAAAGACCAGTCTTGTCTTGTTGCATATGGATTTTAACCTTCTTTTGTAACTTTTCAAGTGTGAGACAAAAATATATGTATTCCCTGCTTTCTGTATTAATCGTTAACTTGCTTTCTGCCCTCTCCAGTATCTAGCATGTAGGAAGTATGTGGTGACAACTGTCTTGGACATGCTGATCAAACAGTATTTGAGTCAGGAGTATGCAGAGAGGACTAAAACTCATCTAGAAGAAACCAGAGAACTTTCTGAGTAAGCAGTCTTTCCATTCTTTTGCATTTTCTTTTTTTTTCTTTTTTTTGGTGTGGTTCTTTCCAGTGTTCATCATCAGATTTTTCTGTATGCAAAAGATTCAAAGATGTTCAAAGTGTCTAAACTCCTTATCTACTTCTCGCCCTCTGTGCAGTCTGACGAAGAATGTGCCTATCTTTGTGTGCACCATGGCTTACCCCACCGTGCCTTGCCCCCTGCATGTCTTTGAGCCACGTTACCGCCTCATGATTCGCCGCTGCATGGACACGGGCACGCGGCAGTTCGGGATGTGTATTAATGATCCCCAGAAAGGGTAAGCATGCAAGTGCAACCTGGTATAGATTTGTATGGTTTGCAATATATTAAAACGGACATATCTACATATCCAGATAAGAGTTTCCTTATAGAACATCAGTTATGAGATCCACTTTGAAATACTGTTGTCAAGCAGGCAGTCAATTGCTCGTTCATCACAATTAGATTCCATTGTACACATTAATTAATGGGTTATGATGGATCTGCTAAAACTCAAAATGAACCATTATGTCCATCAATGCAGGTTTGCAGATTATGGCTGCATGCTGATCATCAGGAGCGTCCATTTCCTCCCTGACGGACGATCAGTAGTGGACACCATCGGAGGAAAACGTTTCCGGGTCCTGTCCCGAGGAATGAAGGATGGTTACAGCACTGCTGACATCGAACACTTGGAGGATACTAGGGTAAGAACCACCATGACTATCATTTCAATTATATTATCAATGGTATATTGTGCTTTTATAATCATTCTTCACCCAAAATCTAAAAGTTAAAAATGAAACTGCCTTTTAAGTCTTCAGGTTTTGAATGGGGTGTCACATTAGATTGGTTTTATTTTTATTTTCAGACCATGTAAAAGTGACTGGTGTTTTAAATGACTGATTCTTGCCTGTTAGGTGGAGGACAGTGATGAGCTAGAGAGACTACAAGAGCTGCATGATGCAGTGTACGAGCAGGCCCGTGTCTGGTTTCAGAACCTCAAGATCCGCTTCCACAACCAGATCCTGCAGCACTTTGGACCCATGCCAGAACAAGAAGCTGACATCCAGGTAAACATCCAGTACAGTGTCTCTCTTCTGCCATCTTGTAGAAATATAGAGGACTATATCTGAAACACTGTAAAAGTCTTGATTTCATATCAAGTGTCACAAGTTGTTGAATTGTAACTGCTGCATTAGTCTGTAGTAGGTGTGTAAATGCTTGAGTCAGAGTCATTTAATACAGGCAAATATTTGCACCGATATTTGAGCTTGGTTAAGCAAATGAGATACATTTTGTATGCCTCTGAATTTGTCCTGACACCCAGCTGTACTAGTTCATTGCTACTACAATTACTTTAGTACTACTGTGTATGATGAATAATGTGCAAGAATATAATGCAGAGCTTGTGGTGAGTCCCCAGAGTAGGAGCCAATATGAAAAACAGCATTAGTGATATTGATTCAGAAATCAATGTAATGTGGTTTGTCCAACACATCTATTTGTAAAGATATTGTGCGGCAGTCAGTTGGCAGCTAAGCAGACGGTGGTGCATAGTCTGTTAAGAGCAAGAAGTTATGTGGTTAACTGTCAGCTGTCAGTTCATGTGGTTTTCACAACTTTTTAAATAACCAGGTAGATAAACAAAGGGACACTGCTCTTTATTATATGACTGTTACTATTATCAGAACCAGTATCATCTGAGCTCTGTGGCAGCAGTGGTTTTCTTCAAAACACTGCAGGGTTTGTAAAGCTTTCATTACTCTCTTTGACTTGGCTAGACACTATATTCTTAACCTGAAATTGGATCATCTCATGACACACTCGTCTTTTTGGGAAACCCACATTACCATGGATTCACCTGCCACGGAGGTCTTAATACCGGAACACAGTTGTTATCTGAGCTCAGCTCTGGCTCCAGCTTGCAGCCTGCAGTCTGCAGCGCTGAAAGGGATTACGGCTCTGCTCTAAGGACAACCATGGGGCGGAGTCTATTGACAATATAGGCTAAAGAGCTTTATGGGTGCTTCATGCTTAATCCCACCGGCCATGTTGCGTCAGAAGAGTGTCATGAGGAGAATCCCCAATTCTACCACGTGCACATGCACTAAGAAAGCAAAGCACACAGTCCTGAGGTTTGATGCTGTTAGGTAATTTTTGAAATTTTTTTCTCCAGGGAGAAATACAGCATTACTCTGGTTAACGGCTAGTGCATTTGTCTTAAAGTAAAATGTAGCACAGACATAGTAAACATCATTCACTTCAAATCCTTGTAAGTGTTAAGCACATTTTGTAACTGGCTCAGGCTCTATCTCCAAGAAACAGGGATTTTTTCAGCTATGCAACTCACAGACATGCATTCCTCTGGCAGATTACTGTAAAGGGTCATGTTGATTGATTCATATCATTTAACAGTAATTACACAGTTGCAGGGCTGAGTATATAGTACTAGTACATTTAAAAAGCCATGAATAAAAAGTGAGAACTTAATTTAGCCACATCTTACCTGATGCGTAATCAAAGTGCATTTAAATTCACATTCAAAGTTTTTGTCAGCAGATTAGCTTGAAACAATGTCAGGGATGAATGGATTTCTCTGAAATTACAGCAAAAGAGGGCAGACAGGAGACAGCAATGAGGCTTCTGTCTGTTAAATGAATTGCATGAACAAGAATAGTAACACAAAACTCTGAATGGCAGTTGCTCAGGAGCTACGAAGGTATCGATTGTTGTACTTGGCATTGTTTTGATTCATTCAATACATTGAAAGTGCAGACTACTGATACTCATCCTTTGCTGTTTGATATTCGCTACACATGACAGAAAATTTTCAGATATAGGTTCAAATGCTGACACAGTAGTTGTTTTTTTGGGAGGAGTTGTGAGAAAGCAAAACACTGTCTCTGAAACGAAATTATTTAAAATTTAAAGTTACAAAAAAAATTTTGTAATGAAAACGGAAGTTTATCCCTCTTCTCAAAAGACTGAATTCAAGTGAGATGGATATGTACCACTATTTTCACACCTAAAAATTATTTTACCACATTGTCCTTTTCAGAAACCTTCTAGGCAAGTAACCTGATCCTTACTTTAGCTCAAAGATTATCACAGAGATGATATTATCGGATCTTGAAAGATAAGCAATAGTGAACGCAATAGTCTTATGGTTTGGTTTTCCTCCTCTCTTCTAGGCAACTCCCAATGGTCCAGCTTGCTGCTGGTGGCTGCTGGCTGTCCTGCCTATCGACCCTCGGTACCAGCTCTCTGTCCTCTCCATGACAAGCCTCAAAGAACGCCTGGTGAAGATCCAGCACATCCTCACATATCTACAAAGCATCCCCAGCGACTAGAGCTTCCTCTTCTCACCACCAGAAAAATCTTTTGGCCTATTGAACAACATTCAAGCAACCTTGTATCAACATCTCACCAACTTTTGTTTATACAACCATCTGATCCTTGAAACCTTGATTTCTACAGCTATAAAGACATCTTATTTTACTCCTGTTAGTAACAAGCTTACACAAGTGCAGAGCAAAGCTGAAACATCCTTGAACTGTTGATCACTGAAACCAGAGATATGGCCAAACCACCTCAGGGATACTTCCAAGGATGTGCACTATTTGTTTCTGATTGTCAAAAAGACATATATGACATCTACTATTCTCATCTGCTCTTGTTCTTAATGTAGTTCATTCTCACAAGAACTTCCTGAAGGATCTTGTTGAAATTAGCAGAGCAGTTACTATTCCACTTGGTTAATATTTAGTGATTATGTTGAAGACAACAACAGAGAGTAGTACATTGAAGAACCCCCTTTGAGTGTGCCTCCTTTAAAGATAGCACTGATGGAGCTGAGGTGAAGAGAGCATACTATGGTTTGTGTTGTGTCTCTGTTGAGACCAGTGTAAAGGAAGGTTTTTTTTTTTGTTTTGTGTTTTGCCTGTAAGATTTATGTTCATATGGAGAAGACATGAAATGACAAAATCCTAAATGCTGAAAGTCCAAAAAGTGATAGCAAGATATAACTTAATGTGGTTCAGAGCAACCATTCAGAAGTTCAAACTTCAAACTGCAACCACATGCAACTAAAGGCTGGTGTATGTGTACCAACCCATGATGAAAGTGTTCATCGATCTCTTCCAAGCATCAGATTTTTTACGTAATCTCTTCTCCCACATGCTTACCTTGCACAACTTCCATCGCTGCCTCTAAATACTGGCTGAAGGCGAAACAATCTGTGTTTCTTCCATCTTTTTCACTTTGAGTTTCTTCCACAATCGTGCAGAGATCAGCCGTCGTGTGCCTCCTCTAACATGAGTTTGGAGGAAGAGCCATGGCACTGAAGTCTCATCATGGTTCTATGTTTTTTAAATGCTTTTCTTCCTCTCACAGTTAGTAAGCCCTATCTTCCAAAAGTTTTGTTTGTCATGGACCTTTGGAGATCCTGCTGGAGTGTGAGGATTTGAAATGAAAGTGTTTAGAGTTCGGTGGTTCTGTTCTTGTATTATTTGTCTCTTCTCAAAACCAAATGATTCAGCTTCCCATTTAATTAACTTAAACTGAATTAATTTATAAGATAAAATATATTTGTACATTCTGACCATGTGTTTGTATGAGATATTCTGAAGGGGTCTTTTAATATTATGACAAATCAAAACAAGACAAAAACAGCATGTATACCACCAATGGGTTAGCATTATTCTTCATTCAAAGCTGCTCTGTCTGCTTGGAGGAGAGAGAGTACCTGCAGTGCTGCAGTCAGGGGACTGTGTTTGCCTTACACCATTTTGCATTGTGATATGAATAACACAATGTGTTGGCTTGGTTACCATTCCTTTTTGCCATAGTATGAAGTATGTTTTAATTGTATTTTTCCCCTCTCAGTTAGTTCGAGGCACGATGTGTTCACAATGTATGTATGAAAATCTGAAAAAAACAAAATTCAAGTCAAAGTTGTTGTGTGTAAATCATTTGTAAAAAGGCTTTTTGGACAGATTTTGCTTTTTGCTCAGATGTTTTAAGTTATCAATTTTCAATAAAAGAAAATGCACCTCTTTTTTCAACTTCTGCCTCAGTGATAATTGTTTATGAGAAGACATTACTGAGCAATACAGGATACACTCATTAGAACACCTGCTTATTCATAGTTATAAACAGGTGTGGGGTGTGTTTTCTTGGCACAGTATAAGTCCCTTAATCTCAGCCACTCATGGTTTGAATACCACAGCTTGAGTATGATAGCATGATAATGTACCATGTCACAAAGCAAAAGTCGTCTCAAACTCGTTTCATGAACATGACTGAGCAGTGTACTTCAGGCCTCCCCAGTCACTGGAGCTGAATCTAGTAGAACACCTTTGGGGTGTGGTAGAACAGGATATTGGCAGCATGAATACGCAGCTGACAAATCTGCAAAACAATATGTGATGCAATCATGTCAACATGGAGCAGAATCAGAAAGGAACATTTCCAACATCTTGTGGAATTCATGCCATGAAGAATTGAGGTTATTTTTAGAGCAAAGGGAGACCCTACTCAGTGTCAGTGTAGTGCTCCTAATAAAGTGCTCAGTGCGTGTATATCAGCATCTCACCTTTAAAGCTCACACAACGAAACTGTAAACCAGCTTCAGAAGCTTCTCAAAAGAACCTTAACTATTGCAATTCAGGTAGAAAATAGCATGTTCATTAAGGACCCTATTACTAAAGATGCTGATTGAGAAAAGATTTTCTACAACCCTTAACCCATTTATATGCAGGATAATTTTAGATACACTACAGTTCCCCATGACTCCAAGATTAAAATACCAGTGAGTGTGGAAAACAAATGTAGCTTCATTTTAAAGCTTTACAGTCTGTACACGTCTGAGCCACAAGGAGGCAACAGTGCAGCATTCTTGTTCCATTTTAGTGTTTCATAACTCACCCTTTACCCTCTGCACTTACTCAACCTCAACTTTTATTATGAAAATATAAACAGATTTCTTCTTCAACTACATTATGTGTAATTTTTACAGTCAGAGATTTCAAATACACAATGCAACAGGAAAAGCATTACAGTAGCAGGAAGGAGACAGTCATCACGAGTTGGTACACAGCTCATGAATCCAGTGTTGTTTGCTCCATCTTCTTCCATCAGAGGTCATCGTGCAGAGAGCATCATAACAAACTCTGTGGAGGGAGACAGAGACAGCTGCAGATCCACTGATAAGGACTAATGACACTGATATCATAAAGGACAGCATGGGATACAACCACATCATTATTATTGCAGTGGAAACTAACACAGCTCATGGCGTGTTTCCATTATCACCAAGTTAATGAAAAATTTAAGTGGTTATAGGGTGATAAGTCAAAGAAAAATAAACGAGGACAAGGATACAGGAGCATTTAAGGTGAACATTTAAATATGCCAGTTTTATTTTGTCAGGTTTTCTGGGCAGAGATTAAACCCGCTCCTAGATTTAAAAGGTTAACAACTCCAATATGCTAACTGCCAGTTTCTAGGCTGTGTTTATCTCTTCTTGTAACCAGTAATCACTTTGATTACCACTTGTTCCAGTTTGCTGTATCCATTATCATGAATTCACTTGTCAATCAAGACAGCTATTGACGTGTGCTGTCAATGAAACCCAGCTGCAGACAGCTTGAGGCAGGCTTCACTAAATCCATCCTATCAATCATGTCTTCCATTTCCCATTGTCTTCCTGAAGCACTTTGCTCTGAAAGAATTCTGATTGTAGGTGTGATTCTATTGATTCACCGAGTACTAAAGCTTAATTCCAGATTAACCCATTAACATTATCCCCTTGAGGTACTCCTCTAACCATTTTCTATAAAAAGAAATAAACCGAGCAAAACACCAATCCTGTCTCAGTCGTCTGACCTGCCACTAGAAGGTTTTCACAGCTCCAGTAGTCTGTGGATGTCTGTTGGCCAGGTGCCTTGTAGGCTATTCTGCACGTGGCTAAACTGGACAGATATATCCAAATGCTCCCCTAGGGGCTAATTGATGAGAATGAGAAGCACTGCTTATTGATCCCTTCTAAGACTGACATGCCTATTCATATGTTCCCAATAATTGTAACTGATTGAACTGCTGAGACGAGACAAAAAGGATCACACCTCTGAGCCCTTTGTGTGTTTCAGCCTATAATCACACTAACATCCATGTGGTGTAGATGGCGCTTGCATATGTGCACGTCAACATGTATGTGTGCTTACGTGTGTGTGTGCGCGTGATTGTGTCCCATTGTATTGTTTATTTGCTTGTGAGGTAACACATGGTAATGTAATTTCTGCAAAGTCCTTGAGCTGTCCAATGGTGTGTGTTCTTTGTGTGTAACGTGACAGGTTTCCAGGCTTGTGTATTGATTGGCTTAATGCACTACTGATTAGATTGGATTGGCCCTTCCAACCAACCCACCTTGACTTAACCATCTCTCCTTTCCCATCTAACCCTTTCCTTGCCTCATTTTTTACTAATTTTCTCCTTCTGTCCCCTTCATCGTAAACCCATTCACTGACCCCTACTGCTTTGTCCTTCCTCTAGTTCGCTCTTCCCTCCTGTACACCAGCGCCTCCTAACCTTTTTTGTCACAGCTCTTTCAGATGAGCTCAAGTATCCCTTCATCGACACCACACCCTACATGTTCCAATAAACTTGATGTTACTGTATGGTACTAGATGCTATTCATTATAATTAAGTTGATATTTTTACAATATTAATTGTATCCAAGTAAATTACCCATGTTTTGGTTGGTCAAGTTTGTATTGGAACGACTACACTTGTTTTAGCGAAACATAGAAGTGGGCAAAACAACAAAATTAAGTTTTGATTCAATACCTAGGCTATGATCGCCGATATCAATAGCAATATCACTATTTTTATTGTTAAAAGCACCTAATGTACTATGTAGACTTGAATGCATCAATAGGCGACTTGTAAATAGATTTTAACTACCAAAAATAATTTCAAAATAGCATTTCTTTTACCATTCTGTTATTTTCTATATCACATGGATGTCTTAACACGAGACAGTAGGCCTGTCACGACCCTGGGGGAAAAGTTAATATTCGAACTGTAAAGAACTGTTCGAATTCGAACTTTACTGTCAATCAGCGCTAAAGACCGTTAATAACCGATATAATCAGCTGTTATCGCTGTGATCTGATTGGCTTTTGAAATACACGATGTGGCTTCTGTTCTAAGACCAGCCGCTGGCGACTCGACAAGCTGAATCGCAAGTGACGCCACCAGCCGGTTTGGTTTGAGTCGACGAACAAGAGGCCAGTGTACACCGCTGCAACTTTTTTCCTCGGCACGCCGAAGCGCAACACGTTAGCCGGCAAGGGACGCTCTAAAACTTCACTGTCAGCTTGACCTCTGACATGCCCTACTGACATATCAGGAAACTAAGCAGCTAGTAGAGTTATGTTGTTTGCTACGAAAATGGAGAGCTGTCCTGAGCGGACTGAGACACCGCAGAATCCGAGAAGCTGTGTTCAATTATTTTGGATTGTACACCGTGGCTAAAGTCTGCGGACACACCTGCTAGCTTGGCACCAAGTGAGGCAGCGGAGACACCACAGACGAGCGGAGCAAAGACTCGACTACCTGCCTACCATTCGGCATACTCAGCTTCAGCAGGCCTCTTTCCAGAAACTCGTAGAAATGCCATCGCAGGTAAGATGTCAATATTTATATGCTAGGATATGCTTGTGGGGCTGGGGGTGGGAGTCGTTTAATGTTAAATAACGAATGTTCATTTTGTGAATTCTCTGAACTGAAGAGGTCATCACTGTTTTCACACAACAACAGCAGCAAATGCAACACTACTAAGTGTTTTTGTGCTCAGGGTGTGATACAACGTGATAGATCAAGGTTTTTGGTGTTGATGTTGTTTTTGGTGTTTTGGTATTCACAGTAGCACTGATAATCAAAACAATACTTCACATAGTAGTGTCCATACTTTGGCCTACACCCAGCGGAAAGTTTGATGTTGCAACCATTCATTAAGCTGCCACCATAACTCATAACTTTTTTTTTTTCTTGGTTTCAACTGTTTATCATTTCATTTCAATTAGTTATTTTAACTTTATAGACAACATTACATATTTCATCTGTTTATCTACCTGTATTACCTATTTCAATATTACTTTTAGCTAACTATGAGGCTACTTTTTATTTGGTGACAACTCAGGACAACTCACTTAATATTTTTGAGTTACTATAGATCAAAAGTTCCTATTTGGTTGTTTATTTTTTTTCCTTTAACACAAGTATGTGGATATTATTTAAATAAAATTGCAATTTATATTTTTAGTTGATAGGTTTAGGTTTTAGTGTAGGTCTTTCTGCATACCCTCTGGCAACTTTGATTGGTTGAAAATCACAAATGTACAGAACCCAGCCCACTGTCTCAGTGTTTTCTCAGTGGCTCATAGTTTTTTTTTTTTCCTAAATTGCGTTACTGCCCCACACCTTTCCTGGAGTCTATCCACTTACCTCCCACACATTTCTTCCCCCAAGTCCCTAATGGCTTACCATCAAAGTCAATGTTGCCATCTTTGTTGAGGTCAATGTCGCCGAGGATCTCCTCCAGCTCGCCTTTCTTCAGCTTCTCCCCCAGGAGGGTCTTCATGCCCTCCTTCAGCTCATCAAACGTGATCTTTCCATCGCCATCACAGTCAAACTACAGCATGTAGGGTTAGTAGAGAACAAGAAGTTGTGGACACAAACATGTAAAGGTAAAGAAAATTATTGGTGACACGAGGACAATACATGTCTCTGGGCTAATATGGAGTGGACACATTGAATATATGATGATGGAGGGGAAAGACAGAAATAGAGGGAGGGAAAGGTATCAAGAGAATTAGATTAAACCAGACAAAAAAGCTTATAGAACATGCCATACCAGAGCTATTCAAACACAGAGTAGCCTTTGGTTATGATCAAAACCGATTTCCCTATAGTAACATGGCTGCACAAGGTCCCTGGAAGTCTCGGTTGAGTCTTCAAATAGATGCTGAATCATGAGATGTTAGTGCTCAAGTGAGGATCAATTTTGAAGTGACTATAAGGCTGATCTAGGATGAGTTAAAACTGTATTTTCATTTGTTCAAAAAGTACACTATGCTCTGAGAGGTTTCGATTCAGCCATAGTAGAATGGAGAGGTAATTCATCACTCTTCACAAAGATTCAAACATCAGAATATGTAAATTTCTGGCCTTTGACAGCATTACTCAGGACCTGATGTTGACGCATATTTAAAACCATTTAATGCAGGTGAACGATTCTTTTGATATCTTGCCTATACAAGTGCAGTTCAGGATTAGTCAATGTTGGGTTATTTAACTGACAGAATTAGCTTCAGAGCTCACTATGTTTCAAGGTGCACAACTGTACACTGTGTAGAATTTCCATGTAGAAAGCACTTTAAAAAATACCAGAACTAGTAAAGTACAGAATTTAAATATTGATTTGCCATCACTTCAATGACACAAATAACATCTCTTATACACCTCTTACACCCCCCCCCCCCGCAGCCCCCCCCCCGTGCTCTTCATAGGAGCCAAAAAGTAGTCAAACTAATTGCATTAGGCTAAACTTATAAATTATTGTACACTCCAATATGTTTTCAGTTTTAATCATTAAGAACACTTCATCAGTGTTGCTTGTTTTGCAGTAACTATTGAAAACCTATCATGCTGTAATGTGTTAAATGGTTGAACCCAGGTGTGTGTGAAGCTGTGCTTATAAATAACATCATCACCACATTTGTTTTGCCTGGTTAGAGACTACAGCTCACTGGGGCTTGGCTCATGGGGACAATCAAATCACTGTTTGTGTACCTGCCTCTGTACTGACGTCAAAGAGAGTAACTCAATAGATCTTTCTTCCAGACCAGTAAGGCACCATAAAATTTCAAATAAAGTGTGCATGGCTATTGAGCACAAATGAAGAGGTGAGACAGAAGAAGACAGAATACAGAATATACAGAATATAGTGTAAATGTTGGCTCTTTGGATGGCAGGAACAGTCTATAAAAAAACCTTCTCAAAATATGAATATTTTCTTTTCCTCTTAAACATCTTTCTTATGCATGATATTCAGCGAGCCCTCTTCCCTCAGATTTTTTTCAAGTAAGAGCCATACACTCTTGGTATTCTCTAAGGAAAGGTCCTGTTCAAAGTACTGTACTTACCTGTTTGAAGGCACAGCGAAGTTCCTTCAGCCCAACCATATGAGCCGTCTCAGCCAGCATCCTTGGCCCCATTAGCTCACAGAAATCATCAAAGTCTACGTGACCACCCCCTGCAGAAAGACACACATGGATGCAGATTTGCATATGCACAGATTGACTACAGAGTAATAAGTGCTGTGCCTCCTTGAGTGTATATGCTACACATATGGATTCATGCATTAAGCATTAAGGTGTCAGAGGATCGGGGCAAATACAGCATGTGTAATTATCTACGTAGTGGCACTGGTGGAAGAAGTATTCAGATCCTATACATAAACTAGCTGACTGTGTGACAATTGTCACTCGTGGTGATGAACCTACAGAGAATTATTACCTGAATCTGCAGCTTCCCATGCCTTATAGAGCCTTGTGTGAGTTTCAGCTTGACCATTTTCATTCACTGTCACCATTATAAGTGTTGTTTTCGGCCACAGCAGGCAGCTGTGTTCAGGGAAAAAAAGCTCTGTCATTCAGTAGACAGAATTATGACGCCAAATAAATTATAATGATGCTCTGTTGGATTTATTTTGTATCATCTTCACCCTCTAAGAGCTGTTGCTATAGGGTTTATCTCTTGCGCATAGGCAGTGGGAAAGATCTTCTTTAGCGCTCTGTGCCAAGCACTGGTCCACAATCACGTCCACATCCACAGTATATAACACTTGTGTGAGAGAGCTCTGCTCCCCTTTTTTGTTCAGCGTGCTTATGCAGTTATCTGTGAAGAGAGAAGTTATGTCAACCCAGTGTTCCCCCACTGGTGTCCGTATTTGCCCCTTGTTCCATGCTGGTTATATCATAGGGTTCGACCTCCATGCTCCCTGTAAATCATGACTCGGCCCGTAACAAGCCCTTACTTCCTAAGTCACATGCATGTCATTGTGCCCATTTGCCAGTGGTGGAGAAACAGCAGCAAGTAGATGCCTTTGTGGCACTTCAGGAGGAAGAAGATGATGACGATGACAGCTGGGTGAAGCATGATAGCTTCACCGTCAAGAAGGTGCAGGGCAAGGGTCCTCTGACTCCGCTCCCCTCCTGATTCTGGCAGAGGAGGATGTTGTCCCTGTCTCCTGGAGATCATTAGGAGAGCAGCTGAACAGGAGAATATCCTGCTACCACAGGAGTGGCCTGCACCTGCCCCTAATGACACCTACCGCAGCAAACAGGGGAGCAGATGTCTCCCTGTGTGGCTGTGTTTCCCAGCTCTTTGTCCATATCTGACAGAGGCAGCTTCTCGTCCCACTATGATCCCCTCACCAGGGTGCAGAGAAATATAGAGAAACCCATTTTCCTGCCATCTCACCTAGCCTGATTTCCATCTCGCTGCCGAAAGCAATGTTCTTCAACAAAAAACAACCGATTCCGCAGTCTCCCTGTGACCAGGTCATCACCTGCCCCACCGACCGCTCCCACCGGTGTGCTGGTCAGACAGCAGTGGCCATCAACATCATGCTGTTCTCCTTGTCTCTCTCCTTCATCCTCCCTCCTTTAGTCCAGGGCTTTCCCTTCTGAGCTGACGAGATTGGAAAGGCCACAGCAGCGATTCTGGCTCTCTTGTCAGCCACAGTGGTGGCACAGTGCAGGATCAGGATCACACATCGAGGAGCCATGCTGCAAAGTGGTCTTAGCATTCCCAGGCCTCCTGGCGGAACCACATGGACTGCTGCCCTAGGCTGAGACACCCCTCAGCCCCTGCTGTCGCTGTGTCCCAGCCCACTTAGCACAAGTGCTCCATCCACAACAGCGTCTTGCACATCGAAATGGTCCACTTTTCAGTGCTGGTGTCTGCAGAGGGGCACAGATCCCACATCATGCCCCTTATTTCATATACTAACTTCCCTCCAGCTACTAGTACACAGAAATCTGACTGTTTCTATGGTCAAAACTTATGCTGGTGCCAACTCATCCCGCCATGAGGATTTTGGAGAGAAATCTGTCTTTGCGCACCCACTGAAAGGAATCAGAAGACAGTAGCCTGTGACTTGCAGTGGTATTTACCCATGGTTTTACATGCTTTGGGAGAGCCTCCATTTGAGCCAATAACAGAAATCTCTCTCAAGTTTCTGTCCTTTAAACACTTGTAGCCCAGCTAAAAGAGTAAGCAATTTATGTACACTGTGTTTCTTCCCATCCTGACTTGTAATCCGAGATGATGGGAGCACAGACCAATCCTGTGTTCATGCCTAAAATTTTAACCTCCTCCTTAAGATCCAGAGTGATTTTCTTGGAGGGTTTTTTTCTTCCTTCTCACAGGAATGAGATGGTGGAAGCGTCTCATCGCCTCTGTCTGCTGCACTCACTGTCTCATTACATGGCACGCACAGCAGCCATCAGACAGAACCAGCAGCTGTTTGTGCATCACAGAGAGCATTCTTAAGGGAAGCCCCTGACTAAACAACACAATGGTTGTCTGGTTGTGCGAAGCCATCACTCAGGCATATGTTATGGCAGGGAAAGACCCCCTGCATGACATATGCGCTCACTTTACGAGAGGTGTATCAGAGAGCACTTTTTAATGGACCTGCAGTGGAGGATACCTGTGCAGTGGTATTGTGGGCTTCCCCGTGTCCTTTCATCTGTTTACTTTATAGATGATTTCTCAAAAGTTTAAAATCTGAGTTGGCGCATTGTTGCATTTCTTGGGTCTTTACTATTCCCAGTTAATAAGTGGAAAACTATGAATTGCATGTGCATGCATTTGCATCCTCTTACATGTGCATGACGTAAACAAAACAGAGCCCTCTTGTAAATAAAACCTATAGGTCACAAATTTATAGTAAATGTATTTTCAGTAAAATGTACTCAAGTATCATAATGGAAGTACTCATTATGAAGAATGGCCACTCTGAGTTATAAATTGATAAATTACATACTTTTAGGTAGGATCATGTACAGCATAAGTGGATACTGAATTTCAGCACAATGTTTGAGCAAAGTCTATTGAAAAAACAATGTTTTGGTCATAGAAATTTTTTCAGGCATTCCTCATGGAGTTTAACTTGTAACATAGTTTAACAAATATTGTATGAAGTAAAATGTACAATACTTCCCACTAAAATATCGTGATGAAGAAATAGAGAGAGCAGTACTTAATTAAAGCTAGTATCAATGTCTGTATACCTTGCCTTTCTTGACTTAATGCCATGCTTGTCTGAAAAGTTTGTGAATGTCCTCAGTGCATGGAGCAACATGCTCATTATGCTACCTTCAACCCAGTTAGAACCACTTTTGTTTTGTTTGATCTCCATGGTAATTATCAAAACAGACTGATACAATTGGGAAGGCTCATGTTATTAGTTTGACAAAAGACAGGCTTATTTGATAGTGTAGACCAATAGGCTGGGTCTGTTTTCATTATCTGGGCCTTGGTGGATGTGAAACACGACTCTATAAAGCCATGCTGTCATTTTGTGGTTCAAAAATGTAATCAGTGCTCTGAGTCTCAGAACTGTCGAGAATGAGAATCAAACTATGGTGAACTTCTCTTGCATGGAAAGCACTCTTAATGGTGCTGTATCATGAAACTAATGGCTCAGACTGTCATCTACCAGTTACAACAGTAGTGCATGGATTCTGAAATAAAACACTACTTCTGGCAATTAATTCTAAGGAGTTTCATACTTGCCTCAAGGTAAGGTATATTTTTTGGCTGACTGGCTTTACCCTTGCGGAGTAACAGTCTGCGGGGATTCCTTACACCGCCTTAAAGAATTTCTTTGTGTGGGCCAGTCTACAACGGAGTAGAGAAATTCTCCCAAAAGTCTTAGAAGATTATTAAAATGTTTTAATTGATAGTGCAATGCGAGTTATAGAGAAAATATGGAATTTCATGGTATTAATGGCTCTATAGGGATTATGCTAGAGAGAATAAGCTAGGAATATCTCAAGCCCATGATACCTTATTGGTCTTATTAAAGCATCAGTGAACAGATGAATAATTCATATCTCGCAGTATAAGAAATAGCATAAAATTTGAATTGTCGTCACAACCACCAAAGCCCTGATGTACTGTTTTCTACATTGTTTGAAGCATCACAATTTGTGTGTCTGCTTGTTCCAGCTGTTCATCTAAGTTATAGAGTATAAAACTTACAAACAACATTTCTATGACTGCAACATTACATTAATTGGTGAAGTCACAATGAAATATGAGTAATTGTATACACAATTAATTGTATTAATTTCCGTCTAATTCAGCATTATGTATTTGTTGTTTGTGGAATTCTTAGCAACTTGACAGGAATTTAAAATAAGGCTTTGAGGCTTGAGCAGTGATTGCTTGTGCTGCATAAGTTTGTGACCAACATTGTGTCACATTTTGATGTGGACATTTGAGGGAAGTCTTTGTGTGTTTAATACAGCACTGACTTTCAGTCCTGGTTTTCAAGATTGTTGCTGTTGTCATTGTAACCATCTAATCAGAAGATTATTTACACATGAGACACCAAGTGAATCTAATTAACTAGCTGCTAGGACAGAAACCAGCTGCACTGCGGTCCCTGTGGATCACAGCTGAGAAACACTGACTTACTGTACCCAGTGTGATGTAAGAGTTTTCAGGCTAAACAATTACACTGTGGACCTAAAGTCCAATATTTTTCTCATTATCAGTGTTATTGTCCTGTGGGCTCAATGCTAGCTTACACTCATATGTATAAACTGATTGAGTTCAGTATATTTTTAATAGCAGACACATACAAATATAGAAGAAGACAATAAATAAATAATTAATGTTATAAATCGTATAAGTTGCAGTATTGAAGACGAAGGACTCCCTCCGCGGCTGAAAAATGAAGCCAACACGGAAGTGCCAAAAACTGCAGTTCTTTTAATTGCCACTTGAGGCTTGGGGTAAATTTTTATACAACTACTCGTTTAAATTTGATTAAAGCTTAAAGTTATACATAATTGAGGACATGTCGCTTTGAGTGACTGGAGGGTGAGCCTATGCTGGCTGGGCGGAATCAGGCAATGCCAAGATGCAATGGCAGAGGCAGTCGCAAATCAAGCTAACTCGCTTAATTAGACTGCAGTCTGCCATACAACATGTCCAGCAGCACAACAACGGTGACAGCGAGCCATGCAAGGTGCGGGCCAGACCATTGGGAGCAATTTAGGGTTCAGTGTCTTGCCCATGGACACTTCAACCTGTAGTCAGTAAGAGCTAGGGATCGAACCTAGTGATTAGTGGATGAGCCACTTTACCTACTGAGCCATAGCAAGTATCACCAAGATTATGAATCAGGATATTTCAAAACATCACACTTATAGTGTGCTCCACGTGTCTTTGCCCCATGTGCCAAGTAAAGATACAGTAAAGTTTTGGCAGAAACTTCTAGGTTTGTTTAGATTTGCAGACCTTGCTCTGTCACCATGTAGGTGTTACAGACACAGGTTCTCTAGCCTTATGGCAAAAATCCAGAAATAAATGCATTGCTGATTGACTTTAAACTTTAAACACTAGACCCACACAGATCTATACTTGATTATTCAGAAAGAAAGCAAAGACAAACACACTCATTAAGAGCGGAGAGAGGAAAGTTACGTCTCAACCAAATTCACACTTCTACATGCAGACTCACACTCGTTCACCCCTGCACCTGCTGTGTGAGGGCCATTTATCAGTCTGCTAAAACGTCTCAAATGTCCCCAACTTCAAAGACAAACATCAGTTCCTCACGGACTCTTAGGAAAGAACATGCACAAATACCAGCTCACGTGTTTGTGCAACACAGACAGACACATTACTCACGTATTCACTCCTGCTCACTTCAGAAAGACCCATCAGTCATGCACACATGCTTTAACCACTGAGAGAGAAATGAAAACCATGCACACGCATACTACCAGACAGATAAATACACACATTTCATTTTGATTTGCTGGATGATCTCGATGAGCTCCATCTCTGTAGGCATGTAGCCCATGGTCCTCATGCAGTCTGCGATGTCTTTATAATGGATGAAGCCATCCGCATCGTAGTCAAATTCCTTAAAGGCCACCTGCAGCTCTGACAGACACACAAATCACAGCAGTTGCAACAAACCATTAAGTAGGGTAAAATATTTTTTCCCAAGAGTGAAACACATATACACACTGTGCGCAGACACTGAGAGAAATTCTTTCAGCAAAGTAAACTTATCAGTTAGTTGTTGAATCCAGCAGACAGAACTACAGCCAGCTCTTAAGAACAGCAAGTTATGTTGTTTTAATTGATTTTTGTAGCTCTGAGTCATTGGCAAACAACATTTCACAGCAAATCTGAGAAAGATTCAATCTAGGAGGAAGCTGAACAGGAGGAAATATCAGTGCGATTGATGAAGCTGTGGAATTCACTAGTCATTTATCATGTGTTTGCATCATAATTACACTCACAGCATCTTACCATCTAACTCCTCGGGCATCAGCTCTCTCTCCTGCAGAGCACAGAAGAGAAAGACAGTTGAAATAATCACAAGACAGCATTGAAGGACGGAATGTAAAATCAGGGTGGCTTTAAAACAGCGTATTCTCCTGAGAAATACCTCAGTGATAATCTGTTTTTGACTAGCAAATTAGAATAACATGCATATCATGTCAACACTGGTGCATGCTGACAGTAAACTCTAATGGGATTTCACCCTGCGACATGTCTTTCTAATTTGCAACATGTGCACACACACACACACACACACACACACACACACACACACACACACACACACACACACACTCTACATCTGCAGCTTTCTGAGGGAGACACTGCATAAGCTCAGTCTGTATGTGCATACACACCCACGCACAACCATGTGACGGTGAGTTTCATAAACCTTGCATTGTCGCAAGGAATAGATACATGTAAACTAAGACACAGATATGTGCACATATACACTTGCCTGAACAGACGCAAGACATATTATTTGCATATAGCCTTGTGTGTGGAACATTCAGTATTCCCTGCCTTATTTTGACATTTGCTCAGGGTGATCTCTCGCTCTCTTTCTCTCTCTTTCCCTCATCTTTTCATGCATTTTCAGGGAAGTCGAGGCAGAGCTAGAAGCTAGGAACAAAATCTCCACATTGCCGTTTAGCATAATGGATGGCAGTAAAATTTAGGTGTGCTAAGCGCACAAAATAGTAATATGTTAATATATTCCATTGGTTGCAGTTGGACAATTTTACGAAAAACACACTATAATTTGGCCGTCTGTCACAACTACTGTACAAATGCCAAGAAATGCACTTGAAATGTTAGTTTTAAAAAGATGAGCTTTGAGGTCTGGGAAGTTCACATAAATCTATCATATAGTATGTTGGCCATGAATGTACTCCTACATTTTAGCAAAAAATGTAATGACACACATCGCATGCCTCAGTCCTTGAAATTATGTTCCAATTAGCATATTTGTAAACATATACAGACTTAAATTTGCATATGTAAAGCATATGATATTGAAATATCATCCTGAAATGAAATTAATCATCCTTTTAAAGGCAATTTGACAATGTGTCTTTAGCAAGATGCCTGCTGTTTCATTCATTTAAATCGTGCTCGTGCCTACAGCATCCTGACTCTAGGGTTTAGTAACGATGTGCAGGTCTTCTACAGAACCCATTATGACATCCACAGGGAAAGCAAGAAACATGCAAACTCCGTCGTCTTGGTTTAGAGCAACTGAATCTTACATATGGAAATATCGCTTAACACAAAGATATCACAAGCCTGAGAATATCTATAAGTTCAAAGAAACAAGACTGACATACAGGCATATAAAAGCTCTGAATATTGCTTGCACAAATGTGCACAACTTTGTTTTGGGCTTGTTTTTCCTCACTGTCATGCAGAAAGGAAAGTATTCAAACTGAGAATAAGAACCACTAGTAGGTGGAAGAAACCAATTGTATCTACCTCTGGTACTGGCATATTTCTAGTGTGTTAGACTTTACCTTTCTTTCAGTGTATGTCAGAGGAACACTTTGCACTTTTCACCTCATCACATTTGTCTGATTGCTATCTATTAATGTTTTGTGGTTTTACATTAAAAACTTACAACAGAGCACCCAAAATATGCGGCACTGTTGGAGTATAGCATGTAAAGAAGATGGACAACCTTGGCTGTTAAAATAGTTTGACTGCATCCACTTCAGATTCTGAAAGAATAAGTGTTTTCCTTTGATCTTAAAGTCTATTTAATGCTTGCCTTACTTTTGCACTTTTACATTCTTATGTGGGACCTATGCTTTTAATCAAGTGTCTGTTTCCATTACTTTATTGCTACTTTTATTAAGCAAAATGAATTTTCAACCTTCGGTTCTTTTTATTGCTGAAAAAGTGAGAGATAAAAAGGCAAATCAGAGCAGCAGTGAAACTGAAATGCAAAGAGAAGTGCAATATTTTCCTCCTAATACATCCTAATACATGTTGGCACTCAGGGTGGCTAATACATAAATCATACAAGGTCATCCTGTTCAAGTGCACAATAGCTGCAGGAAAAGAAGAAGCACCATGGTTTATTTGGAAGCTGCTCCACATGGCAGGCGTTCAAATGATTTTTCACTGTATAATATTGCCAACAGAGTCTATACAGAAGTGCGATGCCAAGACGTAATTGCATCAAAAGTTTATTTACTGTATGTGTGCTTTTCCTGAATTACTAAAACACTCATGATTTATATAAACCTTTTAAATCATGTAATATGATTTTTGATGCTGCTGCATGAAAAACAACTCTGTTGCCCAGAGTGCAGCACCGCTGTTTACCCTGCACAGGATCCTCCATCCTACAAGGGCATATTTAGATGGTAAGGTCAACACATTAATTGGATTTTTTTTTTTTCATCCAGAAAGGATTAGACAGCATGCCATGCAGACTCTCAATTCATCTGTCAGAATGAGCCCATTAACAGTTAATTTCATTCTGCTTGCCTTCACATGGCCCATTGAGCAGCCTACTGCTTTGTAAGCATGATGCATGAACACATATGAGAAGTATGTGGTTACTTCACACAAATGCATTATGTCATACAGTTAAAGTACTGAATGCACATAGTAAGTACTCACTGATGGTTACAGTCCATTTTGCTATGCATCCACAGTCTTCCACTGTGGCTCTGTCCGACATGTAAATGCATCAGTTGTCCTTCTTTAGCTATTTGTCTCTCCCAGTTCGAGTCGGATCTAATGAGTGCTGACAGTGAACCTTGCTAAGGGGGTTATTAATACTTGTGTGTTGAGGCAGGGATTAGGAATGCTGCAGGATGGATGGTCTCCCTGCCTAAGTGTCAAGGAAGAAACCAAAAGAGCGTGTCCTCTGTCCTGTGGAAATGATGCAGACCTCTCTACCTGGCTACTAGTAAATTCAAACTAAGGACTGTCACAGTAAAACAAGGCAGATCAGTCATGGCAGGTGAGGTAGTAACTCAGAGAGGGATGTGGAAGAGGAGTCCATAGTAGCCCAAGGTCATTGTGAAATGGTTTTCATTTTCCATAAATTGCTTTAAAACAATGAAATGGTCCCATTAGGTCTTAAGAAATCTAGTTATGAAACATCATTAAAAGGTTCATGGGCACACAACAGCCTTTGGCGCAGATTTCTCTGTTATCTTTTACAGTAAATCCCTGTGATGAAGGCATTTATGGAAAAGTCATTGGCTCTGCTTTGTAACAGGGTCTCAGCACAATAATAATAATAGTAATGATAATAATAATGTTAATAAGGATATATGATAATATATAAGGACCACTACAAAGTGAAAGAAATATACAACAATAACTGAAACAAGTGGCCCTTGATCTAACTAATGAGATTCCATTATCACCATCATACATATCTACCCCCCCCCCCCCCCCCCCCTCCCCCCATATTAGGAATCATAGTTTTATGGAATAATTACTTAAAATATGTATGTTACGTATATTGTACATACATGCAATATACTGTATGTATATAGATTAATGTGTAAAGATACAATACGTGTCTGTAAAATCCAAAAACTAGATTATAAATTTACATTGTAGCCAAGGCAATACATACTTTTGTTGGAGTAGTAAAACACATTTTCCTGGGCTTTGATGTGCCATAAAGGCCCATTGCGTTGGATAACAGAAGACTAAATTCATTCCCTCATGCTTCAGTCACTGGCTCATTCATCAGCTGTTTGGCTTTCAGCCGACTAGAAATGTCTAATCATATCATTCTTAGATTTGAGGTATTTTTTTTAGGTATTTTAAGTATTGATTAAACTTAGATTTATTATGTAAAAAAGAATGAGACCCTCTACATGTGAAGTTTTAGACTTTTAATTTAAAAAGAACATAGGAGTCCTTTAAATTGTGTATTTGTCATTCAGAGTTCTGTCCTTGAAAGAACACAGTTTTCAGGTCAGGCTCGTTAACATCCAGAACATAGTTGCCATAAAACTCATAACTATAGTTTAACTATAGTTAAACATATACTGTTGTGGTACTTGATATATAACTCAGCCAATGATTTAAACAGAAATAAGGAGGGTGCCACTGAGATGGATCATTTATTGGCTCAGTTCCTGTTGTCATTGTCCCAAATACTCTGATGCCCTACAGGAATCTGGGATCGTGGTATCAGGCATGAACAGAGCCAATGCTTAACTTCAGCCAAGCAGTGCATTAGTGGAAGGCAGCGTTTTCTCAAGTGGAATTATTGGAGTGATTTCTTTAAAAGGATGCCTTTTTAGATTTAGAGGATGAGGTAACAGTCCACAGTCGTGATCAGAGGGTTTCATGTTGAATGAAAAGAGGTGGGTAATGATATTGACTTTCTGCGGTTTGTGACGTGTTATACGTCAGCAATTACTCGTTCGCAAACAGTGCATTCATTTTTGGATACTCATGGTTCACTGCACAACCAGTTACCACAGCTACAATCAGTCTTTATATTTCCAATCGATAGTTACCACTTAGAATCTGCTGAACAAATGGATCCATTTTCCAACTCGATTCTGTGTAACTGTAAGTCGATGTGATGTGATCTCAGCTGTTACTGTGAGTCTGCAAACCTCCACTTTATCAACCTGTGTTTGCCAGTCTCTAACCTGCTCATGGAGATCTAAATGTACAAAATTAAGTAAATAAATAGACCTAATAAATAATCACATAAATATGTATAGACCAAATATATTCAGTGACCATGAAATTGTGAAATAATTGAATAAACATTTAAAACTCACTCATTATTATGAAATGTTTTCATTTAATTTGTTTGACAATCATAATAATCATTTTTATTTCACCGTAGAAGTTTGTTTTGGCAGTTTCTATTACTGGCTGGCTGTTGCTTTAGTCTGAAGGAACTGAGAGCCAATCACATAACTGGCTCTGCCCTGTATTTCTTGATTGACAAACAAAGACATGATGAAAAGTGGCATTATGAAATAGAATAATCTTTGGGGAAAAGATGGCATTGTGACATAGAAACACTTTGGAAAAAATTATATTTTGAAATAATATATATATATAATAGATCATTTCACAATAACGGTTATATTCTATATTGGTGTCATTGCCTCATAGATGCAGTTACGTCTGTCAGTATATATAGACAACATACAACAGCAATTTTAAGCTATTTAATTATGCTGATGTCATGGCTTTAATGGGTCCTTTTTATAAATATTATGATTTTTGATTATTTTGCGCAGGTTTCCAAGCCAGAACAGTTGTGTAGGCCTAGCTCATTGTTGATTAATGTTGGAAAAACAAAAGAAGTTATTTTAAACCAAGCAGATCCATCCTCATCACTGATACTGTGTGACCAAACCATGGAAACTGTCAACTGTTTTAAGTCTGGGAAATCTGGAAACATGCATAGATGACACACAGACAATGTTGATTTCATATCTAAGAAAGCCAGTCCGAGACTGTTTTAATTAGGAAACTGAAGGGGTCACTCTTGACATTTTGTAAAAAAGTGTATGTCAGCCTGATAGAGAGCATCCATGTTTTCAAAATCTCTGTCAGGTATGGGTACTTGACTGTAGCGCATAAAAACAAGCTGACCATGATTAAGACAGCAGGGAAGATGCCAACAAAAGCCATTATATAACCTCTACAGCACAGCTGTGCACAGGAAACTCTGACAATTATCAATGACAAACACACCCCCCATCCTTATTTTGAATTTCTTAGGGTGATGCTATAGGACACCCATGGCAAAGAAAAAGATCTACAAGGACCTGTTTATCCCAGATGCAATTAATGTAGTCAACAAAGCAGCTGATATTTGGGCTTCACTGTGCAAAGTGATGTGATTAGTTTGTTTTTACATTCACCTGGTAGTAGTGGAAATTTTCTATGGTGTGTGTGTGTGTGTGTGTGTGTGTGTGTGTGTGTGTGTGTGTGTGTGTGTGTGTGTGTGTGTGAAAAATTCCCATTTTAACAGTACTCACTTGCCTACATGCAAATGTTCCACCAAACACTATTTTGCAGTGGCACTGCAGTAGCAGTAGCTGCATCCAGGGCTCAGCGCCGCCCAAGACAATTATAATTACTTTAAAGAAATGCAAATAAGCCAGAGAGTTTTTCCTCTATAGCAAGATGATAGTTGGTGTAACCAGACCATTCTCCATTGCTGTGGAGAGAGTAGGTTTTTATAAAACCAAAAGCTTGAAACTGCAACTCTCTCCTCTTTTGGTGTAACCAACAAATGGCAATGACACCTAAGGTATGTATGTATGAACTGACCTGGCCAAAGAGTTTATTGAGGTAGGAGATGTAGGCAGCGGCCACCATTGAGCTGTTGCTGAGGCTCCTTTTACTGCGCCGACGAGCGTCCTCTTCAGCAGAGCCCTTCCCTTTGGGGGACTGTGACTTTGAGCTGTGAAGTGTGCATTTGCGTGAAGTGTTGAGAGCTGTCATCATCAAAGCCAGGCATATAATTTCCCCTCCTAACATACTTTAACAAACACACTTAATTGCATTTTGGGTGATATTCTTAGAAAGGTGTTACTCCATCTAGCTTCCCTTGAAATAATTGCTCAGCTTGAGTGTAATGTCAGCAGACCAATGAGCTGACATCAGTGGTTACATTAGCCACCAAAAAAAAGGAGGGAAGGAAATGTTTTTTCTAAGGACAATTTTGAAATTCTGAAGGCTTGTTTTGCCACTGATGTACCAATCGATGACACTAATTGGGTGCACAGATCTACACAACCCACTCCCCTTGTTCTAATCAATGTTGATTAGAAACAGAGAATGATAATAACCAGAATTTCTTGGAGAGGCTGAGCTGAAGGGCCTTGTTTTTGAATCTCCCAGTAGCAGGCGATCTGCCAGCTGCTGCACCCCTCCCTCCTCGTGGAGACATGCTAGGAGAAAATGAAGAATTAATCAGTTTAAAGTGCATTGAATGTCTTGTAATCAAAATGAATACATCTCTTTTTCCTTATAACCAACAATATAAATCAACAACATTGATCCACTGTGTGGATTGTCATTTAGATAGAACATCCTGTGGAGGAGGTTTGCGTGGACTCAGACTGCTGATAGACAGCAGTGGCAATGGGAGAAAATTGTTTGTTGTCTAAAGGTTTAGGGACTATATTACCCAGAGACTATGTAAAATGGTAAAAATCATCTTTCCAAAGCCGGTACATCATCTCTAGTGAGTCTGTCGTTCTCCTTATAAATTTCCCACTTCCAATTGCACAAGAAAATAAATGTGAGATGGATCTATTGATTATGTTGCAGCCCAAAATTGTGATTTAGACTGATATAATGTGTGTTTACACATCTTCACCAACTCTTGACTGAGCTTTTTGTTACAACTTTATCAATTTATGTAAAGGTTCACTACCAATTTTATCGACTATGTTTATTTTTCTGTTACTGACCTGGCAGCAGATGATGGTCTACTGTCTTGACCTCCCTTTGAACTTTTCATAGACATCCTGGTTGGAAGAGACATACATGTGGAGTGGAATGTGAGAACAAGAAACAGTGAAGGCAAAAAAAAGAGAGTCTCCTTCCAAAAGGCTAAATATGGATTATGGGAAAAAAACATTAATGTTCAACAAAATTGTTATTTTTGGCCAATTGGAACAAGCTATACACACAACATTAACAAATTACCACCAAAAAGTTGCTATGGCAGACCTGTTGGCAAACAATTTCCTATGAAACAACCAGCAGACACTAAGCAGCAATAGCTTTCCAGTCATGAGTCCAGTAATATCTGACTTTACCTGGTAAATGCTCCAGTATGTTCACCACCTACTTGCTAACTTTGTCTGTGTCATTTGGTGCTTGTAGGTAGTGTAACGTGGCATTTTAGAAGTTTGTTTCTGAAAACAGCTGCTTGCTGTGGTCGCTGATGAGCATGGTGAGATTGAACCAAAACAATAAAGTTATGGGACATAAAACCAAAGCAATGAGCTTGAAGATGCTAAAATTCTCCATGAGCTCAGGGGAACTGCCAGTTTAGGTGATCATCATCTGTGAGTTATTCAGTACAAGTCACCCCATTCACATTATCCAGAGTTATTATTACAGTTTTTACAATTTGTAAAGCAAGAAACATGGACATAGGATTCAGTTTAAAGAATAACTAGTACATCTTGAGGGAGGAGGAATCACTGCTATCCATTTGAGAGACAGATTAATTTGGACTAAAGGACACACACCCAAACAATAAAATCAAAATGATACACAAAGAAAACGAGTGGGTGGAAAGCTCAAGACAGCCGAGATGAATGGAACATGAGGTGCGGAGAGGAAGAAAAGTGCAAAAAATAGAAAGACAGGAGTGTGAGATAGAGAAAGATGGAGGAGAGAAGGATGAAGAAAAAGGGAGTGAATGATAATCACATGTGTTGAACTTGCAGAGGAGGAGCGGGAGGAGGAGGAGAGACTTATGGCTGTCTGTTTCAGAGGCAGATTAATCTTCTGTCATGGACCTCTGCGGTTCTGGCTATCAGCGCCTTATGATGAACGGCCATACTTGGCACTGATGTGCTATAACCATAATGCCTCACTCCACCATCTCACATGCCACAAAGATGGTGCGAAGACAGATACTGAAGAGCTGCTCCAGCGGCCGCTACTTAGGGCCGTGTAGACCACGAGGGCCGTAATGAGAAGAGACATGAAGACCAGCCAGTCCTCTAAATTACGCCCGACCGTTGAATGTGCCTCTGCCAAACGAGCCGCATTCCCCAACTCCCACTGGGCTGAACGAAACGTGCCATGACTGAGTAGTGATTGCCTGTCTGTCACGCTTTCACACAATCAGTGAGCATGTGATGCATGCTGATTGCAACACGCTTAGAGCATGTTAAGCTGTAAGGGTGGAGAAGGAAGAAGTTTTCATGTCCACATATGATTATAGTCGTGAATTTGTTTCAGATTGGACAGTATTCATAGTGTCTGTGGATGCTACACTGTACTGTATGTCCATCTCAAAGCAAAAGCTTATCTATACAGGCAGGCTATGATAGTTCATAATGTTTACAAAGTCTTGTATTTGTGTAGACACGCAAAGTATCTCACACACAAACACACACACACACACGTCTCTTCCACTCCCCAAAGCACATTCACGTTGCACATGTGCGTAACGCAAGATATCTGGACTTTCTTTAGTGGTGGTCTCACATTGTTTGCCTGAAGAATTACTCTCATCTTCAGTGAGCACACAACTCCCATCAGGGTAAACAAACACACACACTCACACACAGACTGTACACATGCACGTTTCACCACACAAGCCACTGAGCAGCACTTTGTGTGTCTCCTCCCTAAGTGGCCAATTGCTGTCAATCATCAAGCCAACACAGGCAATTTTAGATCCTAATCACACTAATTGAAGTAATGAAAAGGAGGGCCAGGTGGACTGGGCTAAAACAAACAAGGCTGATGATGGAGAGCAGGCTGTAGCATTAGGGGTTAAACACTAAAAAGGACTTCTAAATATATTTCACAAGAGCCACTGGAGTGAAGGGTGCTAAGATTCAGTGTGTCATACAAACAAGACCCACATACAGTATACACGCACGCACGCACGCACGCACGCACGCACGCACGCACGCACGCACGCACGCACGCACGCACGCACGCAGACACAAAATGGGCAGAAAATAGAAAGCACTCAGAGGTGATTACTCCACCATGGCTGCACCATTCTTTTTGATCTGTTATTTTAAGGATTTTTGGATGGAATGAAAAGGGGGGGGGAAAAAAGGTTTTTCTACATCTGGATGTAAATCTGCATCAAAATACATGCAGTGACAGACATGATGCTGATTGGACGATAGTGATTATGATTTCTGGAGAATACCTCAATCCTATCTGGGAAGGCTTTTTACAAGGATGAATTGTGCCATATAACAAGTGAGTCACACTCATGGTCACAGAGTTATGGCTGTTTAAATTAGGGCTGAGCAATTAATCCATATATCATCAAAATCGCAATATGGCCAAGTTCAATATTCAAATAGCAATTTTTTTTTGATGAAGGCAAAATGCATCATAACATCTCTAACATTGAGATGTTGTAACGCCCCAGCCTACAAATCATGTTCTTCACGTGTAAAGGAACATGTTTGGTACATGAGAAAAATCACATCATCATAATTTTTTTTTTCAGTGAAAATGAAATGCAAATATGACTATTCCAACTGAAATCAGGACTCATCAAAATTGCAAAATAATCACAATATTGTGCAGCCCTAGTTTGAATTTGTGATGTTACTGTAGCAACATATGGGCGTTCTGCCTATAACTAACAATATTTTAGTTATGAAGTTATTAGAAATGGCCACATAGGTTAATTAATTAATCAGTAATTAAAAGAGTACGCCATTGAGTTAGCATTGCACATTGCACAATTGTTGGACTTATGGCAGACAATTAAAAGAAAAAGGACCAAAATTGATGGAGAACCAGAGATCTTTTCTGTTCTCTACATTCATACTTGTCAAAACTTTGTGCCTACATTACCCACAATGCAATTCAAGCACTCACAGCCTCAAGCAGAGATGAGGAGGGGGCTACACAGGTCTGATAAGCTCATGTCTTCTGGTATTCAATGCTGTCTCACGTGACATTTGAGGCTTTTTATTTTCACATAAGCCCCAGGCCCTGTAAACATATTTAATGTAAAAAATCAAAATTGGAGGTCCCCTTTACACATTCACAGAAAATTGTAAAAAATTAGATCAATGGTTCCTTGTCACATAGCCTAAAATTACATAAATATCATGAAAATTTGTTGGGTGGTTTTTGAGATGCCCTTCTAATTAACAGGCAAGCAAACTAACGGGAGCAAAAATCACCTCCTTGGTAGACGTAAAAAACACAACACACAAAGTCACAGATTGAAAAACGTACATTGCTCTGCTCAGATTGGCTATGAGTTAAGGTGGAGCTTCACCCGTCTTTCGATTCTCTTTTCTCTTTGTTTTCGTATTATCTTTCTATACGCATGTTGTCCAGTCAGAAGAAAATCAATCCCAGAGGGCCCAACCAGCCTGTGTCTGATCCATAAACAACCGATAGTAATGCAATCTGGTCTGGCACTCCATCTTATCTTCACCTATTTTAACACCTCTCCACCACTTCCTCCACCTCACCCCCCCAGCACTGATTTCGTGTCACGGCTCCGAAATTAGACTGTCGCCTTCAGTATCGGTGCAGATAGGGAGGAACAGAGGGCGAGAATGAGATATTTTTCTCATTCACTGACATCTTTTCTTGTCTGTTCATTTGGGAAAATCTGTTTATTGCTTTGTATAATTCTGGTCTAATTACAACCTCTTCCTCCTCCTATTTCTAGGGGGCAGCCTCATAATCACACAGTGGAGTTGGTTTGAATAAGTCTGTTGATGTGATTGCATTGTAGCAAGCAACAGGGACGCAAATATTGAACCAAAACAAATACAAACTGTGGGCTGGCCATCTGTTGGCTTGTACAGCAAAATACACTTGAGATCCAGATATATCAAATGTTATAAAGCAGAGAAGAGATGCCTGTGAGTCTCATTAAAGCGTGAGTAGTGCCTCAAACATGCTCTGTACCAGACGTTCTCAGCACAAATGAACCATCGCTGATTCCAGTCGTTTTGAATTATTGAACATTTCAGAGAAAAGAGGTTGACACTTGACTATAAATCATGAGTAAAGCAAAACACACTTATACACAAGCTTACCTTCTTCAGCCACCAAAAGAAAGGGAAGAAATAGATGTTTTTTTCTATTTAAACAGATTGCTCTTCTTGTTTGTCTTGGATGACAGATGCGAATGAGATGTATCTGTATGAAGCCTAACCTAACCTGAGGATTATATAACGAAAGGTGATTATCCAGCTAAACATGTCTGGATTAGAGATGTAACTGGCTGCCTCTGTCCTCAAGAACAAAAAGGGCAATGGTATTGTCTTACTGCAGATATGCTGTGGAGGCAGCTGGATTAATTTGTTTCATTTCAGTCTATTTTGGTTTGAATGACTTAAGATTCAATGCTATGTTGCTATATCATTATTGAACAGCTCGCAGATCCATTAAAGACAAGCACTGTCAAAACCCACATGAATTTAATTAAAATTCTAGTCAATATTTCAATATTTCTGTCACAGATTAAGTTCTGAATCCAAATGCCGATGTTGTCTTTTATCTTAACACAGGTGGTGGTGATGAGATGGTGGATAGCTGAGGTTGGGGCTGGGGGGGGGAGTAAGCCAGGAGGAGGCTTAGTGGAGGGGATCCTGAGGAAGTGAACCGGCTGGCAGGCTTGGCAGATGAGTGAGTTAGGTGATCCTGAAGAAAAGGAGACCAGGTGTAAGATAAGGCTGGCAGGAAGGCACACAAACTACCAAACAGGCCAGGCAGGTAGATTCTCTCGTGTAAGTGCTAGAAACGTGGCACATTGACAAACCATAGATAGCACAACGATCCAGCGGGGACTGGCTGTCGGTGCAGGGTTCTTATAGTGACTTGATGGCGGGCAGGTGTGTTGATTCCCAGTGATGGGCAAGTGACAGAGGGCAAGGGAGGAAGGGCCAACAAGCAGAATGATAGACAAAGCCAAAACACGTGAAGCACATCTTACTCACTGAAAAGGTAGAAAACAACAGAAACACACTCACACAACAGACAGGCAGGTGTCACATAGGAGGGGTCGCGACAGTTTCAACAGTGTGAGTGACCAAATGTCAATGTCCATGAGAGACAAACCATTTTGACTTGAATGTGAATACATTTGATAGTTAACGGGAGTGAACTGTTCCAATTAGCATAACTGACCAATTACCATGTCTACAGTTTTCAGTTAAGCAGCTGGAAGATCACCACTTATAAATAAAAACAGTATGGTAAAGGAAACATTGGGTCTCATGCAGGTACACAATTTCCTTGCTTGTTCCAAATGTAATTCACTAAACTCTCTTATCTGCACAAATGTGTTGTAAATTGCTCTTTTTTGACAGAATACCACCTGTTAATGAGGTGGTGCTCGTTCGAGAGATTTGATCATTAGCATAATCAACCTAGAACTGCTATTTAAGGCTGCCTGTTCTGCTTCGTTTGTGTGAAAGTTTCATTCACAAAAAAGTCATTCAAGAGTAAAAAGAAGAGTTTCACACTCCAGAGCTTCAAGTCTACTGTCAGAAACAAGAAAATAAAAGCCTAACAGATGTAGCAGAGTCAGTATAGGAAGACCCAAAACAATTATGATATGGTGAACACAATATTAATTTTGTATTAAGTTTGTTATAGATATTTTTTAATCAGATTTATTTGGTATCATATTTAAATTCCAAATTCATTCATATTAAACCACTATAATTCAAGTTATTAAGTCTTAGGTCTATTATCCCTCTGTGAAAAAGGCAGTCTATGGCTGTGTCCCAAATCAGGGTCTGCATCCGTCTGAGCCTGCATTTGAGGACCGATTGTGTCATGGCGGCGCGACTACTCTGTCCCATTTTGAAGGATCTTTCAAACAAAAATGAGGGGAGGAAAACAACTACAAATAAGCACTCAACTACAACAAAACTACAATAAAGCAAACTTGCAAAATTAATTAATAATTACAGGTAGAATGAAATGGTTTGGAGAAGCACAGCTCAATCAGTGCACCTAAGAAACTTCACACCAAGACACCAAAGAAGACCCGACTTTGGTGGAAATTTATATAATATTATGCATTTGAGATCAGAAAATCTCTGTATGATGTCATGTTACTGCCATTAAAACCCATGGCATCTTTAGATGTTCGCTGGCTATTAATTCCAGTGTTTGAGCAGATAATGAATATATACTGTATACAGTATATGGCAGTATGTATGAAAAAGTGCTTTAAGCAACTGAAGAGAACATACAGGGGAACAATTCAAGAGGTTAAAAGGTTAATTAACTCACAGCTGCAAAAGATGGAGAAGTCCTCTTAGTGACACAAGGGGTGTTAAATGTGGCCAGTATAATGACAGTGGATTCACTTTTAAGGTTTAAGCTGAGGATGCTTTGTAATGCTGTCTCCACACTGTCAGGTAAGCGTGTGTGTGCGCGCGTGTGTGTATGTGCGTGCGTGTGTGTGCGCTGTACATATACATAGCTTGAGTGACAATCTTTTACTGTCCATCCTTCCATCACAGAGTGTTTCCTAACTGATAGAGTTCACTGATTGACTGCTGTTTGTTAGTTAAGTCAGGCTACGGATTTAGAGGGATTTCAGGTCCCTTGGGCCATTTCATATTGAACGCTACACTATTTATTGGCTTCTGACTTGTCCCAAACAGTGTCAACAGTGAACTGTCTTTTCCTTTGTTGCAGTCTATGATATCAACTGTACACAAGCCTCAGTGTGGATATCAGTGACCTTTACATAAATACAACATAAATGACCTTGAGTCACTTTGACCATCAAAGAGGTGTGTAACTGTCCATACAAATTCTCTGTTGTTCCTGTCCTTGGCATTTTCTTTGCTCTGGTCAGTACCTGAACTTTGTCTCACTTCACTGGACAAACCTGCTGCATGACCCATCACTCACATAAATGTCACACCTCACTTTAAAGTTGCTAAATCTTTTCATTTCAGTGAAGAATATCCTGCAAGTTTACAGATGCATGACCAGCAGATCTACTTAAGGACTAAACTTTATTTTAATCAGGTAGATGATCGTCCACTAAGTAGAGCAAACAACTTTGTTATGCTCATGAGAAAACAAAAACTGCAGTAAGGCATAATCTATTTTTTTTTTATTTTTTTTTATGCTTTCTCTCCCTGTTTCTTTCACTTTCCTCCCTCTCTCTTTCTCTGCCCAGTGAGGCAGTGCTGCACTGGGAGACTGTTGAGGAACCTATTCCCCTGTGCGATCAGACCCTCGCTACGCTCAAATATGCTTAGTGCGTCCAACCAAAGCCCTTATTTAGCACTCTGCTTTTTTTCTTTTTCTTTTCTTTTTTTTTTGAAGTGGAAACTTATTTCACCCCTTACCTTCTCAGAAAAAGACAAGGGAGAACAATAATGTTGTGCATTTCATGCACCAGTCAGCTCCCAATGGAGTGTAGACCTCTGAATTGTTGACTTAAGTAGAAATCAACTTCTGTAGTTGGCTTGGATTGGCTGAAAGCAGTGGTGCAGCATGAAGCCAAATCTTGGAAATCGTTCTTATATGACCATTTGCTGTGCAGATGCAGTGCTATAAGGACATTTTCAATTTTTTTCAATCCTGAAATTACATTTATATTCTACTCATTCGTTTTGCCAGTAACATTTTGAGGGAAACGTGTCAGTACAAAGAGTTCGATACTGGACACACTCACATCCTAGCTTTAGGCAAAGGTTAGGAAAAACATTGTGGTGTCGGTTACACATTAATAAAATGAAACATGTGCTTCATGCCTCAAGTAACTTGTGACTTTTTCAATATTAAAGCAAGACCACAATATTTCCCTGATAGATATAGATATTGAACAAATGAGGGAGAGTAGGTTGTTCATAGTAATCACAGAGTTGGTGGTTCGATCCCCTGTCATGGTGTCCTTGGGCAAATCCCAAACTGATCTTGGTGAAGTCCAGAACCATGCATCTATCAGTGTGTGTGACAGATGAATCCAGGGCAGGATAGCCATTCTTTACAGATCAGCTTGTAAGTTGCCTTTACAGTAAAATTGTGAATTATACAGTAGATGTAAATGCAGCCATTTACCAATTACGATTGCAACTGCAAATGTTTTAAAGGAAATGAAATGCTGACCACATTTTGTTAACTTGATGAGGAAATCATTGCATCTGGCAAGTCAAATATGTTGATACTGAGTGAATCAGTAAAATATTCATTAACAATACATTTAATTTGTTTTATATGAAAATATCTGGTCTTGCAATACAGTATGTGCTCATAGTGACTATAGCTTTGTTAAACTTTTTTATGCTCATGTTTAAGCACTCACAACACTTGTTTTAGGTTGGAGAAAGATCGTGGTCTATACATAAAAAGTCCACAGTGACTTCAGAGACATGTTCATTGACATTTAATTGAAACCAAGATCTTTTCCACTCACAGGAGTCAGGATGTGAACCCTGTTCTCTGGTGTCAAGTCCTACACTTTGTAAGCCCACCATAGATCCCAACTCGCCTTGCGAGGCAGCAAGCGAGAGTCCATCTTGCCAGGATCTTAGCTTTTCGCTTGTGGCTGAACCACAGTGGTTCGGGCCAATCAGTGTCCTATGAGAGAGGAACTGCTGGGAGCTATGGCAAAGCAACTGTTTTGTTATTCATAAGATTGCCTTTTAAGTGCAAATTTTCCTTACAAAGACGGCAAGAATCGTCTACTGACACACTAACTAGGTTCCAAAGCTACTTGGGCTGCAGTTTCTTGTTGTGTTGTGTTGTCTTTCCTCTTGGGTGCTCTCCTACTACGTCATACGATCAACAGATCGTTTATCCAATGACCTGACAAGTATTTTTTGAGAGCACCTGCCCTTTCCCAAACAATTTATAACAAAGCCTTCCCAGGTGGCTCTGTGCAACAAACCATTTGGCGTCCCATGTTACACCCCAATTAGGGTTGTGCCGATGGACAATGATATCGGTGATCGACAATCATTAGAACTATCGCAGATTGCTCATGCCTTTGCAAATGTCAAAGTGATATTTGACTTGTTTTCCCATTAATGTAGTAACTTATTATTTGTAGTATTAAATTAATACAAAATTTAATTTGCCTGCCACAGTTTAACGAATATAATTGAATATAACTGATGCGACATGCGCACACACACACTCCGATCAGCTGATTGTAATGAAGCTGCTTGTTGTGTGTAGGAGCTGCTATTTAAGAGCGGAGGAGATTGACAGACAGAACACGTCCTTTAGTTCCATTTCTGATCCTGCTGCTTTTTATGGTGGGAGATGATGAGGGAAAGAGGCAGCAAAACGGGACACATTCACTTTTTTGGTCTCTTCTCTTTCTCTCTGGCTGAAAGGGTAACATAACATCCCCCATGTGTAGAGCTGCTGGAGCCACTGGATCGACGCTCCGCTACTTTTTCTTTCTTTTTTTTCTCTAACTGATGAAATAGAATATCTACAGTTCAAGTAATCTGGTTGATATTTATATACATTTTAAGCCCTTTAAGATCTGATCATCAATAAAGTGTATGTCATGTGGAGAGCTTATAAAAACAAATTAAATGGTCAAACTTGTCATGTTGCTATCTAAGGTGTATTGATCGATTTCCAAATGTCAATCACGCATCAATTAACACTCAAGAAAACATTCCACCTTATAAGTGTCCGAGAGCTGCTGGTAGTAGTTATTGGAAAAGATGAAAAGACAGAAAACATCCTTTCATTCATAACTCACTCATGATGAAACTGTACATAAAGTAGGCGGAAATTGTTGGATGGGCTGGGGGGTTATTATAAAGATCAGTCAGGTTATTATAAAAAACCCCACCCCTCCACCCCGTCGCCCATATCAGCTATCAGCAATTTTACAGAGTGGCGATTGTACAATCGGACTATTGATCGCACAACCCTAACCCCAACAACATTCTTGTAATTCTGGTGCAGTGCATAAATGTTGCACTTCACTGACTCAAAAAAGTGTTGCCTGTGAACATAATCAATTTGGAAATTGCATTCGTCACCTAAACATAATTGAGAAAATAATTTTGTAATATACAAAGTTAATTTGATTAATAAAAAGATTGCACTCCATGTTTAAACACACATGCACGTTCTGTTTATATGTCAGCAAGAGACATTAAGAGAGAGGCTATTGGAGGGGTCTTTGGTTAATGATGTGTTCACTTATTGGTGCCTGATATTGTCATATGAGGAACTAATTGCCTGCACCGTTGCCTCATTAAGCACAGCATGACGTGCTGCCACGGGGCACTGGATGCGCACCTCACTACAATCACTGCTATCTCAATACGACCCCGTTTTACTCCATCTCGCATTTAGCTCCTTTTATTGTTTGATAGAGGGGAGCCCTTTTTCTTCAGATTATGAAAGGACATGGGGATCTGAAGGTTTGTTCATGGATTTCAATTCTTGCTGTGGAAATTGTTCAGACATCCTCCTACAGTCCACCTTTTTATTCAGCAGTCCTGTCAATTTCCATCTCAGTTTCAGGCTGTTTGTTTTATTTATTTATTTATTTTTGCATATTCTCTCTCCTCATCTGTCTATCCTACTCTTTAACATTTTCATCTCCATCTCTCTGTCTGATTCACTGCAGTCACAGTCACACTCCTGAGCTGGAGCAGTTGGCTCGTCTCTCCCCTTCCCTCTCCGTCCATTCACCCCTCCATTTCACACATACCCACTGACCTGCCTCTGGGCCACACTTCCCTCCCTCCATCTCCACTCCACCTCAACATCTCCCCCTCTTTTATTTATGAGAATATGCTGATGGAGCAAACCCAGGTAAAGATAGAATTTTTTTTTTTCTAGTTATAGGGTGAGAAACAGAAATCGAAATCGAAAAAGAAGTGAGAGGGCGGAAGATTGAAAGAGTACACACAATTAATCACTGAGCTGTCATTTGTCCTAAAAAGCAAAGCCATTCATCAAAAGGAGCAGAGGAAAATATAAGAAAAAACTGAACAAGGAAGGGAGAAAGAGAGGAGAGAGAGAAATATCACAGGATCTATGTGGGATCTAAATTGGGTCAGTGGCAAATAATGTGGTTGTTGTAGTGCTGAGCTTTGCTTTAGCGTTGGAACAGCAGTCTGGTCGGAGATTGGCATCAGCAGGAGAGTAATTCAATCTCAGATCTCTGAGATGAAACAAGGAATAAAGTAACCTTGAATCTCCAGAGCAATCTGACTATATACACCTCAAATTAAGTTGCATGTTTCTTCCTCAAAAGTTTCAAAACATGGAATTGAGTCCAAAACAGCATCACCTAAATGCCAGAGGGACCCATTGTGTTTTCTCCAAGAGTGCACATAAACCCAACAAAAGAGCAATAGAAGTATAAAATAAACAAAGAATGAAATAACACATTTCACCTGAGGGAATGTCATTCTGACAATCTGTCATTTTATTTGACAGGGGTCATTCTTTCTTTTGCATTGCTGGCTGGACCTGTCACGAAACATTAGAAAAATGAAAACTTGTTCCGTGTCAGTGTCTATGAATTTAGATTAAAACCCCCCACATCTGTTCTTTTTGTGCGCGCCCCTGCTTGTCAGAGTTAAGGACAAATCACAGGTAGGGTTAATGGGATCTGTCTGTGTCAGAACAGCCCTCAGAGAAAAGAGTGACAGGAAGAAAGACTGATAAAATGAGGGAAAGGTGAAAGTGGAAGGTGACGTTGGTGGCATATGATAGCAGCGATGGGAGGTAGAGCTGAGAGAAAAAGGGAGAAAGACGGAGCTCCTTCTTGTGCAAGACCAGGAGCCATACGGGGATAAAGTTAGGAATGACACGTGGTGAAAAGAATAATGCACCTTGACAGAACAGCACTCTCTGCCAACACAACCAATGATTCCCCCCAAAGCAGAGTGATGTGGAGTGCGAGCAGCACCTGTGACACCAACTGCCACCCTAGGGGAACATCAGCAACTAGCCACCTGTTAAAAAATGCACTCGCCAACATCGCGCTTGCTATGAAATTAAATGCATTTAGTGAGATTGACTAAACTCTGAGATGTGATGACTGCGTCTTAACGATTTCTCAGCTGAGTTGAAATGTCACTCAAACAGTTTGTCAGACACTCAAGGAAAATTAGTGTTATTTACATTTTGCCATCATCAGGAAACGTCCCATGGTTGCCAGTAGGCTTGTAAACTTGTAAGTAACTTTGTTATGTAACTTTTGAAAGAAGAAATTCTTCCTCTTACAAATGAAAAAATTAATTCATAAGCAATAAAACACACCCACACTGCCCTCTTGGACTTTTGCTGCTACAGTTTTACTGTCTGATATGACCACTAGCTATGTTATAGCTATAACATTAGCTAATGCTAAAGTTTAGCTAGATAGTGCAGTGTAACTGACATTACTGACCGAGTTCAGTGGCTTTACGACTATTCTCTTCTTTGTGCTACTTTTACACTATACATAAGTCTGTCATAGATAAACATTTGAATAGTTTTATCATAAAGTGAAGTAAAACAAGGCGTAAATGCACCATATCTCACCAGGAAACTTTGTTTTGTTTTTGGTCTCATTCCTCTCGCTCTCAGTCAGGTCGACTAGTGATGACCGAAGTAGCTGGCTTAATAGAAGAAATGAAGGATAATTCATTGTTCCATTATCCTGCAATTACAACTTGTGGCCACACTGGCTGTTGTAGGGCAGAAGTTACAGAGTCTCACTTTAAATCCGAACTGAAATTTGAATTCTTCTCACTTTTTTTGGAAGGAAATATAAATTATAGCCTAATTACACTGAGGCCATTGTGCATGTTTTTCCATTTTTTTAAATGTCAAACCTCTGGGCAGTTGCATTTCCGATGGCAGCGAATGATTGATGTTTGTTGCTAGGAGAATTGCTGTCAACTTCTGTCTGTGTAGTACTGACTGGAGCTCGATATGCTGTAAACCCTGTCAACATTGATACAAGAGCAACAAGAACACAGTGTTGGTTATGTATCATTAGCGTTTTAAATGGTCTGTCCCTCTAAAACATTGAACATTTGGGAGGTTTTGTATTATGTGCAAAGTGAAAATGTGTATGAAAGCAGGTGGATAGAAACATACCTAGTGATTGTGAGTAGGTACACACATTCAGACCTGATGCATGTTTCCATCTGGCTGATGATTGGTGGACTGAACTTGCTGCTGCATCGCCAGTTGCTGAACACGGACAGTCTGGAGAGCTCCAGCCACATGAAAGCTCATTTACTGAGAAATATTGGCAACTCTCTTCATGGGAGAGGAGTTAAGGTCTGCCTAAAAAGTCACTAATTTGTTACTTAGCAAGTAAAAATAGTTACTAAAGGGGTCACTGAAGGGGTCTTCAAGTAAATCAGTTGGCACCATTGTATTTGAACATGAATGAAGGTATGTCTATAAAAAATAAATAAAACTTAAATTTTTTCCTTTTGTTAAGAACAGTTTTCACACGTCCAAACAAATTAACCCTAACCCACCAAGGATATATTTTTATTCCCATAGCTATATATACAGTATTCACCAAAGACTCTATTAGAAACACCTACTACTACTCGAACAGCCTCAGTTCTTTGGTTCTTCAGATTCCACAAGATGTTGGAAACTTTCCATTGAGATTATGATCTCAACCATTCTGATGTTTGTTGTGAACATTAAGCTCCTGTCCTGTATCTACATGATTTTATGCATTACACTGCTGCCAAATGATTGGCTGGTTGGATAATTGCATGAATAAACAGGTGTTCCTAATAAAGTGCTCGGTGAGTGTATATATGTACAGTATGCATATGTAGAGTCAGTTTCAGTTCAGTTTTAACATACAGGCTTTCTTACGGCACACGCAGTCAATGTTACATTTTTGTAAATAAAAAACAAAAAAACAAAATGGCAATAAAAAAAATTTAAAAAGCTGAGACGTAACTGCTCATACTTTCAGGGAAGTGTAGGATATGGTGAGCAGTTCCTTTGATCTTTATCAGAAAATTTATGCAATTTCCCATCCTGTGTGGTGCCAAATATTGAAAAATTCAACATGCGCTAGTGCTACAGTATTTAAGTAGAGGTTTACTTAGTAATCTCAGAGCTAATGGCTGGCTGAGAAGCAAGGGAGGTTATGGTTGTATACTCAATGGAAAGCCTGCACTGCTTTGTGCTGTAGTAATGGGAGGAGATTATCTTGCTATGCAGAAGGACTGGATGAATGCTCCTCCACAAATTGCTCGTACCATCTCCCTCCTTCCCACCAATCATCCTCTCTCTCATTCTAGATATTTATTATTTACAGTATATTATACATACTTGATGCTTTAGTCATGCTGACATGGAGGCTTTGGGACGAGTGGCTCATGGTCAAGGATGGACTTTTGGGTTGGGCATACGTTTTATTTTTCTTATATCCTTCCTTTTTTTCAATGCCCTTTCTCTAAATAATATTTTGAGTATGTACCTCTGTATATACTTCTTCATCCTCTAGTTGGAGTCTCATATCTTTTTCTTTCTTCAGATGCTGCTGATTATTCTTTACCTTTTGTCAGCTCATGGCCAATGCCACTGTGTTAAATATCCATCTGACAGGCTACCAAATGTTTACCCCTGAGAAAGATCAATACCACAGCGCCACCGTCCAGACTTCATTCTTCAAGCACAATTGATTGCATTTCTTCCTCTGAACTGGCCTGGACACAGGAAAACTAGACAAATCCATGTGGTTTGGTGTCAATGTGATTGGAGAACAGTGTCAATTAAGCCTGTGCCTGTCAAATATAGGCTACTTATTACCTTCTTTAAAGTGGCCCATCCCTGTCACTTTTTCAATTTAATTTTAAAAATATTGCCTTAATACACAATAAGGATGATATAAACATTGTAATAATTATTAGCTTTTTATGGAAATATGAACATAGGACTGGTATCGATCTTCAAAATCTACTCTGTTAGTAGCATTTGTACATACTCACTTATTGTCCTTGGATGCATTATCCTTTTCCTGCTTCTGTTAGTGCTACCTTCAGTCCCACATATGGCCAGTTTAAGGTAAACACAAGAAACTTGTGCTGTAGAAAATGGGCCAGACTCAGTGAATAGCTCCCTAAGCTTAACATCCTAAGTCCTATGATAACTATTAATTCAGCTATACAGACTAATGAGCAGTGATAACTAACATGTCTTTGGGGTCATCAGGTGGGAACCTCCTTTCACCAGTGTTTCATCTAGTTGGTCCCACGACACCTCCAGGAGGCTAGACAGTGATCACTGGCGTCCCAGAGTCACTCCCCTAATGCCAGCCATCACTGCTCCTCACACCACAACTATTTTCTCCTTTATCTTGCCTATGCTACCACAAACAACATCATCCACTCGGACAAAACACACTAGCAGATTCAGGAAACAAACTCCCCTAACCAGTTGGAGAAAGTGGTGGCCATTTTGAATGAGGGAGGTAGAGTCAAGGAGAGATGCCTTTTTAAGCTAAACTCTCCCCCGCCGGATTAGGCTGTGCTCTACCTCCCCCTACTCCCCCACTCTCCAACAACTCACCTAAAACAAACAAACTCGCCTAGACAGTCAAAGACACACTACAGACCAATTCAAAGCAATACAAACAAACAATACAGGCCAACTCACCTGAACTAACCGCATGGTCTCAAAGAGGCTCACACAGGCCACGCCCCCCACTTAAAAACACTTCCTCTTTCTGGATTTTCTTCCTTGCTTCTCCTAAGAGTCTGTCTATCCTAAGTGCTCCCCCAGTAATTAAATTACACAAACAAGTGAACACACAGAAAAACAAATAAGAAAATCCCCAAACAAACAAAAATCATGAGGGACAATGTCTTTGATTGAAAGTAGTTCCAATGAAAACCACTGAAATGTGGATTACCTAGAATAAACTGAAACTTTGTTTCATTTTTCCATCCGTTTCCATATTTTTTGGTAAAAAAAAACTAAATTCCACTCACCTGTCTGGGTGGCAGCAGACATTTCAGAGATGGATGTGTCAAAACCTCTATCAAAACAAACATACAAACAAACAAAGCAACAAACCAAAAACTCACTCAGTAGAGTGCATACCTCTGTCAAGGCCAAACAATCCTACATTTCCTTCCACCAGATCCAGATTACTATAAGGATCTGCACCAAACCGGACAAACTCCTAGATCTCAACACCATAAATAGTTCTGATTTAAAAAGTGCAGGAAATTGATTTAGAAAAATCCTGAATCCACCCCTTTAACCAGATCTGCACCAAAATGTAATGGGGTCTTCTCTGGCCCTTGGCCAATCCCCTCAACAGGTTTTGTGCTAATCGGTTTTGTAGTTTTGTGCTATCCTGCAAACAAACAAACAGAAAAACAAAGAAAAACAAACACAGGTGAAAACATAACCTCTTTGGCGGAGGTAAAATACAGAGCAAATAAATTAGAAACTCTAAACAATCTGCATGGTTACATCGGGCCATAGATAGGATTTTATAAAAATACTGAGGTCCCCACCATCACCCTCCAAATACCAAAGAGAGATTTTCTCATATAGCCTACTACTTTTTGACGCACCTGTTTAGTTGTTTTTAATTAATTAAAGTTGTTCTTTTATCAAAAGCCCTCTAGTATTTAATTACTAACCAAATTACATAGTTCTTTTAAGCTGAAATTTTAGAAGAAAGTTATTGACATCTCCACACTGCCAGTGATAAAATTCTAGTGGAGACATACTGAACCCTTTATTTATTAGTTATTTTAAGGTTTTTAACTGGAGAATGTAAACTCCACAATGTGCTAGTCAGGATCGGTTCTCAGTGTCCTCAATAGTAGCTACGACCCTGACAAAATAAGGGTAATTGAGAATTGTTTTTGGGTTAACCAACCCTACAGAAGTACATGAGAAATCTGTAATTAAATCACCCATGACCTAAACATGTTGAGATTGCTGTGCGTGTCTTGGCTGGCCAGCTACATGGAGAACGTATGAGAGTTTGGTGGTCGGCAGGTCAGCTGTGAGCGCTCTGCAGCAGTCTGAGAGCTGCTGCCCTGGGTGGAGTGAGAGTTCACCTATGTACAGTGGCACACACGCTTTTTCATTTTCACTACAGGCGAGAGCAGCTCTGTAGAAACCAATGAAGACCATGAGAGGACTCATCCTCTTGTGCGCGTGACAATAACTCAGACATCCATTAATCTAAGAGGTGTATTTCAGGAGCACTTCTGCATTAATTTCAAGCTACTGAAAGCATGTGGCCCATGTCTAAAGCACCTATTTATAGATAAATAGTTTGGCATCAGTAGCCTGAGTATTCATTTATGCCATTTCAACTCATTTAGCCCTCATGTTCTTTTTGCAAGTTAATGAATATACAGTGTAATGGTCTGTTAACCCAACACTGATGAGGTAATGCTGATGGTAATGAGATGCACAAAGTAAATTGAAGTGTTTACAAATAGACAAGCACATGAATCCACATGTATTTACACCCTATACTCCCCTCAGCTGACCATTAATTTCATTGACCACGCTTGTTTTTGTTCATTTGTTACTTTTCAACCGTGGAAAATTACGTAGTTATCAATTAATGCTTTGATAGTTTTCCAACCAGTAATGTGTCACTGAAATGTTATGTGAATTGGCTTTTATGTTCTCAGCCATGTGCTGTGATCAAAGGAACTCTCCTCCTATATTTGACAAAGGCAACATGTTTTTAGCTCGCTTTCTCAAGAGAGATTTGCAGTTTGCAGTTTTTGTATCTAACTAGCTGTATTTTGTCTATAACGAATTGCAATATTTTTTCAGAGACTAAAAAACGTACAGTATGTTATGGTACATACTATGTAAAAATTACAGAGAAACTGTGGAGCATATGAAAATCCATTTTATTTAACTATGTTTTACAGGTTTATAAGCAGGAAAAATCATTCAGTATTAAGCCGATAAAACAATGTTGAATATATTTATGTTTTTAAAGAGGAGCCTTGGGTCTCCTTAAATACTATATAGTTTGCGTTTAAACTTTTACAGCCTTGCCTCCATTCCACATTCTTCTCATTCAGACATTAATTTCTGTCTCCATCAGTAATTTACTGCAGTGTCACCCTGCACAGTTCCTCTGTTATTGATGCACTGTCGTCTCTGATTCATTTTATTACTGTGGCAGGTGTCAGCCGTTACTATGAGGGCTGCCACAGTTGGACGCATACAGACAAAACAGAAGCACACTCATACACACACACATGTGCTTGGCTGATATTGGCCATAGCCAACACAAAGTAATCTGGCAGTGTGATTGTATGGCTGGCAGTGTATTTTGTTCAGCTCAGTCAACATGTTGAATTTAATTTCCTTTCTCTGTCCTTCAGCTGGTACAGTTTTTTTTCATCCCAGGGCAATATTTCCTTTTGTGTGCCTTCACTGTTTTCACACGCGCTTTCCTCTCCATCTACATACAGTATGTAGTATATAATGTCTGCCTCTCTGCGTGTTTGCTGGTGTTGCTTCGTTTTTGTCTGTGTGTCTGTATGAATTCAGTCTGTCTCCTCATCTGCCTCTCTGTCTTGATCTGCTTGTCTGTCTGTTACTTTCTCCTTCTCTCTCTCTCCACCCGCCAGACACACCCCATCCACCACCAAAGCACGCACACACGCACAGGCACACACACCTCTTTTTCCCGGGTTTCCTTAAATCTCCCCACTGCTGAGAAAGTGAATGACAGTAGTATATGCACAGGCTGCGAACGACTGACGGGGATTTTAACTGGATACGTCACAACTGGAGGGGAAGGGAGAGAGGGAGGGACGGAGGACAGGAGAGGAGGAGAGAAAACGATGAACAGAGACAGAGAGAGAAAGAGAGAGGGAGAGAGAGAGTACAGAGGGATATATTGACTCAGAGCTGGTGTACATGCTCCTCAGTGTGTGAGAGACAGAGGACGTGAGAGCAGGCAAGATGGAGTGCTGGCACAGATGAAGACTGTCCCTGGGTATGTATTTGTGGATGGCTATATTTGTGTGTGTGTGTGTGCGTGCGTGCGTACGTGCGTGCGTGTGTTCGAACTTGCATGTGCGTGTCTCTGTATGTGAGAAGGGAGAGAACGAATGAGTTTTTTAAGCATCATACTGCAAGTGATCATTTGTATGTGGGTACACAAGCAGTGAATTTGGGTGTCGTTACATAAGATCAATATGAATGACTGAATGAGTCTGGGCATTGAAGACGGGAAAAGGCAGTTTTGTCTTTATCTGTGAGTGGGATTTTAACGCACGTGTGTATGTGAGAGAGAGAGTGTTTAAGTACTGTCACTTCACATGGTGAGGGAGCAGGGATGTGTTTTAGGAAATGCAAGTTTCCAACTGAGTTAAGTCTTGATCTGTTTGGATATGGATGGTATATTGGCTTAGTTGTTAGCATATGAAAGATTACCTCAGTGTATAAACGTGTGTGAGCGTATGTAAGGAAGAGAGAGTCAATATTTTATGATGCACTAAAGGTGAGTTATAGCAATATGGAAGTAAACAATGAAACACTAAATCTTACTGGTATTTTTGTTGTGTTTTTGTCATTACCTACACTGAAGAATCACATTAGTACCAGTTTTAAGCAGTTGCTAATTTTTGCATGGCTTCTACATACAACGAAGACACTTTCAATTTAAAGGCAGACTCTACTCTATTGGCAACACGCACACTGCTATAGATGACAACATAGAAGAGCATTCAAAAACATCTTATTACACAACTTAAACACAACTTTACCCAAAAAGACTGATTTGCAAAGGCAACCATACTAGCCTTGATGTCAATTAGTCAATTGACAGAGAATTATTAGCATTTTGTCAAAATTGATGCAAACAAATTTTCTATTTCCAGCTTCCCAAATTTAGGGAATGATGATTTTCTCTACTTAATTTCACTGTAAATCAATATCTGTGGATTTTAAACGATGGTGGGTCGGTCAGCCAAAACAAGCAATTTGAAGCTGGGGCTCTTGGGAAGTTGTGCCACATATTTTCCATAATTTTCTGACATTTTATAAAATTAACAAACAATCAAAACACTGAAAAAATAATAAATAGATTAACCATTGATTGAATTAATAATTGTTAGTTTTATCCCTGGAGTCAACACTTTTACAAAGCAACACAAGACAAATAACAGGGCCTCAAATGTGCTAATAATTTGCATCCACATAACAGCTGCATGAGGCGAAAACTAAAAGAGAAAAATGATTTAATTTGGGAGGAAAATAGTCTTGAGAATCATGATGACATTTGCTAAACACAGACAAACTGCACAGACATGAAGGAGCAGAGGCTGCAAGATGACATTAAGCAGCAGCAACATGATGGACATATGCAATATATAGGGGGATGACAAGTGACATGCATCCTCAGCTGTAGCAGTGTCTGCAATGGTGATTGTCACATTGTGAAAGTACTTGTTCATAAAAATTGATTTGTTATTTTGTCTACCCCCTTATTTTTTCATCTAATTCTCACACAAATTGAGTATCATTTAGATTAAGTGATTGCTTTAGAAGTTTAATCTGGGCCAGCACCAGTAAACAAAGGGACCATTGTCACGTCCCAGTTTGAAGTTAGTCTCTGTGATCATTAGAATCAAATCAGTTCTTGAAATAATAAAGACACAGCAGCACTGAGGGAGTGCATTAGAGAAAACGTGTCTTCAGAATCTCTTAATCACTGTGAGGAACATAGGAAATGATCGCATTTGGCTCAACTAGGCTTGAGTTTGGGAATTTGGTTTTTGGTTATTACGCTTCGTGTAGTGACAAATATGCTAAGGACTGAGAAGAGCTTCAAATAGTATTATGTAAATATTGCTCAGGGGACTAGTTGATGAGAGAGAGAGAAGTGAAGGAGAGAGATAAGGGAAGGATTAGAGTTAAGTGCAGATACACAAGTGACATCACTTGTCCATACTTTACAGCACTACATTTGAATATTCATTCAGAGCACAGACTTGGTGTGCTGACACACTGTGTGAGTCACACCTGAAGTGCCAAAGAGTCTGGAAAATTCTATTTTGGCTTTTGAGAAGTCAGGATTGCATCAACGGATGAAAACGGAAACGTATTTTCGCCTTTCTCCAGGATGTTTCAGATGTGTTGTGAATTTCAACACATTGCCAGTGTTGACTTGCCTTGAATAGAATTGACCCCCCGGCTCACAGAAAGTGGAAAGTTGGAAACTCTGAGGAGGTGGAAGGATGTGTCTGTATTGTTTAGTTTTTCTCTTTTAGTTTTGAGCCTGTGCAATGATCCCATCTGTTAATCTCTGTCTATCTCACCTCCTTCGTTTCTCTCTCTCTCTCTCTCTCTCTCTCTCTCTCCGCCTCACCAGTCCCGTTCGACAGTCCACATGAGCGTCTCCAAACCCCCACCACCCCCCTCTACCTCTCACCTGGCCATTCCCCCTTCCTCCACCTCCACCCCTTCCTCATCCGCCTCCTCCCCCTTGGCAACGCCCCACTCCACCGCTCTGCCCCCTCCCTCGCCCGTCAAGATCTCTATGCAGGAGCACTTCGCCATCAACGTGTGCCCGGGCCCCATCCTCCCCATCCCACAGATCTCAGACTTTTTCCCCCGTTTCCACGACTACCCCTGCACGCCGCCACCTCCGAGGGAGAAGAAGATCCTGAAAGAGGAGACTTTCAACGGGGAGACGGGTGGGGTATACAAGGACGGGGAGAGGAGGGGGGACAACGATGGAGACAGGGAGGAGGTGTTTGACTCTGATGATGATGACAGTGAGTTCTGTGTGGGGTGAACAAAGTTTTGTGATGGTAAAGTTGTTTAGTATTGTGTATTTGGTTTGTGTGTTTATGTTTATTCATGTGAAAACTAAAGCAATGCAGCAGAAAAACTCAAACTGAGTTTTTGCATTTTGCCTCAGATTCACAACATATGCTTGCAAAGTAATTGTGGAGTCAAGCATTTTTCCAAAAGTGTTTGTCGGCCCCACTTTATGTGACACGGCGCCTCTGATGATTTATTAGACAACAGTGCAATAGTGGGACACAGCCTGGAAGTTTCTGCTCTCGACCAAACAGTAATCAAACAAGACAGATCAATTCATATTAGGCAGCGTCATGTTTTTAAGAGGCCATCTGCTACAAATATGACTCAGAGCTTTTGAGTGTGTATGTGTCACTGAGTGTGTCTGCCCCTTTACTGGCAGTAATTGCCATGGTTTGTGATGTTTTCAGCCTACCTGGGAACGTTGGAGTTCAGCCTGCTCTTTGATCAGGAGAACAACTGTCTTCATTGTACTATTCACAAGGCAAAGGTACACAATTTCAATATCTTCTTCATATAAACAGACCGTGTGTGTGTGTGTGTGTGTGTGTGTGTGTGTGTGTGTGTGTGTGTGTGTGTGTGTGTGTGTGTGTGTGTGGTTGCATAATCCCCCTTGACGTCCCAATGAAAACAATTCTCCTGTAATGCTTTTATGTTTGCACAAGACGTCAGACTGCTTTCTCTCTCCTTTTTAAAGTAACGTGTTCGCCACACACCCTCCGCAGCTTGTCAATTCAAAGCAAAATCATCTCATGGCACTTTGAAATGGTGGATAATGTTGCCCCATTGCTGTGGCAGGCAAATTTGGTACGGCCATCAAACAAAGACACAAACATTGTATTACATATTGCGTACTGTTATGTGGTGTTAATTATGTAAATCTAGTGGCTCCCTTTAAGACAACATAAAGGAGTTGAGGAGGATAGAAAATAATGGCATGGAAAGAAACACCCGGAAGCGCTGTTGAGATGTAACTACAGTAGAGGAGGGCTGTCATATTCACTGTCTTTTTCAGACCCCAGTCAGTTGTGTGAAGTGTTTGAGGGCATGATGACGTCACCTTTGACACTATAGTATGTATGTGTGTTTGTGTGTGTGTGTTTGTGTGTGTGTTTGTGTGTGTGTTTGTGTGTGTGTGTGTGTGTTTGTGTGTGCACGATTGTGTCCACAGGGACTGAAAGCCATGGACTCCAATGGACTGGCTGATCCATACGTCAAGCTTCATCTTCTCCCCGGGGCTAGCAAGGTCACTGCTCCAACCTTACCTCAGCGGCAATTAACGTAACATGCTACCACACTGGGCTGTCCCAGACATTGACACTCCCTCATGAAGTCCCACATCACACAGAAACTGCTGGTAAAAGAAGATAATTCATTGAAAATACTAAAAAATGAAAAACATATCGTATATTATTCAAATACAAAAACAAAAACGGTGATTTACTTTTTGTAAACAATCGTCTCCCTTGTCGATTCTTGTTGATTAGACACCGTGAAAAGGTCAAAATGCGCTCGCAGAAAATGTAACATGGCAGCGGACTAATTTAGTGTGTCGTTTCAATCCGTTGAGCAGGGAGCATTTCGGTTGGTTACTACTTAATGTGGCTCGTCCAATGCTCTGCTTTATCGAGCACAAACACGTTCTGGTCTGCTGCACTGCTCTTGTCTTGTTTTCAGCTCAAGCAGCAGAGAAGATAAGGCTCACCACAACAGCAGCCCCCCCAGCTCCGGCAGAATGCAACCTGTTGTCGGCCATTTTGGCTCAAGGTTGACACAAAATGAGGTTATGATAAGCGTCAAGCCAAGATAGGTTGAATGAGGCTACTGTCTGAGGTCTAAGGTGCTAACAATAACAACGTCTGGGGGATTTTTGTCCTCCAGCCTTCCTCTGTTTGTCTTCTCTCCCATTGTTATCGCTCTCCTTTCCCCACTTCCCACCCCTATCTCCGTCTCTATCTCACTATCTGGCTGTGACCCTCTTTGACCTTGAAATACCAACAGAGTGTGGAAAGAAGGGAGACAACTGAGAGGGAGGAAAGTGGGAGGGGGGGGGTGGTGGAGAAAGGGAGGGAGGGAGAGACAGATGAGGGGAGGACAGCAGCAGGTGGTTGTCATGGAAACAGGGAGGATTGTTACACGGCTCACGTCAACAGGCGAGTGTTGATGGGGGGAGAGGGGTGGTGGTGGTGTTGGTTGTGATGGTGGGGGCGGGGGGGACTCGGAGAAAGCGTCAACGAGTAAGTAAGTAACCACAAACCTCCGTTTGTTAAATACCCACCAGACGGGGGGTGGGGGGTTGGGGGTGGGGTGAAGTGAGGTGGGCACGACACTTGAAAAGTGGAAGCCTGCACACGAAGAAGTGAGGATGACAGATCCACACTCACAGACCTACTCATGTCCACATTCAGACTCAGCGTGCAACCGTTACAATGAATAATCCCGAACACAAAAGGTTTCAGTTTCTGTGGAGAACTGAGTTGTCAAAATACTGAGAGCAGACGCACACGTCCCCTCAGTCCCCACGCATTGTCCTCCTTTCTCACTCTGACGTCCTCCACCACACACTCTTTAACCAGTGTACAGTCAAGCAGGCTGTCTTGTGGTGTCAAACACATGCTGCAACACATGCGGCGCATGACCTTGCGTATATGCAGACACATGCTAAGGCTTTAGTCACAGTCACACAGAGATGCTCCCTTCATCCCTCGCTCTCTCTCTAGCACTGCTTCTCTCTTTCTCACACACAAACATGCGCAAACACGGTAGTTCTTGGTGCCCGTGGTGGTTACTGGTATATTATCTGCCCATTTCTAATCGAGGTGCAGGGGAAATTCACTCACAGCCAGACTGTGTTCACTCTTGGCTTTGAGAAGTAGGGAGAGAGAGAGAGAGAGAGAGAGAGAAAGAGAGAGAGAGAGAGAGAGAGAGAGAGAGCATGAAATAAGTAAAAAGATCCATGCAGACAAATGGAGAGAAAGGAGGGAGAATGTGATGGACAGATGGAGGGTTAGAGATAAAACATTTAGAAACAGATGCAAAAGCACTGGTGTAAGGGGAAAATGGAGGCAGGGAGGGACAGAGGGCAGGAAGAGCTGGTGTTTTAAATGTTTGTAGATGGAGTGTTTGGTAAGATGTGCTCAGAAAACCAACCCAATTCAGTCAATAAGGAGTGATGGTTATTTGTGAAATATTTGTTCTGTTGAGTTGTGCTGGCACACATACAGCTGTGCAACATCACAGCGAGTCGTGACTCTGCCTGTGCAAGGCTCCTCCTGCACATTAATGAATCAAACAAATGACATGAATCGAAAACACTTGTTCCCTTCGTGGAGCGGGCTCTGGAGGGCTGACTCTCATAGATAAGCCCAAAGTTTCCAGCAGAAAATAGAGAATTAAAAGGGGGGGCAGTGATGGGGGGGCAGAACAATGGGATGTGGGGGACACAAACAGACCAAGAGAGCGAAGATAGAAGAGAGGGTTCAGCATCTGGCCCTGAGGCATTGTAGCAAGAGGCTGACTGTGGCAGAAAGGAAACAAGAGAGACTGAGGGAGATGAAGTTTATTTTTTTATCTGTGAAGCTTCAGACATAGGCAGGAATATGTTGGAGAATAGGCTACTCATTTTCTCTACCAGGTGGATATTCAGATTATATACTATATAATTTTGCATGACCACTAGTGGTGGAAGACCCTGTACTTAAATAAAAGCAGCAACACCACTAAAGTAATGTTGAATAATTGTCACCATTTTAACATCGTAATATTTGTGCCCACTTTGCATATTGTTGGATAGTTTAAAAAATAATGGCGATATTCCATATTTATCTCATTGTCAACAATTCGCATGAAACGACCAAAACCAACAATGTGTGAGTCTGGCTCTCAGTGCTTTCAGTCTCCCTCAGCTTGTCTGCGGGTCCCAGCCCTGAGCCAATTTGTTCCTCCTGAGGTCACAAATACAGTATAGTTTCCTAAAATAAAAAAAAAACTCAGTAATTCCCTAAAACAACTGGACATTTGTTGGGGCAACCAGTTTTCACCCCCAAGTCGTCACATATGGACGCTTGGTCAGTACGCCTTGGTCGCTTTTAGTGTCTTTTTTCAACATGCAGGGTAGTCCAATAGACTACCAGTATTCTCTACTGTGTTGAAAGTTTACACGAGTCAAGGAGACCGCAGCCTGTTCTGTTGACGTATATGGGGTGAGACCACATATGGTTCTGTAGCCACAGTCAACTTTTTCTTTATTAAACACTGTATAGCACTATCTTTCCCTACCTTTAACCAAATCGCTTTTTTTGCCTGAACAAATTAATTTGGATGCAAACCCTGTCTGGTGTGACAGTCGTCACTCCAATCTCCTCCTGGCAACTCCACTGCTGTTGATAAATGTAGCGGTTCATTCAGTCAAAAAATATGCTGCCTCCACACAATGAAAAATGATGCTAAAAGGTGTGTGTTCAAAAGTCACACCAAGGGGTCCCTGACCAAGTGTACATATGTGATGAGATGGGAGTGAGAATGCGTTGGTTGGGGACTATTTTTAGATATGGATTAATACAATTTTGGTGCTCTAGTGAATATTTTTGGCTCCAGGACAGTGTACTGTATATGTGGTTGACTCAAAATGAACTACAGTGCCCATGTTCATCATCAAGAAGGATCATGTCAGCCAGTGCAGTGGTGAAACTGTGAAGCTCTCTGCTGAGGTGTTTTTAATAGATTTCCCGACAACAATGGAGCTCTATGGCACACAGGAAAAAGCTATATCAAGCTTCAGGCTACAGACATTTATTTCGCTCTGAAATGTAGTAAAGGGTAGAGGTAAAAAATAAAGTGGCATGCATTTAAAACTGTCAAGTAAATTAGCCACTCCTGCAGCTAAGAACAGCCAATTAGTTCTGCTTTTGGTTCCACAAGGTCTTAGTAACCCATATTTTATGACAACAGTGTGTCTTTGTGACGCTTGGTCATTTGAGCCAGAGGTTTGAATTTGCAGGATTTGTGTGCAGGTATTTACCTTGGGAGTCTGTAAAAAATGCATTTTATTGGTATGCAAACCCCATTTCTTGAAGAGTTTATTCAACAGTAAAATAAATACAAAAGAAAATCTGAAATAAAACCTATAACAAGATGAACACATCCTGAAGGCAACTGTGGGAAATGAGGCAGCAAGTGGCTGCAAACTTTATTTATGGATGGTGAAGCTGTTAGGGGCTCATGGGCATTTCCTCTCCTGGAAAGCTTTAATTTTTCATGCTGATTGTGTTGTGCAGTTTAATTGGCTGCTGGGTTGTGTTGTGTTTGAGGCAGAGTGCTTGTTTTGGAGGTCTGGCCAGTGCTAATGCACTGCCTTATCATGTTGGGGAGGAGACAGACGGACAGGTGAGGTGAGGGAAGCCTCGCGTCCTCTCACTCTCCTCTACAAAGTAGGCAGCAGATGTCTGCGATTTCCTTAGGGGCAGAGATAAATGATGTCCTCTGCTCTTTCACTCTCTCTCTCCTTTCATGATGTTTTAGTGTCCCCCCTGTTTTGCTTCCATTTCCATGATCTTTTATTCTTTCAGTTTGATCTGACGAGTTTGCTCCCTCAACCTTTAAACATTCTTCACTCTTTCTTTTCTCTTTTTGATCCTTCCCTCTCCATTAATTTCTTTTCATCCGTCTTCTTCATTTCCTCCTCAGGCAAACAAGCTACGCACAAAAACCCTGAAGAATACGCTGAACCCAGTGTGGAACGAAACGCTGGTGTACCACGGCATCACAGCAGCTGACATGACCACCAAAACACTCAGGTAGGTGCTCAGCTCTGAGTTACTCTCTGGCCAGCAATTAGCACTATTCCCCAGACAGCCAAGTGACCAGTTTATTATGTGGAGGATGAAGATTCATGCTACCAATCCTCCAGTGGACTGCCAGCAGCCGTCTGTTCTTCCCAGTTGGCTTTTCCAGGTAATTCATTATTGCAGCCAGGCGATGCCAGCCAACTGTTCCACTTGCTGTTGCTGCGGTAACTGTTCAGGTGTTGGCTGTGCGGCGAGTCTCTGTTCCCCACAGTGCTCCCCATATGGAGCGATTGAGGTCAAGCGTCGCCATCTTGGCCCAAAAAGGCTGACGCACTTGTGTCATGTGCATGTGTAAGTTGATTCAGAGACGGAGTTTCGTTTGTGTTTTGTTTGTGAACGTGCGCGCTGCGTGCAATCATTGTCAGTTTGCTCAGCGGATGCATAATAGGGTTGGATGGCATTGTTTATCCTGAGGAAACAAGAGCACAAATGCACACGCACACACACGCACACATACACATGATTCCTGTCTGCGCGGTACACACAAGTACAAGCAGTCAGGTGTGTGTTTATCCTCTTGTGTGTATGTCAAGGGCAATCACTGGCAGGAAAGAACATGCATGACCCCTCCTCCTGTACCTAGAGAAAATACACACTCACACAAACACACACACACACACACGCATATACAGTAACACATGTCCTTGAGCTTTTACAAATGCACACATTCAGAAATAGCATTTACTCTCCCTCCTCAAACACACACACACAAACACACACAGTTACACACAAACAACAGCTTGAGGAGAGACCCCTCAAACTAGAGGAAACCACCTGACCTCTGTTCAAGGACATAGCTCACAGACACAAACCAGCAGGGGGGCTATGGGCAGCCAAAACGAGGGAGAAGAGGAGGAGGAAGAGGAGTGTGACCACTGTCAAGCAAGAGATGAAGTGAGAGAGAGAGAGAGAGAGAGAGAGAGAGAGGTGACTGCCAAGATCAACAAAGAGAGCAGGAGGAAAAGCATGAATGATGTCAAGTGACAGATGGGGGGGGGGGGCTAAGGGGGCCAAGAACAAGGAAGATGACACAATAGAGTGATGGAGAGAATCCAAGGGTCAGTTGAAGGGGGGGGGGGGTTGTACAGAGGGGAAAAGAGAGAGTAGTGAGATGGATAACATGATGAATGAGGAAGTTCACTTAGCTGGGAGAAAAGCCGAATGATTGGGAGGAGTTTACTCAAAAGGGAGCCAAAAAACGAAAGAATGAGGACAGTGAGAAATATGTGAGACAGCCAACAAGAGGGAGTGAATGAAAAGATGTCTGACAGTGAGGGAGTGTTGGGGAAGAGCAAGCGACAGACAGAGATAGAGAAAGGAAGAAAATCTGCTCAAACTCTCTCAGGATGCGTTCAGGCGCCAGCATGATACCTCAGCCAGCAGACAGACTTTGTTCTCATTACTCCACAGAAAGCAGTGAACAGTCAGAGGATGGAGAAACAGAGGAGGATCTCTGGAGAGATGTTTACTCATTGGGTTGTGCCCTGCTGCATCCCGCTCTGCCGATCCCAGCAGGGCACTGAGGAGGGGATGCTGTACTCTTTGATCCTCGTGCTCTGTGCACGGATGAGCAGGAGGACTCTGGACTCTGCCCAGACTCAGTCTCTTTGTAGACCTGCCTGAAGGGCTGGACAGTGCAAGGGTTATAGTTAAACTGGGCCATACTGCAGTCAGAACAAACCAATTTCAGTTTCTGAGCAGTGTTTTCATTCAAGTTTCTTACTATTTTGCATTTCAGCCCACATCAGAGATGGTGATAAAAGCTGGAATGCAGCCAAGAACTTTTGAGTCATTAAAAATTTCTTTGGTGTCAAGTCCGTTCTACGGCACCGTTCTTTGTACTGGAGGACAAATGTAAAAAGAGTTATGTAGCACACACAGTGGAGGGAGAATACTGGATTTGAGCATTTCTTTATATATTTATATTTTGCCATTCATTCGCTCATTTGCAGTTACAATGATTATGTAAAGCCATTATGCTGAGGCAAAATGCACCTAAATAGAAAAGGAGAGAAAAATAGATGCTGGTTATGAAATGGCTTCAAGAAAAAAAGGTTGTAATGGCATTTATTTTTTATACTGTATTCAACAATTCCATTCCTCAGTGTGCAGACTTTATCTACTAGAGGTCCAGTCTGTTATTAAGAATGAACCAGCTGAGTAAACTAATAACTGATGTCCTCAATCCAGACGTCACGGTTGGCCTCATACAGGCTAATCCTTTAATTGGTGCAGCCAGGCTGCCTGAGGTGCTCAGGTCTTGAGCTAAAAGTCAACCGAATTGGAATACAATGCAAAAATCTCCATTATGACAAGTAATATAGTCTGTTATTAAATCTTAAAATCATAATTGTCTTAAAGCATTTGAAAGAAACTTTTTACTTATCTCCCGGAAGAGTCAGCTTGTTTCTAGCCTGATATTTTGAGCCATCTCAATCTTCTAGAAAATACCTGAAACAAAAAGAAACTGCAGCGGGAACAAGTAGATTTATCAGTGTCCTTTGAAGTCTGAATACGAGACAAACTGAGTTCCTCTGAAGATTGTTTTATTGCAGTGAGGCTGACACGATTTTGAGATTAGTTCTAAATTTCCCTATCAGTTGCTGCAGTCTGCCTCTGCCTTTGGGCAAATTTCAAATGATTTAGAAAGCAGTGACAGTGATAATGTGGAGCCCCAATCCTTCCCCTCATTTTAATGACACAACCCTTTTATGTGCACTCTAATGCGCAAAAAAATTGAGGTGAATTGTGCATGAATGCATACCTTGGGGAGAATCTCATATTTAAGACGCCTTGTGGCTTTTATCACTAAAATGATTATCAGGCTGCCAGTGAACAGAGGAGAGATGGAGCATGTGGAGGTGTTGTGATGAGAGGTGGGTATCAAGAGATCGTGTGTGTGTGTGTGTGTGTGTGTGTGTGTGTGTGTGTGTGTGTGTGTGTGTGTGTTAAGGAACTACCAGCATGATGTCAGTGCCAGGTCTAGGCTCTCTCCTCTCAATTTCTTCCCTCTATCTCTCTATCCCTCTGTCGGGCTTTGTAATAGATGCACTGTCCTCGGCTGTGAGGAGATAGGGACAAATCTAGGACTTGATTTGGTTTTGGATGGAAGGCGAGGCTGAAATTGCCTACTGGACACCTCAGGTTAGATGTACAGTCGGGTACATGATCAGGAAAAAAAATACTTTGATTAAGTGTTAGCTGTTGGTGTGAATGATATTTTTAGCTGGGGTTGCTTTATTAGCCATACTAGCAGCATGGCAGTTGGTCAGTCCACTTTGGTCCAGACTAAAATATCTCAACAATGGATTGCCATTAAATTTTGTACAGACATTTCTGATCCTTAGAGGATCAATCCTAATTGATCACACCACACACACACACACACACACACACACACACACACACACACACACTTTTCCTCCTGAGGCCAACATTTTGATTCATCCAATGCTTTTGTTTATGACCAAACACCCGCAAAACTAATGACATCAGCCCAGCTTTGCTCTGTGTGGTTATTGCTAATTTGGAAATGTCAGCATGCTAATGTGGTAAAATAAACATTACATCTGCTAAATATCAGCATGTTAGCATTGTCATTATGAGCATGCTGATGTCAGCATTTAGTTCAAAGTTAGACTCCTCTGCATCTACGTACAGTCTCACAGAGCTGCTAGTGTGACTACAGATTCAGTTTTTTTTCAGAAAAAATTAGTTCATTAGTGTTCAATAGAAAGCTCTTTTGATTTTCTGAAAATATGGTCTGGTATTAAAGTTAGATCTGCATCTTTAATAATATAAAACATATGTATTGTTGGTCTTTTTCCCTAAAAATCCACAGAGTATGATTTTAAGCAGCCATGCAATTTATCTGCACAATATTAAAGTCTTAAACACTTTATCTGGCATTTAACATACTGTATCATTCACATTGACTTGAACAGTTCAATTAATATTTGGGAACATGAAGTAATGCCCAAATATAGAGTTAAGCCTTTAATCACACAAATCCGTTTAACATGGAATTAAAAGCAATATGGCATAACAAATCAATGGCAGTCTAATGGGGATTCACTAAGTATATTTAAAGTTTGACATGCGAGTGAAGTCTATATTTTATGCTAACGACCTTTTTAGAAATACCACCGCAAAGGTCATCAGTGTTGTCATCAAAGTCAATCTTATTGACACTCTTCCTACTTGTGTGAGACCATTAAAGAGATACTTTCACAAGTACAGACACCACACGGACGCGCTAAAACACCCTGCTAATCTAATGTAACTCAGGAGACAGATTTTGTCAGCGACTCCACACTAAATTTGGCACCGTAGTTTGAACAGATTCCATGAGCATCTGTTTGATTTTTAGAGGAATTCTAAAGCCGGAAAATTGTGGGAGCGGGTGCGAGGAAACGGATGGAGCTTTTTTTCACAGAAGAAGCCAAAAGTTTAGGCTTGAAAACTGGTGTCACATTTCACCACAACCTCCGTTTCATCGCAGGCACCCGACATGTATGACAGAGCAAAGGCACATAAATCATGTGACAGCTGTGGTCATGAGTCAGAGTTATTCTGAAGCTTCTGCTAGAGATACTCATCAGTTATGACTAAAAGGCTGGAACCAACATGTCAAATGTTCAAATGTCAGAGGGACAGGAAGAGAACAGGACGAGGTGCAAGGTGTATGTGTTTGCGAGTGTGTCTGTCTGTGAACAGAGAGCGAGAGGTTGAGAATAGAGAGTGATAGGGGGGAGAAATCAAGAGCAGCAAGAATCCATCTGGGAATATTTGAGCACAGACGGAATATTGTAGCAGGTGATGCGCTATGAAGACTCTACCGTAGCTGATTGAATATTCACCCTCCATCAAACATCACCATCAGTTTGAATAAGTGCGCTCTGTGGAAGAAATCATTTTACAGAACTGTAGCGCTATAGAAGGAGATATTTATTCAGTTGTCTCTTTTAAAATTTGAAGGTGGAAGTAATCGAGCTCTTCAGTTTTATTTAATTTTGTCTCACAAAGACAGAGTCATAATTAATTTCATGCTCACATTTTGAAACTACACACATACACACTTCCACATTTATGCAGGCTACCTTCATCCATTGGACGGGCAACTGCCAATTTTGATCGATGCGAACGTGAGTAAAAAATTCATTCAGTTCAACCGTGCCTCTGCAGTAGCAGCAGCACAGAGAGCAGAACTCGTAAACAGCCTGGCAGATTAGTTTCTCTTATACATAATTTTCATAATTTTGAGTATCACAGAATATCTCCAAACTCAGTCCTAACACACTAAAGGTGCAAAACACACTTGAAATATATACACGTGTACAACATGAAATCCGTTTGTGCTTTCAGCTCAGGGAAATGCAGAAGAAAACTGATTACCTGCTTCAAGCACATTCTTTCCTCTCACATGTTTTGGTTATGACAAATTAGTGTCTGATGGAGTAACAGCCAAGAAGGAAGTGATTGAAATCCTCTGGAAACCCTCAGCAATCGTACAACTTCTCATAATTCATGAGGCTGCTGATTGATTTTCAGACGTGCTTTGGATGTATTTGGCACAGTCTTCACTTGCTTCCCAGTAATGAGCACAGCAAAGCAGTGGCAAGGTTCATCTGTAACTTTTCTGACTCACCTGCTTCTCTTCTGTTTCCCTTTGCTTATGTGTGTGTGTGTGTGTGTGTGTGTGTGTGTGTGTGTGTGTGTGTGTGTGTGTGTGTGTGTGTGTGTGTGTGTGTGTGTGTGTGTGTGTGTGTGTGTGTATGTGTATGTGTATGTGTGTGCGTGTGTGCCTGTTTTGTGTATGAAGGCTGTGTGTATGTGACATGGACAGGCTCGGACGAAATGAATTCATCGGAGAGGTGAGAGTGGCTCTGAAGAAACTGAAAGAGGGCGAGAACAAACGCTACAATATGGGACTGGAAAGAATTGCACAGGTACATTGTGTGTGTGTGTGTGTGGCTGTGTGTGTGTGTGGCTGTGTGTGTGTGTGTGTGTGTGTGTGTGTGTGTGTGTGTGTGTGTGTGTGTGTGTGTGTGGCTGTGTGTGTGTGTGTGGCTGTGTGTGTGTGGCTGTGCATGGACTGTTCACATACCAAATGGGTTTTTGTGGACATATATATCAAGATGTGTCCTATCTCCATTGTGCATGTTTGCCAGGGGGATATCAGACATCAATTTCAAATGCTGCATTATATTGAGTAATAGATATTCACCTGGAGGCTCTGTAGGTTATAACCACCATCTCTCTCTCCCTATGTCTCTCTCTCTCTCTCTCTCCCTCTCTCTCTCTCCCTCTCTCTCTCATGTTTCAGAATAAAGAAGCCAACAATCAAACGGTGGAGCAGGGAGCGCTTGTGGCAGAGGAGGAGGTAATAAAATCATCAGCTTTATCAACACCAATCTTATTATTACCATTTTCAACCAAAACATGTCTCGTTATTGTAATTTCCTATTACTTTTATATGTCTAATACATTTTCTTATCTTTTCAGCAGTTCTAATCTATCCTCTATTTCCATCATCACAAAAGGAGAAAAAAAATTGTTTTAATTAAAGGTTTTAATCTGTATATGTGTCTGCTGCATGAACCTTAATACACCAGTGTGAATGGAAACTATTCACATAGACACAGTGTAGCAACAGTTTGTGAATCACACCAGTGCAGCTAGTCCAGTGTTTTTCTCCTCTGGTGGACGTTATCGCATTTCTCTTCATGATTTTAGAGACAGAGGCTAATAGCTTTTGGTCTCTGATTAGATTCAGTTTATGGCTCAACCTGGAGATTAAAAGGGGAAGGGAGCAGTGTCATTTTGCCACACTCAGATAAGGCCTTTAATTACAAGCTTCAATCTGAATACTCCTGTTGCCCATGAGAATACACATCCTGGGTTGTAATTACAACTAGTTTATTTGCAGTCATTATTTTAATTCCCTTTTCATCTCTTCTTTATTTCATTTTTGCTGTGAAAAGTGAAATGTGTTTTGAGAAACTCCACTGACCTGCTGCAGGATTCTCCACCGCACGCATTCGCTGAAGAGCGAGACATCGGGGTAGAAACAGGTGCTGTGTCTGACACTGTTGTTTGCTATGTCCCCCAGCGTGGCCGCATCCTGGTGTCTCTGTGCTATAACACAGAGAAGAGCTGCCTGATGGTTGGTATCATACGCTGTGCCCATCTGGCCGCCATGGACTCCAACGGCTATTCTGACCCCTTTGTTAAAATGTAAGTCACGTCAGATATTCATGAGCAAACCTGGTATTCTACAAATTATGCTCATATGCAACTATTCTGCATCAGCAGTTTGTGCTAATGTCGGAAGTGGTGTGATGTTCTCTTAGCATAGCACAAATTTAGGGTGTGGAGGTGAGCATGTTGGGTTCAACAATGCGATGTCTTGTCTCATGAGAGCAGTCAGTGTTTTTCTTATGTAATAATGATTACAAGAACCAGGGAAACTTAACATTAACAATATCTTAACCATTAGCTGCCATGCAAAGGTATATCCAATTAGTCTTAATTTTTTCCACCTTTGAGAAACTCCCTCATTTCGTTTGCATTGTGAGACAATATTGTACATTAACAGCACGCTCAAAATTCATTTTAGCTTGCATACTGACTTTTTGAGCATATTTCGTTTTGTCACTGAACCCAGAGTTACAGTGTGTAATCTTTGTTCTGCTTCACACGTGCTTTGCCCTTTAAGCAACTGACAGGCTTGAGGGGGAGTAGCCAGATGCCCTCCTCTGACACAACACTCACAAAGGTTCAGTAAGAAACACACATACACGAGTCACATTCCGGGACCTTATTGCATTAGGGACAGGAATGGAAAGTCAGCATGAGCCTGACTGACCTTAAACAGTACAACAAGCGACAAGCAGATCAACAATCCTCTGAACACCCCTTTTAAGATGAAATACGATGATTCTGTGACAATCTCTAAGACACAAGGAAGGTGTAAGCTTGAAGATGTAAGCAGCTGCATGTAATGCCAGTACAAATCTTTAAAATGACTGCAATCTGGGAGATCATACCACTCAGTGAGACTGATTTTCTCAGCTTTTCATCTCTTCAAAGACTAAAACACAGAACCAGCGAGAGGCACAGTGTCCAACTCTGTACACCTGAGCCAGCCTGCCTGTAAGGCATGGGTGATGACAGATAAAACCCACACAGCTCAATCTCCAATCTGCCTGCTGCACTTAAATACCAATAGTGCAAGGACTGAGAGCTCCCACACAGGACAACCAATCCTGTAACCAACGCCACCTCCAGCAGTGGGAGGCTTTGAGGTAGAAGGAGCTCCAGGCAGTTGAAATTGCTTCTAAAGGAAGTTTTAAAGGCTCTAAAGTGTTTTTTATTTTCTGAAGTGGATTACACTGTGATGCAAAATAGTGTTATTGGAGTACAGTCATTTAAGGTTTAATACCTGACTTGGTTTTGACCCCTTTAGTTTTTGACCAAGACCATGTTGTCCTGGTAAAAGATGTAGAAAACATTAATGTTTCACTAATATTTAACCTTGTGAGTATTTCTTTTCTTTTCTGTTGTAAACCCGCCTCCTGAAAGGAGATTAAAACAACCAATCCACTTGTTTGACACGAAGGGGTGCATGACACATTGTCATGGTGTGCATGCAGGCTCCTTTGTGATCCTGTGCACCCTACAGTTACCCATAACACCTTTCACTGTCCAGATTTGTAGGGAAGGTTACATGTGCTGTATTTCCAGACTTACATAAAGGACTGGATGACCCACACAGTCTTTTTTTTCAGTCCTAAGAAGTCTGAAGGACTGAATCAAATGGAAAGCTAGAATTACAGGATTAAAAAACATTTTGATCTGAAGTTGTTTTCAGTAGGTTGCACAAGGTGGGCAAAACGTATCAATACACACCCACAGTATTGGGATTTTGAAGGTCTTGTGAATTGCTGTAGAGAGAGAGAGATGAGACAAACAAAAAGCAAAGAGGAGGCTCACGTCTTGTCTCAAGCACATTTTTCTTTTCTTCTTTCTTAACGTATTGATTTGTTTGAGACGTGACGCCTTGTGCTTTATTGGCCTATTATGATGCACAGTGTTTTTGAGTACTCTGGAAAATGCACCATATGCTCTGTCTGTCATTCTTTTCTCTTTACCAACTTTGTTGAATTTTGTTTGAATTTGCTGTGTTTGTTCTGCGTCCTTGCGCTGGCTCTTTCTCTTTTATCCACACTCCTTCAGTTTACATGATTTGTTTAAGCCACTGCTCTGATCCGATTCTTATTTCTGGCACTTGAGTCATTTGGGTTTTTCATTTGCCACTCTGCCAGAGTTTCCTTTTGTTTGTTCCCTTCAGTGTTTTTGTACCAGTGTTTACCTCAGTTTAACGGATGGTCTGCAGAGAATGTGTCGCTCTCCTCATTCATCCTTTTGTGGTTTCCACCATAAACCTAACATCATCAATAATTTATGCTCTAAAGTTTCAGTGAACTTAACTTTAACAAAAGAATAGGGGTGAATGTATTGCTGGCACAGGTGAATTACATCTCTAGAGTATACTGAACAATTAAATCAACACAGAAGTGAATTTGCTCAGGATGTTTTCTAAATTACTCCACTGTCAGTTTGGTGATGTCCTGCAGTTGTAACACCAGCAATTCTCTTGAGGAATCTGTAACTAAAGCTGAACTTGATGCCAGTTGCTCTTTGTCCATGCTGTGTTTTTATGAGTGTGTGTGTGTGTTTTTTGTGTGTGTGTGTTTTTTTGTGTATGTGTGTGTGTGTGTGTGTGTGTCCGCACATTTGTCTAGAAGGCTTTTCCAATTGGTCTTTTTCTCACTGTGACTCTCAATCAGCCTTTCGAAGCCATTCAAGTGACACAAGGTCAGAATGATCTCAGTACTAATTTGTCTTCCATTTAAAAGGACAAATTAGCATTTTAAAGACTAAATGAGTTTACATCCTTCAGGGTGGGGATGGGGGGGTCACATTTCTCCCCCCTGCTCTTCACACATTACGTATAATATATATACTGTATATATACTGTATATATATTTATATTCTGTCAGGAAAAAAAGACACATGAAGACAGAAAAAAGTGCAAAACATGTCAGATATTTCCTGCTGACAAAGCACAAGGCCATGCTTTACAGTATTAGTTCTCTCTCTCTTTTCCTCTGAACACTTGTGTGAAGTGAAAGTCATAACTCCTCTCTGCAGCAGGCGTATATTTAGCTCTTCTTTTCCAGTTGTCACTTATCTTCTCTATCACTTTTTTTTATTTTTACATCTCTGTGTCATAACTTCTTTGGTGTGGTGACAGGTTTTTTTTATCACCAGTTCCCTCTAGATCATCCCTCCCTGTCACCTCTCAGCATTTTTTTTTTCTTTTTTCCATTTACAGGGATGCTCTTGTTCTTGTGCCTGCTGTTAGGATGCTGTTAGGTACCACAATTTTCATGACTCAACCAGTTAGAGAGTTGTCAAATTGTCATGTGACTGTGCGCAGTGGCTCCTATGACATGAAGTGGCATTTTGGGCAAAGACAAACAAAAAATGTCATGTGATGCTTGATGTATATGATGTCGAATTGTATGTGTTGCTGCTGTTGCTGTTGTTTCAGGTTGTGTCGATAACCCTCTCCTCTCAAAAAATGTCATATGTCGTTTCATTTCACGTGCACATATATATATATATATATATATATATATATATATATATATATACATATACATATATATTTATGTATATATATACATCTATATATATATATATATATATGTATATATATACATATACATATATATATATGTATATATATACATATATATATATATGGAGTAGTTTGACATTTCAGGAAATATGCTTATTTGCTTTGCCGAAATTTAGATGAGAAGATCGATACCACTCTGATGTTTGTACAGTAAATGTGAAGCTACAGCCTGCAGCCAATTAGCTTAGCGCAGCACAAAGACTGAAAACGGGGAAACAGCTAGCCTGACTCTGTCCAAAGGTTACAAAATCTGCCTACGCACATTGATTTTCTCATCCACCAGCAAAAAAGCAAGTAAGCATATTTCCCGAAATGTAGAGCTATCCGATCATAAAGGCAAAGTGTGTATCTTCCTTAATACCTGTCTTGTTGGTATAAAATCAGCAAGGAGGCTCCACTGCAGTGAATGCATTGTAAAGTAAAAGAACCTTAATATCAGAATATACCTGAACTCTGTAATGTATTTTGCACAGAATGAGGACTGAACCTTTTCCAATGTAGTCAAGCTACGAGGAGAGGGCTACATGCTTAGTACGTACATGAGGAATAATTACAGTGACCAGTAACTCTTTCAAGGTGCATACAGTGCATGTATGTGAGTATTGTATTACAGTAAGATATACTTTAAAAAATCTGAACCTATCATTTAAAAAGAAAACGAAGAAGAAAAAAAGAAAGAGATAAACATTGTAAATTAAAATACGAAAGAAAAATCAAGAAAAATATATTAAAAAGTCTAGAAAAGAATGTAAACAGTAATGTAATATATAAGTTAACTGTTGTAACAAACTCTAGTAATATGAAGACAGCAGAGTTTGAATAAAATAATGTTAGCACATACAGTAGGTGTTCATTTTGAGGCTGCAGTATTACATCACATTTCATTATATTACATGTACAGGTACGTGTTCCTGTTATTTTGTGTGTTATTCTTAACATGATTTAAGAAGCTGGTGACAGAGTTAAAATGGTAGAAGAATACAGCACAGAAACGTATGGGTAGTTTACTTTATTCTGCAGTGAACAACCTACTTTTTAAGGGAACAGCTGACAAAAAAAAAAAAACTGAGAGGATAATCCTCTCATATCTCCACGGACCAGCCTCCCATGTTATGAATTATTATTCACATTGAATTTTCTACGGTAATTCGAACATAGTTTGGTTGCTGCTGTTCGGAATATATTTTTATTTATGCTATCATTGTTGATGAATGTTGCTGTCAAATGGTGTTTTGTTATTGTGGAAATTGGAATTCCCCTGTCTGAGCTGCCTCGGAGCCGTATGTAAAATGCGATTTGGCACAGCTCAAGCTGAGATGTCTCATGGGCTTTCACCTCACCCTCTCACACGCTGCTGGTCAAATAGAGGCTTTGTTTGGCTGCCTCTCTCAATTGATTCCTTCTTTTCTTCCAGTTTACCTTTTCTTTTCTCGTGAAGACAGACAGACCATTGTATAAGCAGCAGGTATTTTGGAGGATAAATGCTGATTAGCTCATGGAGAAAATGACCTTTAAAAATGCAGTAAACATCGAACTGAGCCTGTGACTGGTGACAAGACATTGTTTGGTAACATTTTATGAGTTAAATGACTGTGTAAATTTATTACTTGTGGGCACTTCTTTTGAGACACTCAGATTTAAAAGAAGTGTCCTTTCTCAAAGAGGCTGTGAATCCTCTCTTAGTCTAGAGGTCCAGATGCAGTCTTGGCTGGACATTGAGATACCCGACCCTGTAGTTTCTCTAAGCTCTGCAGTATTTTAGCACTTTTCACCTCATTGTTTTGGTTTTATGGCCCACATTTTACTGTTTGGTCTCACCTCTTTCACCAAAGTCATTTTCAGCTGCAGCAAGCAGCTGTTTTGAGTGAAAAGGCTCTGATAGACTATATTTTACCTGCCCAGCACCAAAAGGCAGCATGCAGCTAAAACTCTAATATTTTTCCCCAGGAGTCGGTGAAAAGTAAAACAAGAGTGAGTGTGAATATTGGACTTACATTCGTCCAAAAACATAACTCCAGCTGAATGATAATTTTGCTCTGTGCCTGCTGAATGTGTGAATAGGTAACTGTTTGCTAACATATTCACCCTTAACAAATGTTGCAGTATGCTAATGTGGTGTTTACAGCTTGGTGCAGTGCCCCATAAAAGTGGCCACAAAAAAATCAATTCATGCAGGTTTAACCAACAGTCACAAAATCAGATCAGCTGCAGAATGAGACTATAGCTTTGTATATTTACTGGAAAGTGGTTCCCAACTTATTCGACTTATGGACCATTAAAACAAAGCGGTGCCTACAAGCAGTGGGTTGTCACAGATTCTGGCCTTAGTGTGGAGTTGTGAGCAGTCCAACCAAACAGTGATTTTTACTCAGTATTTTGTTATATTTTGATGAAAATGTCAAGTGTTTCATGAGGAAAAGGCAAAAAGTTTGATTCTTTTCACATAATTTAGCGTTGGTCTTGTCAATCTAAATCTTGTTATCCCTCAGATTTCTCTTGCCTGGCATATGTCTGTCCTGCCCCACTAACTACTGTAGGACACCAAATAAGGCCGTAGACAATAGGTATACTCTGATCTTGAGGCTCCTCTGCTCAGTGCTGGTTAAAAATAGTTCTAGGTTGTAACTGTGAGGGGTTTTTTTCGTTGTCAACAAAAAGAAACACTGAAGTCACAATTGTCTCTGGCCACTGCTACTTTGTCAGATCATGTCATATCATGAAAAATGACATTTTTAGCACTGATGGCAAACTCGACTCTTTGTGTCACCACCTTGCTTTCTATCAATTCCTCCTCCTCTTCCTGTTCCCTCTCCACCTCCATCCCTCCATCCTTCACTCGCTCTGATTCCGGCTCTGCAGTGACAGCCCCAAGCCCATCTCATGCATCAGCTGTCAGGCCAGGATTCGTCACTAGTGGTGGTAGTGGGGGGAGGCTAGAGGAGTGAGATATCTCACCGCCTGAACATCTTGACTTGGAATTTATGCTGATGATGACTCCCTTTGCCCTCTAGCGATCCTTCTGTTGCCTCTTTGCCGAAGTGTATACTCCTCCGACATCGGCATGATTATGATCTTGCTGTGGTCTACTGTCTCTCCCTCTCTTTCTCTTTCTCTTTCACTGGCTCGCTGTCCTCCATGTTCAAAAGACTTCTGGGTCACAGTTATCTCAAACAAAAGATTTTGCAAATTTTCTGTCTCCCTTTGTTTCTGCCATTCAGCGAGGGTTATTGTCACAGCAGGGCAGAAGATAATAAATTCATGGATTAATTACTTTGATCTCAGAAATAATGAATGTTCTGACCCAGTTTGAGAGGTAAAATGTATTTGAGGATCTCTATTTTAGAAATGTTGTTTTTACAGTTGCCCCTGCATAGAAATTGCTCCATTTCTTTACAGAAGTACATCCGTGATCTACAACTAGACTGCAATCAGAGAAATAGTTGGACATTTTGAGAAACACATCTAAAGCTCTCTGAGTAACACGATATTTCTTATTTAAGTATAATGCAAGCTCTTTCCCTTATTCCCAGTCTTTATGCTGAGTTTATCTAAGCTAATAGCTACTGGCTCTAGTTATATTTTTAATGCTGGAAAGACATGAGAGTTGTAGCAATCTTTTCATCATCTTGGTAAAAAAAAAGAAAAGAAAATTAGCTTATTTAACAAACTGTTAAACTATTCCTCAAATTATTCTTATAAATTTAAGCTGTTGTACTGAGGTTGGAAACAACTTAAAGAGTAAAAGGTCCCGATTATTTGATGTCCTGTTTAGCTTGTGCTCTCTTTTTTTCTCTCTCTTTCACAGCATCTTGCAACCAGATATGGGGAAAAAGTCCAAGTACAAGACTTCAGTGAAGAAAAAGACTCTCAACCCTGAATTCAATGAGGTAAATGTGTCTCTTGCTCCACAAATAACCACAGTACACCAGGAAGCTTCTTTAATTTGTCTGCTCAGCACCATATGAATTCCTGTTGTGTAGAGCAGGGCAATTAACCATACCTTTTCAAATATGACATCTCCTTCAATGTGTTCTCAGCATCAATCTGCATGTTTTTTATGAAAAAAAGCACCAATCTAGTTCCTTTCAACTCCTGTGTTTATGAATCATTGATATAAATATGCTCTTGTGTGCGCCACCTGCACAGGAGTTTTCATATGATGTATCCCTGGACCAGCTGGCAAAGAAAACCCTGGAGATCTCTGTGTGGGACTACGACTTGGGAATGAGCAACGACTTCATAGGTAGGCCGATAGAGACTGTGATGCGGTGGGGAGGAGTGGATGAGGGAAGCAGCAGCACCAGCAAAGTAGATGACTCTACAGGAATGTTTGAATGAAAGCGATGCAATTGCAGAAAACATAAAAACCAGGCCAAGTGTGGGCGGAGAGAGGAGTAGAAAAAAAAAATGCAGAGAGATGAGGGGTAATTATGAGGCTTGAGGAGAATGATTGAGCAAGCAAAGGAAAGTTTGAAAGAGTGGAAAAGGAAATGGAAAGGCTTTGGAAATCAGAAAGGACGACATTTGGTCTGGATCCCCATCCTTCATGGTCTCGGCATATCAGATCACTGCTGCCCCATCAGGCTGCTAAACAGCTTTGGCATGGCCTGCTGTGTATATCATGGCAATGGGAGCTTAGGGAGTGATGGGTAACTAGTGGGGATGCACAGCGAGAATGGATTACCACCCTGTGAGCTTGGAGACCTTCAGATCAAAGCGTTTTACGTTGTCTTTATGTGTGTGTGCTGTGCTCACATGTGTGTGCGTGCGAGGCAGTGGATGGGTGGGTTAGTGGGAGACGCCCGGTGTTTAGATAAGCCCAGTGAGTTATTAGCCCTGCTGGGAAAAAAGGCCATGTCTAACATACAGCCCCAGATAACAGCCATTCCCTTGACCATTATCATATAACAGGCTTGGCTACAGCACCCTCCCAGTTATGTTAATTGAAGCTGGGAGAAAAATGACACTGAGACAAGGAAGAATGGAGAAAACGAGTTGATAAAGGGGCTGAGCGAGCACGATGCCACTGCACTAGTATGAGAGTGAGAGCAATAACAAGTGGACTAATAGGCTTAGCAGAAGATATAGAGGATGTCAAATGGTAAAAGGTGAGATTTCAAAGATACATGGAGGAAAAAACTGAACAGTGAGAGGAAAAATGAGGGGGCAAAAGTACACAAGAAAACACAGGCAATAAATCAAGTGGATAACTTGAGGGAGCAATCGATACACTAGGAGAGATGGGGAATTTCATCTTTGCCCTGAACCAAATCCAAGCCTCTGATTTTGAGTCGTGTTTTACATTTACAAATCAGGAAAACTATAAAACCTTATACAGAAAACACAATACAACTGAGACACTATACTGTAGATAGTCTAATTCAAGTCCCAAGTGAGAATGAATCTGATACGCCACATCAGTATCTGCGCCGGTACTGATATTAATAAGCAGATCAGGTATCTGCCATGTTGTGATTAATCCACATTAACTACAGCTTCTTCGTCAGTGATGTAAAAATCAGTGATCCAGCTATAAGTTATGTATATTCATTTAGTCACATTGGGCTGCTTCCTTCTGGTTTTAGTTCAATCGCTTTTAGTAGCAATCGCTGGCCTTGTGTTAGCTTTCATAAATATCATTTCCATGCAGTAAGCTGTACAGATTCGTACCTCTCTGCATAGAACATGTATTGGATCTGTACTCAGAAGACACCCTAAGTTGAGATATTGGATTTGTTATCAAAAAAAAATAGAGAAACCTCATTTGACCAGGTTGTATTCAAAGCTGCGCTTTTATTGTTTTTTTTAATGGCTTTCGATTCAAAAAGTGGTTGGTCTGAAGTGTCGTCTGCACATTTCTAAGGCAAAGGTGTTTGTACTTGGTCCAAATGACCACACTTGAAAGCTTTTCACACATGTTGGATGATGGTGCACACACTGAGTCATTCTGTCTTCAGAGGCATTCACAGTGTTGCACGCAAAACAACACACCAAATGAGAGGGAAGCAGTCCTGTGTGAAAACATTAAAAGACAGTTTGAGAGAAAAGTTCAAATCCTGCATGTTTTCGAACCTACACACACCTGGCCAATGGCTGCATGAAGTGGGCATGCTTGTTGAACTGTTGGTCCTGTTACAAAAAATTGTCAGATGTAGCCCCCCAAAGGAAGGAGGAACATGTGGGGACTTCCATGATCTGACAAGAACTGATGCCTTCGGGTCGAATGCTCTGCTGGATACTTGGCTCACTACAGCTTGTGTATCTGCTGGTAGGGTTGGATGAGACAGATGTGCAGCAGAGGAGGATTTTGTGTAAAAATAAACAGACAGATACAGGGTAAAACCTGTGCGAGTGCACATCTGCTTGCCAGCGTGTCAGTCTCACACTCGTCTGTGTCATCTCCTCCGGCTCCGGTTCCTCATCCTTCTTCTGTGCCCCATTGCATGTCAGGATGGCTGACCGTTCGTTTGTCACTAGCGACCCTCGGGGTACACTCCATCGATCTCTGTTCGGAGGTGGTGGGAGTGTTGTGGGGGCGGAGGTGACAAAGTGTTGTGCGTGATTATCCTATCGAAACTGTCAACAGGTTTAGACCTGCTCTCTAAGTTGTGTGTCTTGTGTGTGAGATGGAGGATACAGGTTATGAGACACTGTAAGACTGCTCCTCTCTTCCCAGTGGCTGCATCTCAGGCAGCTTTGGCTCCCGAGCTCAGATGAGTTGCAGATCAACAATCAAGCCTTGTTTGCTTGCGGCTGTCATTTTCCAAGGCACTGTTAGAAGCCAGCATTGCCAAAATACCGTGTTTAAAACTTCACGCTCCATTAACTGTGCAATCACAGCCAAGGGAATGGCTTTGTAATAACCTCGGTGCAAACAACTGCCTGCATGTCTCTGTCTTCCAGCCTGCCTCTCCACCAACGCCTCCATCACCTCCACTCACTTTCGCCTGAGTCATTTCCTGCTTCTGTGCATATTTACCCCCCCCCCCCCCCCCTTTCAGTCTTGAGNAGCCATGCTCTTTCAATAAATCGTTTGCTGTCTAAATCTCTCTCCCTCGTAATTCCCCAGCTACCTGTCTATTTCTCTTTCTCTCTGCCTGGAGGAATTTGTCTTCAGTGTCTGTATATTTCCTCCTTTGCTCTCATGTCTGTCTGCCTGTCAAATAATAATTATCTTTATTGGCGTGAATGTTGATGTACATTATTGCCGAAGCTCAATATCACATTATTGATTATTAGATTTTAACAAGAATGCAAAATGTCTGCCTGTCCCCTTAGTCATTTTCCACAACTGGCGGCATCATCAAAAATAACTAAGTATATTTATTCAGTGTCTGTACTTGCAGTGTTCACTTGGGACATCTATTGTTCTAAAAAAGCTCTAAAAACCCATTGTACTCTACGTTACCTGCTGAGTAACAGACAGCAAACAGTCACAGTTGGAGACTAGCTGAGAAAGTCTGGAAAAAAAACAATGAATTTGAGGAGCACAACTTTTTTCTTCTTTCCTACTCCATTAATCATCTCACAACCCTTCAGATTTATCTTATGACCCGTACAAGGGGGGCAAACCACTTGGCTAAACTACTGAACTGTGAATAAAGTAGTTAAATTTAGCTCCACATTGACCAGCTGCAGCAGTAAAATGCTACATGTGATTTGATGCATCAGTCTGAACAATTTAATAATATAATATATAATTATATCAGTCACAGCTACATCTTTCTGAAGCACTTTTACTTGTAGTAATTTTATGTCGCCTTATTAGTACTTTTACTTAAGTAAAGCATCCGAGTGCTTCCTCTACCACTGGTCTTTCTTTCTGTCATGTGCCCTCACCTCCTGACCCTTCTTCTCTGTTGTTTCCCTGTGGTTTCAGGTGGAGTGGAGCTGGGGATCAATGCAAGCGGTCAGAGACTCAGACACTGGTTCGAATGTCTCAAAAACAAAGGGAAGAAAGTGGAGTACTGGCATACGCTCACACAACAAGGAGCCCCGAGCAGTGACAAACCGGACTAGATCACACAAGACATTCATGCATACATACACATGTGTACACACACACACACACACACACACACACACACACACACACACACACACACACACACACTCACACAAACATTTGTTTCATTGGGCGGTGGTTGGAAACGGAGACCAAGTCATGCAGTCGTAAGAGCAAAGGATAAAACATGCAATAATAATAATGTTGAAGATGAAATCCGTCATATAATGCCAACAATTACAGCACCGAGTATTAGTATATGATATTCATACTAATATTAGTGATGGTAATAAGGTGTAATCTGAATACATTTTTTTAAAGGTGAACCAAATTGTGACAATGTCCTCATTAAAGTGTTGACGTAACAAAACAATACCCACGAAATTGTGCTTTAGACCTTACTGTATTGTGGAAGTTGCTCATATTCTGTCATTGAAATCTACACCTGATGAAGAGATTTGAGACTAATGTACTCAAAAATTCATTCATTGAAAGGGGCCAACACTATGTGCACCCTAGTGACTCATAATGTGGTATTTAGTTATAGGAGCGGGAATGTTCGGAGAAGTCTCTATTTTAGTGGTTGTTGATCTGATGCAAAACAACACACCATATTATAAAGCACAAAACGATCCATTCGGTGGATTTGTACCTTTACTGTTTCAGTGTTCTTGTTCTAATGTCTTTTCATTGACTTTCGGTGACAGTGGCTCTCTATACACCTTGACATCGAACATTAACGTGTCGGCATACGTGTGTGCGTGAGGGCTATGAGAATATGAGTGCCTACATCCACTGTCTGTGCAGTGTGTGTCTATCTGTATTCACATCATGCCCCATTCAAAATGTCTCCGTCCAACTTCAGAAGCACAGAGGTGTGAAGAAATAGTAACAAAGGACAAGAAAAGACATACAGGAGAGAAATCCTCCTCCACCACCACCACCACCACCACCACCACCACCATCACCACCACCACCACCACCACAGACCTCAGTGGTGTGAGTGTTCCTGGCTGGACAACACTGAAAAGCCGTCAATCGTGTGTGCCAGACCTTTACCATCTCTCTCTCTCTCCCTTTGCCAGACAGTCATTGAACAACTTGAAGAATGGAATATGTCTTGATACGTAACCTTTGACTGCTCTTTTTTGATGAGTTGTGTCCATGGCAGGCAGTATGGCTATTGCTTTTGGAGGTACCATTTGTACCTTCGCTTCATTCCAGCATTGTGAACCAGATTTCAACAGGATCTAAGCGAGTTTACCTCAGTGATTCCAATTCTGCTCCAGCAGAGTCACAGATGATGTAACATTTTCTTCTTGCAGGGCAATCTCATACCAGTAATGTATTAATTTGAAATTTCAGGCATTTGATTGTTCCTGTTATCTTATCTATCCCCCTAATCCACCTTTACACACCCTCAGAGCCTCTCCCTGTGTGACAAAAAAAAAAAAATGGCTGTAATCTACATCATCCATCAGGGGGAGTTATTTCTGCGATCATTCATCCCATTATTTCTGACCTATTAGATATTAGGTCTATAGTGGCATATATTTAATCATTTGGGCATGAGACAGGACTGGAGGGACTACTGTGCCCATGTCTATGAAACATATGATTGCCTGCTGAGATTAACTGTGTGTAGTTAGTAGAAATGCAGGCATAGAGAACGGAGCCCCCCTATGATATAACCTCAGGAGATAAAATGAGATTACACCCCGTATGGAAACACATTTGGCAGTAGGGGGACAGTGGATAATCACAGACCAGGATCCAAGATACTGATAAGCTATGCTAGATTGCACACTTATTAACTTACATGTGTGTTACGTGCCTTGATGCACAGATCTGCATATTGATAGGGTGTATGGGCTAGCTTGTTGCTGAGCTGTCTAAATGCCTGCCAGGATATCAAATGTATTCCCTCGGTTCATCTATCACTCCTGCTCTGGCCATACACCGGTTCACAAAAGCATACCCACAGTCAGTCAGTGGCCTCCGGGAGTTTTCTAACTGTTGAATCGATCCGGCTGCTCATATTCTTGGTGTCCTTCGACAACCTTGTGAATGTCTCATCGTTGACTGCAAAAAATGGATCCTTCAGTGGTGAATTAGGTTTAGAATTTAAAAAAAAGGGCTTGGGCATTATAAAAGCTTGGGACTAAACTATGTATTGTAACAGTAAGCTTAAACACATTTTCAGTTAGACCTTAAATGACTTTAACAAGAGGGGTTGGGCAAGAATGGTGGGTTTATTCTGTACTTTCTCTATGCACATCAAAACTCCCAGCACGTCAGCAGTGAGATAATCAAACCAAAACAACATGATCATGTTATCCAAGCATCAAAGATGCATTTCTGGGAACACTTTGTTTGGGGATCAGCTGGGTGGAAGTGCCCTAAGAGTTCACGTTTCTGACTGGATCTGTTGGTTTTGTTTACAGTCACCAAATTTTCTGACTCGTGTCTATTGACCCCGCTTAGCTTATGTAATCATTTTTATCTGCAATACGGCTGCATGTTTAGCAATCATCATCAGCTTGTATAATAGAGTGCAACTTTAGCTGATTGTTCTGGATGCTGATGTGTTTACAGTCTATGCCATCCATTCAGTCTCTTGCCATCAGTGTGTATTTGTTTGTGAATACGATGATTCAGGGTATTTTTTTGCTCAGTTGCTGTGCTTTACCAAACGAGCTATTACTTTAAAAAAAAAAAAAAAAAAAAAAAAAAAAACTTTACTGTCACAGATTTTGACACTTGTCTTCCTTAAATTGATATCAGTGGTGATGATGCAGGAGGGCTGAGATGGGAGCGAGATGGGAATTCACTACTGCAGTCCCTGTGTAGTCACTGTCAATGTCAATCACACAGTATGGCTGCCATCCTGTGGTGGGTTTGTGTAACTACTTCGCAAAAATAAATTGAAGCTGTTTCAGTGCTCGTCTGTCTTCCTTTGAATTACAAGTGATCCGCTCAGTGCTCACATCTTCAAAAACATAAGACAGGCAGTATATGTGCATATGTGTTTATTCATCGACATCTTCAAAGACAATCCACATCAAAGCCTGTGTATATGTTTTTGTAAGGCTGTGTATGTTTTTTTAAGACTCTCTTTAGTGAGTACTTTAAGCAATGCTCATACTGAATTTATATTGTTTTATATCAAGTTTCGAAAAATCAGCTGAATTTTCTGAAAAAAATCATAGTAACATTATGAAATGACATGTATTTCACTTATATCAGGCAGCTTTTCTTCACCATATCTTTATTTCTTCTTGTACATGTGCTTGGTTGCATTTCTCCCACTCCCCCCCACCTCCCACCCTCGCTCTTTCTCCTGCTCACGGGTCGGTTACTCTGCCGATAAAGAGTGGCACATTGGCCTGGTCACTCCACAGCAGCAGGATGAAGGGCCGCAGGGCAGAGAAGGAAGGGAAGGAGCGAGAGAACGCCATAGTGGTGAAAGCGCCAGCCTCTACTCCTTGTTCGGTTAGTGTGAGGAAGGCCCTGTGTCTGACATCGTCCAAGACCAGCATGTTGTCAGTGTTGATGCCACACAGGTTGGGCTCCGTGAAGAGGGACGACAGTCCTGTTTTGGGAAAGAGAGAGAAAGCAGGAAGGAAAGCAAAGTAAGTGGATTACATACAGTGAAATCGAGCAGATGGGGAGACATATTTCACAAATGTCTTCTGGCTGCTAGATAAAGTTATACATGAGCTGAAAGCATGGGTGGTATTGAGTATGTGGTAATAAGCAGAACTTGAGTCTGACAGACGGAACAGCACATGAAAGATGAACAAACCTAATTTCTTGATAAGTATGTTCATGTCTGGCTGGTCATCCAGCTTGATTTGGGGCAGAGTAACCTCGATATAGTGAGGAACTGTTGTTTTCATTCCCTCTATCATTTGATGCACAGCTGTGTCTGTCATCCTCTCCTCCACCTGCTGCAGGTCAGTCGCTTTGTTGGAGCGAGGTAGCAGGATGTAGAGACTGCTGTCACCTGTGAGAAGAAACCTTGCCACCTGTTGGCAAAGTAAAAAAAAAAATACAAAAAACAGATGTTTTCAAAGTCTGGCACTGTCCAGATCTCTGATACCTTTATAATGTAAAAAATATTGATGATCTAACTTGAAAAAAGTCCATATTGATGGATTCTTTCACTCAATTATGTGTCTCGATTTGGAGGATAAGCACGCTTTAAATTTTGGAACTACAGTCTCCATAATGCTTTGGGAGCTGCAAACAGGAAAGATAATCTGCCATGGAGAGTACAGTTAGCTGTGAGCCACAACTAGAGCTTAATTTTTTAGCTCATATTTGTTTATATTTGGAAAATTGGTACCATTAAAAGTATGCTGAATCAGTCATTAGCTGCTGTATATAGTATGTAAATGGGTGGGTTACAGTTAGATGTGTGTTAGTGTGTTTGTTACCTGTGCCTTTAGCTCAACCACATATGTCATAACCGCCATGTATCTAGGGTGATAGAGGAGAGGCACCTTTACCAGATCACCATCCAGTTTTGTGAAAAGACCCTTCTTTGGTTTCAGATTAAACTTGACCTTCCATTGACCTGACACACACACATACGCACAGTTATTAGTTTCCACTATACATGCAAATACTCACATTTGTGCGCGCACACTTCACTGACCATTGAAGGAGACAGCGTTGAGCAGGATCATTTGTGTACTGGGTGAAACTGATTCAACCAACTGGGTGATTTTATTTTGGGTTTTATTTGCCACCCAGCTATTGATCATCCGTGTGTTGTCCTCACTGTTTTCCAGCAGCCTGGTGGGCTCCGCTTCGTAGAATTGAATGGACTGGTTAGCAAAGGACTCGGCCAGATTCATTTCTAAGGAAAAGAACAAAGAAACTATGATGAGCTACAGAGATAAAAATCCATTTATTTTTTGTATGCACTCAGAATCTCTGCATCTTTATCTCTGATTGCATTTCTCTTCACAGAGTGGCCATTTTGTGCACTTCACAGTGTGATAGCAGTACAGTACGTGGGTTATAGTAGATCTGAGAAGCCAGCTGCAAGGAGCCAACCAGCTTCTCTCTCAGCTTCTTCATCTGGAAGTGAATGCAGTGGAAGTCGTGAGGCACACAGACTGCCCTCTCAATGGCTTTGCGAGTGGTATCCCTTGCCCCTGAAAGTATCACAACAAAGAAGAGACAATATAAAATACAGATAATATAGATAGATAATATAGAAAGACACATACTTTAGAGTGGTAAAGAAAGCTGCAAGGTTTAAAATAAGTAGAAGAAAAGCTACTGTGACATTTAAAAGTGAGAAAAGTTTTATGTAAATTCCAAGTTATATAGACATTTTCTTGTCCACAGAAAACAAAGGGATTATGTTGCTTTTTCGACCAAAGAATCTTAAAGGCCAAGGCTGGCGTCATTCTATATGTTTCTTTCTGTCAACAAATGCTATGAAGCAACCAAAATGAATAATTTGGTTGTACATCTCACAATATCCTCTAGCTCCCGCAGCCTGTCTGGGGCACTCAGCTGCACGCCTACAGTATTTGTTCCTACTGGAGATCTGAATATATGAAAACAAAAAATATTATATAAACAAAAAATAAATTAGCTGGGCACTGTAGATATTTACATTTTTTAAATTGTAAAATTGTGTGAACTATCTTCAGTCGTAGATAGTGTATGTGGGATCAACTCATCAACTTGGGATCACTTTAATTGTAATGGAGAAACAGATCATACACTGAGTCTGTGTGGTTCAATGATGTGTTTTTAAAATATTTTTGGACATGAATGGAGCTCTTTGGCATAGAGGAATCAGATATATCGGGCATTAAACATACAGGCAATACTTTAACAATTCATTGATGGTTTTTAGTTTTTTCATGGGATTTGTTGATAATAAAAAATGTGGAATATCACCAGACTTTAAGAATATTTAAGAATAACTAAGAGTTGTTAAATTGATAAAAGCAAATAAGGGACTTGCTTCCCTTTTCATACCTAGCAACAAATGGGAGAGTGCTGCATTGATGCTGATGGGAGAAATGAGCAAGTTGCTAGAAGGATATGACCCTCTGAGGTAAGAATAGAGCTTCATGGAAAACTCTGCCATGGACTCTTGCAGCATGGGTTCCCCTGTGCGACTGTCCTCGTCCTGGCACGGCTCCCATGCTCTGGGGAACTTCTCGCAGGAGAAAGGAGGTTTGGTAGGAACAACTAAAAGAAAGTTAAGCAAATGGTTAAAAATGCTCATAACTGTTGTACCATCTTTTTAAAACAATACCTACACATGGTCAGAAATGAGATTTTACTGTACGTTAAGGCTCTTTGCTATTAAAATTAATACTCAAGCTTGGTTGTTTTGACATTTACTGTAAGAATTAATGGTTACAAATTACATGGACTGTGCAGTATCATTGCAGCGTATAGAAAAGGTTGCCAAACCTACCTTCAACAATAATGTGTATGGTGCTGAGCCTTTCCCCATCTACAGATTCACAATGGTAAATTCCAGCATCCTCCATGACAGTGTCTTTGATAAGGATGGTCTGATCATTGTCAAGTGGATAAAGCAGGCTTAGTCTCGTTGTGTCATCTGTATCGTCTTCAGGATTCAGCTGTGTCCTCCCGACAGGGTCCGTCTTTTTGAACCAGAGTGCATTGGCCATGACTTGGCTGCTGGGTGGGAAGTGGCATGGGAGGTGCACATCTGAGCCTCGGTTTACCTTGATGGTAATGTCAAGTAATGCTGTAGTGAAAAACACAAATAAGTCAACCTCTTTTGGATACAAGCTTTTTCTTGGTTCTTTCACATGTCAATTTAAATCAAAACCAAATAAACAATGCATGTATGTAAGATAAAGATAGGTGCGTATCTCACCAACAACCGTGATATTGTATGTCTTTATTATCTCCGTATTGCTCTCCTTCACAAAACACGCATACTCGCCCTCGTTGGCAGGAGTTACAGGGGATATAGACAGATACAAGCCATCCTTTTTAACTCTAAGTGAGTGATGTGGCTCCTCACTTACATCCTTACCTGTATTAAGAAAAAGATCAAACGGTATAAATATATAAGTGTATACTTTTGCAACACAGTGAGAACAGTGATGATAGAAATATAATAAGACCATTGAATATCCAGGTGATGGTGGATCCAGTGGAGTCAGGTTGGGGTGAGAAACATGGCAGCTCCAGGGTGGAACCAGATATCACCCTGAGATTTGAGCATGATGAAAACTGAACAGAAACAAAGTGTCAAATATCTGATACAAAGGTGATGAATCAAAGAGTCAAGAAGGCTGAGGTTTAAGGACTTTTGTCATCTATTCAATATGGAACATATTGGTGAACATTCTGCCTGAGTAATAAATTTGACATTTCTCAGGAAAGTTTACCTCAAAAATGAGCTGCAGCAAGAGGCAAAGTATGGCCTGTAGTCTCATCTTCAGCGGAGCACAGAGCAGAGGGAGTAAAATAAGATTAGCAAGTAGATGGAGTTGTTTTGCAAGTGAAGATTTCAAAATGATTATGGCATCAAGCCGGAAGAAAGATCAATATATGGCGCAACCTGTGAAACAGTGATATTCCCTACCATTAAAACTTTTCAAAATTAGATCACTTATCTCTGACTTCTACTTTCAATAAAAAACACCTTACACAGAGATCAATCCCATCCAGCTTCAGGAGGTAAATTACTGTTGTTTATAGCAGTATAGCATAATATAATGTAATAATATTTCTTCAGTTCAGCGATTAAACAACAAAAAGTCAAAAAAACATTAAATAACTTACATCTCTTCAATTTCCAAGTGTATCCAAATTCAGTAACGGCACTAGTTTTTACCAGTAATGTTTCTGCCACATCAAACCACTGTTCACTCGTTCTCCCCCTGACTGTCTGCTCCAGTAAACTGTAACCAATGACTAATCCGTGTTTGTTGGTTTAGAGATGTTTGTGTTTGCATAATGCAGGTCTTCTGACTTTCTGGAAACCACATGATTTCACATGTTGGCAACAAATACAAAGTGGGATGATTTATATTCCTGTGATTACTTTTCTGTCATTTCATGTATTTATGCAATGCAGCGATATATTATTGTATTACTTAGGATATCAGTGCTTAAATCCAGGTTATATCATCAGTTATAGCTACTCAGTCTTGACAAGTGGAACATAGTTATGAGTTACTGGGGGTGGACTAGCAGTTTCACTCATTTTTGGCTCATTTTGAATTTGCATAATAAAATGTTTTTGCCTGAAGTGTTTTACATAATTTGATTTTGCCAAAGGTTGCACAGGATAATAAACACAGACATGAACATAGTGGAAGGAAAACACAAGGTGAGTTTTTGCTAATTGGCAGAAAACAGTGTTGTCACATGTATGACATGATGTATAATTAAATTTCAAAGTTATGGAGTCAAAGTGACAAAAGTGAAGTGTTTTTATGGAAACATTAAATGAATTTGTGCTTTATTTTCTTCAGTTTTTTATTTATATTTTCGAGTGTATTGGCCTTATCGTGATCCCACATTGGAGGTTTACCAGTTTACCAGTAAGTATAATTGTTTTTCCCACTGTTGTCACAGCTTTCATTTTGTTCTTAATGTTTCAGAAGGCAACCTTTACTCCATCTTCTCTCGTGTAAATTCTAGCAATTTTAAAATAGGAAAAAATCAAATATTCTTCTGCATATAATATCTTATCAAATTCTACATTTAAAAAATTGTTAATACATTAATAAAAATAAACCTGTGTTGTCAACTACTCTTCATATAATTTCAATAAATAATATTTGATTTTTATTGATGAAGTCAATAAATCTCTTATTCACCACTATGAGTTAGCCTTTCTCTCATATATTCAGTACATGACAAGCAGAGGTGGAAAAAGTAGCAATACAACAATGTAAGAAATACTCCATACCAAGCGAATCCTGCATTCAAGATCCAGTTTAACAAAAACACATTTGCAAAATGTACTTAAAGTACCAAAAAAAACCCCTACTTATTATACAGTCCTATTATAGAGCCCTAAGCCTCCAATGTACAAGTCGAACATTTTCTTAAAGATATATAACAAGTGGTGCGAGGTATGGAAGAGTGCAAGTTACTTCAAATACATACAGGTTACTATCTGAAATTAACTTTTTTAACAAAGCATTGTATTTTGCAAACATATCATAGTTTATTTTAGGTAAAAATCTGAAAACTGACTATATGTGTTAGATAAATTTAAATAGTACAATATTAGTAGTACTTAGCCTACAGTAATTGATCATCATCTATCACGATCTACTGGATCATCATACTGTAGTGTTGGCCAGTTGGGTTAAATATGCTTATCATCATTAAACTATTGTTAACAGGTGAATTAGAGTTTAGGTGACTTTTTCCTCTTATGTAAGTTAGTGGATCGATCGAAAACTCGACCTTCGATTGAACGGGCTGACTCCGGGGGAGAGCTTTGGGCGTAATCAGTCGTGTGCAATCGAGAGCCGGGAGTTAAAAAAAAAAGAGAAAGGAAGAGGTCCGAAACTTTTTGAGAGCCTTTCTTTACATTCAAGAACAAAACAAACCGTAGTAGGAAAGCTTTCTATAGAATTGTCACAGAGTGTTCAAACATGTGACCCGTCTCTAAGCAACGTGGTGTCGAGTTTCGCCTCGCTGGAGAAAAGAGTTACTCAAGACAGTAAGTTTTCCTCCTGGTCATCTGATCGACTAGCGGAAATAGCACAAACAATGGCAGAGAGCAACAACAGAGCCAGCTACCCGCTTGTTCATTTTAGCCAACTTTGGTCCCAATCTGCTCAGTTGTGTCGGCCAAGTTCAGGCAGTTTTGCAGGTATTTTCCGACTTAATGGTATACTCGTTTTTTTTGTTGCTATTTTCAGAGTGGTTAACTGTACTACATGTGTGATAATGAGCTCAAAACTTAAACGTGCTTTAACCCATTTGAAGAGAAAGCAGCAACAAAAATTAAACGTCGATAAGCCAACTTTTTACTTTATACTCAATAATTCCACTTATTTTGTTTTGCAAGGCAGGAAACTGTAGCTGGCTGCAGTGTAGCAGAATAGTTCAAGTAGAAAATGAATAAATGATATCAGTCAATCAATAAATGATACCATGAGATGTTTCTCTTTTATAGCTTTGACTGCAGGCATTGTGAGCAACATTGATTTTTCCTCTTTGCCCACAGTGAGCATCAAGCCACAGGACCTCAGGGTGTAAGAGGCAATCACCATGGCAACGCAGTTTAGTATTGATGATGCCTTTGTGTTGGAGGGAGATGAGGAGGGAGCTGTGTCAGACGGAGAGACAGAGGGATGGAGGGGCAGAGACAAGGACAGAGAAGCAGGCGAGATGACATTTGGTCCTCTATCTTTCTCTAAACCTCAGACTCATCCCTCTCCCGCTGCGGCCAGCTCCCCTGAACACAGTAACCTGAAGTATCAGGTACACATGCACCTTCTGTGTGTACAAACATGAAGCTAAAAGTTGTTTACTTGAAAATGCAACTCTTTTATCATCTGCCATTTCTTTAGAATCTGGAAAATGAAGATGCTTTGGGCAACAATGGCAATTCCTCTTTCAATAACTTCTTCAAAATCAGGTAGGTCTTACGACTATAACTTTTGATGTGATATTGTTTTTTTTTCTTCCTTTGCCTTCATGTGGTTTAAGTGTGAGATAAAGTCTGTTTCTGCTCTCTCCACAGTGACCCAGCAACTCTGTCTTACTGCAGCTCCCAGTGGTCCTTCAGCACCTTGAGTTCTGTCACGCAGCTTTCTGCACACTGCTGCGGGTGAGTTCAAACAACTGATACACACACTCACACACTCTCAAACAGAATCAACAACAAACACAGTTACTTTAAGAAAAATGTGTTGCTCAGGTGGGTGTCCCATCCGCTGGTGAAGAAAAACAGAAGAGTTGTTCTGGCTTCATTCCTTCTCCTCATCACTGGAGTTGGTGAGTCTTTAGCACAAGTGTTTCTCACTCATCAAATATAAAATATCCAGCCAGAATATTCTGATGTGATTATATGACTTTTTCCTTCTTTCTTTCTTCTGCTGCTGTTTTTGTCATGTTTTCCTAGATTTTTTTTTTTCTTACTTGACGACAGTAATAATGTCTGGCTGTAATGGCTCTCACCCTTTAAAACTCCTTTGTATGAGCTGCTCAAAATGTAGATGGTTTAGTAATTGGATGAAACTCATAAAATTACAGTTAAACGGCTACAATCTAAAATGAATATTTGAAAAGCACAGAAACTCTTATATGATAAAAGGGCACTTTATATGAAGCTCTAGATGTGCTCCATTATTTTGACATAAACATACTGCTTCAGATAGTTTTCCAATTTATTACCAGGTAGTTTGTTCAGTGTTGTGTCAGTCAGTGACATGCCTGGCCCTTCACTCACTGAACTTTGTCCCCTTGTTTATCCTCTGTGTACAACTAATTCTTGCCAGAGTTAACAAAACTAATGAAAAAAAAGTGTGAAATACTTTATAGATATATACCCAGTGGGGTCCAAAAGTCTGAGACCATTCTCCCATTCATGGTCTACTGTATATACTGATGCTACTGTATTGTTTCTTTTTAGCTCTTATTTTCACAGGTGTTGTCATACAGCTGAATCCAAATGCAGGTAAGAAGGACAAATTTATTTGATTTCTGTGTACAGAAATGACACAATCGATCTGTTTGTCCAAATCCAAGAGAATTAGTCTAAAAAGTATTTAAAGAGAACACACTGTCGTGTGAGCTGACAGAGAAAAGTAGCAAAAGAAACATTTTACTGACAAATTGAAGTAGTTACCAAATCATCAATCAATCAAGAAATAAACATTCTTCAACAAAATACTGACTCTTAAAAGGAATAAATTGAGAAAAGAATTCTCTATTTAATTATACTAATTTACAAATGACATATAATGAATATGTCTTTGTCTTTCTGTGTATTTAAATGCTTGTAATTCAGAACTTTACAGTTTTAGAGTCTATGAATGTGGATTTTGCACACAAACATATTGTAGCTTGGCGGCTCTCTGAGTAATCTTGTCTTTATATTGTCCCTGTGCCACCATGACACTGGGTTGGTGGTGAAGAAGCACCCATTTTTAAAGGCCAAAGTTCTTTAGATGACATAGCGCACTGTTTCCCAACCCTGCACTCAAGGTCAATCTGTTCCATTTGTCTACTTTTACAACTGGTGTTAAGAAATAGAGCTGGAGAAACAAAAACATGTAGGACTGGTCAGCCTGTGGGTTGTAGATGAGGATCATGATTTTTGATTATTCAGAAGATGGCAAAAGTTGAAAATGAAATGACTTGTATGGTGTGTAATTGCACATGTTGTTGATGTTGCCAACACCCAACCTATACTGTACAAGTAGTATTACTTAATAACTGTAAGTGAACTCTTCGGACAACTAAATTGCAGTTTGCAACAATGCCTGGAATGAGTAATTGTATTTGTAGGATTAACTTCAATGTTTTGAAAGAAAGAAAGAAATTACTGTACAGTAATTACTGTAAGGATATTTTCCAAGTCACAGTATGGTTGACTTTGTTACCATTACACAGGGCTAGGCTAGTTGTTTCCCCCGTTTCCAGTCTTTATGCTAAGACAAGCAAATCTTCCGATGGCTGTAGCTTCACATTTACTGTACAGACTTGAGATTGGTATCGATCTCCTCATGTAACTCCGGGCAGGAAAGCAAAAAAATATATTTCCAAAAATGTTGAACTGTTCCTTTAATGTATTGTTGCACTGATTAGTATTTGCGAGTGTGTCTTTAACTAATGAAACTGTCATTACAGGGGTATCGAGTGCTATTTTCTTTGTTCCCGGATTTCTTCTCTTCATCCCTGGAGGTAAATTGATCATTTACTTCTTAGAACTTCTTTTGCATGCCTTTTGGCTGCACCAATAAACACATGCTTTGTTTTGACATTAACAGTTTAATTCCCTGTATGTCCTTCAGTGTACCATGTGATATACATCAGCTGTGCTGTCCGTGGAAGAAGAGGCTTCAAATTGTTCTACTTACCTTATTTTGAAAAATGACATTTTATGACACACTACATTTCTCTGTTTGTTATCTTAAAATGAATTGTATTTTGTCACTTGTAACAAAAATATATTGTCACATTTCACATTCTTTTTTCCTTGTCATTGTAATGACCACTACTAATTTAACCACTCAGTACCTTGAGTATGTTTCCACTACATGAACTGACATTGTTGTACGTGTACATGAAAAAGAAGGAGATTGGTCTCGCCTGTGTTTTCTATGTGTGAATAATGACTGTGAAATTACAATAAAACTTTTGTATATTTTATTTTTTTGAGTGAGTAGTTCAAGTGAGGAAAAATCTATCACAATTTATGTGTTAAAGAACTGAAAAGTTGCCTCCATGAACTGTACTAAAATCCTGTACTGCAGATCTTAGAGTGGATTGTCCTTATACAGTCACCTTTTTAACAGAAGTGCATTCACTTACTGTTGTTTTGGATGTAAACTTATATTTGAATTTAAGAAGCAAGAGGTATAACAAGTGTTTGTGTACTGGGCTTTCAATTGTTTTATGAGTTTGCCATGGCTACATAGTTTGGTAATTGGTTACCAGAAAAGAAAAAAAGTGGTTTTAGAAAACAGATTAAAATTAAACTGGTGCCACTTGTGCACCAGTTCCATGCACACCTTCCTGCTAATCAGAAACATATGGAGGTAGATTTCTTTCAATATTATTTGTGTGAACAGATGAACAGTCCATGTGTAAATGTGTAATCTGTAAATAAAAAACACCTTCTACAAGTATGAAAAATAATTTTGCTAATTCACAAAAATATCTTGCAAATGTAAAATGGATTTGCAGATACACAAACAAATTCCACAAATAAAAAAATGATCTGTGAATACATTCAATTAATTTACAAATAAATGAAAAGCATTTATGAATATTTTCATTTAACATTTACAACTTTCAAAAAGCATTTGTGGATCGCAGTTTTATGCTTGTCGATTTCAATTTTAAAGACACTGAGTTTTGAAACAAACTTTCCGCGAGTTTATATGTTATAAACTTATATCTTCATATATCCAGAGGATGTATATGTCATAACAATATGTCTTCTTATAAATGACACACGGTAACATCACTCTTGATATAAGGACAAATATGTTATATATATATGACAGTATACTGAGGCATAAATAGTTATAGTATAATAAGGCATAATAAATCATAGTATAATGAGGCATTAGGGTCAACAATTAAACTAATGTCCATGTCTCTGGACTGCAGGCCCAGAGTTTGAACCCAGAACCTTCTCAATGTGAGGCAACCATTGTAATACCGTGCCACCCCATGACAAACTCATAGTGTAGTAAGGCAAAAAAAACAAAACATCGTAGTATAGTAAGACATATGAATGTCGTGGTATAATAAGGCATGAAAAGCAATAGTATAGTAAGGCATTAAAAATAATAGTATAACAAGGCATAAAATAGTCATAAAAACGTCATGAGGCATAAAACATCGTAAATAGGTCATGGTATATTAAGACATAGAAATATAAGAACATAATATGGTGAGGCATAAAACGTCATGTAGACGTCATAGTACAGTAACGCATAAAACATATAAAAGCATGAAATGTCAAAAAACATCAAAGTATAGTAAGGCATAAAAATGCCAAAAAACGTCATTTTATAAGAAGGCATAAAACATCATTGTATATTAATTCATGAAATGTAATAAAAATGCCATAGTATAGTAAGTTAAATGTTTAAAATGTTAAAAAAAAAATAAAAAAACGTTATCGTATAGTAAGGCATAAAATGTCATTGTATATTAAGGCATAAAATATCATAAAATCGTATTAGTATACTAAGCTATTTAACGTCATAGTTTATTAAGGAATAAAAATGTCATACTATACTACGGCTTGAAAATATAAGTAAGAAATATAATGTCAAAAAAACATCATAGTATACTAAGGCATAAGAGGTCATAGTATATTAAGGCATGAAACGTCAAAAAACATCATAGTATATTGAGGCACACAACATCATAAAAACATCATAGTATATTGAGGCATAAAAGGTCATAAAAACATCACAGTATGGTAAGAAGTAAAACGACTTAGTATAGTAAGGCATAAAAATGTCAAAAAACATTATACTATATTAAAGCATAAAAGGTCATAAAAACGTCATAGTATGGTAAGGAATAAAACGACATAATATAGTAAGGCATAAAAATGCCAAAAAAACGTCATAGTATAATATGGCATAAAATGTCAAAAAACAACACTGTATAATAAGGCATAAAAATGTCAAAAAACGTCATAGTATATTAAGGCATAAAAGGTCATAAAAATGTCATAGTATGGCAAGGAATACAACGACATAGTGTAGAAAGGTATAAAAATTTCAAAAAACGCAATAGCACAGTATGGCACAAAATGTCAAAAACACATCATAGTATATTAAGGCATAAAAGTTCATAGAAATGTCATAGTATGGCAAGGAATACAACAACATAGTATATTAAGGCATAGAAATGTCAAAAAATGTCATAGTTTAGTATTGCAGAAAAATGCAAAAAAAAAGTCATAGTATAGTAAGGCATAAAACGTCAGAAAAACTTCATGGTATATTATGGCATAAAAGGTCATAAAAATGTCATAGTATGGCAAGGAATACAACGACATAGTGTAGAAAGGTATAAAAATTTCAAAAAATGCAATAGCACAGTATGGCACAAAATGTCAAAAAAGTCTTAAAAAGCTCATTGTATAGTAAGACATAGTATAGTAAGGCATAAAAATGCCAAGAAATGTCATACTATAGTATGGCAAAAAAAATGTTAAAAAACGTCATATTATAGTATGGCATAAAAACGTCAAAAAAACATCAGAGTATATTGTGGCATAAAAGGTCATGAAAACATCACAGTATGGAAAGGAATACAACGACATAGTGTAGAAAGGTATAAAAATGCCAAGAAATGTCATAGTATAGTATGGCATGAAATGTCAAAAAAACATCACAGTATATTAAGGCACAAAAAGTCTTAAAAACCTCATTGTATCGTAAGACATTAGACGACATAGTATAGTAAGGCATAAAAATGCCAGGAAATGTCATACTATAGTATGGCATAAAAATGTTAAAAAACATCATAGTATAGTATGGCATAAAACATAGAAAAAACATAGTATATTAAGGCATAAAAGGTCATAAAAATGTCATAGTATGGCAAGGAATACAACAACATAGTATGTTAAGGCATAGGAATGTCAAAAAATTTCATACTTTGGTATGGCATAAAAATGTTAAAAAACGTCATAGTATAGTATGGCATAAAATGTCAAAAAAACATCATAGTATATTATGGCATTAAAGGTTATAAAAATGTCATCGTATGCAAAGGAATACAATGACATAGTGTAGAAAGGTATAAAAATGCCAAGAAATGTCATAGTATAGTATGGCATAAAATGTCAAAAAAAACATCACAGTATATTAAGGAACAAAAAGTCTTAAAAACCTCATTGTATGGTAAGACATTAGACGACATAGTATAGTAAGGCATAAAAATGCCAAGAAATGTCATTTTATAGTATGGCATAAAAATGTTAAAAAACATTATAGTGTAGTATGGCATAAAACATCAAAAAAAAATCATAGTATATTAAGGCATAAAAGTTCATAAAAATGTCATAGTATGGCAAGGAATACAACAACATAGTATGTTAAGGCATAGAAATGTCAAAAAATTTCATAGTTTAGTATGGCATAAAAATGTTAAAAAAACGTCATAGTATAGTATGGCATAAAACGACAAAAAAACATCATGGTATATTATGGCATAAAAGGTCATAAAAACGTCGTAGTATGGCAAGGAATACAACAACATAGTGTAGAAAGGTATAAAAATTTCAAAAAACGCAATAGTATAGTATGGCACAAGATATCAAAAACACATTATAGTATATTAAGGTATAAAAGGTCCTAAAAACCTCATTGTATGCTAAGACATAAGATGACATAGTACAGAAAGGTATAAAAATGCCAAGAAAAGTCATACTATAGTATGGCATAAAAATGTCAAAAAACGTCATAGTATAGTATGGCATAAAACATAAAAAAAAAAAACATAGTATATTAAGGCATAAAAGGTCATAAAAATGTCATAGTATGACAAGGAATACAACAACATAGTATGTTAAGGCATAGAAATGTCAAAAAATTTCATAGTTTAGTATGGCAGAAAAATGCAAAAAAACGTCATAGTATAGTATGGCATAAAATGTCAAAAAAACATCATGGTATATTATGGCATAAAAGGTCATAAAAACTTCATAGTATGTCAAGGAATACAACAACATAGTATGTTAAGGCGTAAAATGTCAAAAAATTTCATAGTTTAGTATGGCAGAAAAATGCAAAAAAAACGTCATAGTATAGTATGGCATGAAATGTCAAAAAAAATCATGGTATATTATGGCATAAAAGGTCATAAAAACATCATAGTATGCCAAGAAAAACAACGACATAGTGTAGAAAGGTATAAAAATGCCAAGAAACATCATAGTATAGTATGGCACTAAATGTCAAAAAACATCACAGTATAGTATGGCATAAAAATGTTAAAAAATGTCACAGTATATTAAGGCATAAAAGATCATAAAAATGTCATTGTACAGCAAGGAATCCATACACATAGTATATTACGGTACAAAATGGCAAAAAACATCATAGTATAGTATGGCATAATAATGCAAAAAAAACGTCATAGTATATTAAGGCATAAAAGGTCATAAAAATGTCATAGTATGTCAAGGAATACAAAGACATAGTATGTTATAGCATAGAAATGTCAAAAAATGTCATAGTTTAGTATGGCAGAAAAATGCAAAAAAAACGTCATAGTATAGTATGGCATAAAACGTCAAAAAAACATCATGGTATATTATGGCATAAAAGGTCATAAAAACATCATAGTATGGCACGGAATACAACGACATAGTGTAGAAAGGTATAAAAATGTCAAAAAACGCAAAAGTATAGTATGGCACAAAATGTCAAAAACACATCATAGTATTTTAAGGTATAATAGGTCTTAAAAACCTCATAGTATGCTAAGACATAAGATAACATAGTATATTAAGGCATAAAAATGCCAAGAAATGTCATACTATAGTATGGCATAAAAATGTTAAAAAACGTCATAGTATAGTATGGCATAAAACGTCAAAAAAACATCATGGTATATTATGGCATAAAAGGTCATAAAAATGTCATAGTATGGCAAGGAATATAATGACATAGTGTAGAAAGGTATAAAAATTTCAAAAAACGCAATAGTATAGTATGGCACAAGATATCAAAAACACATTATAGTATATTAAGGTATAAAAGGTCCTAAAAACCTCATTGTATGCTAAGACATAAGACGACATAGTACAGAAAGGCATAAAAATGCCAAGAAAAGTCATACTATAGTATGGCATAAAAATGTCAAAAAACGTCATAGTATAGTATGGCATAAAACATAAAAAAAAAAACATAGTATATTAAGGCATAAAAGGTCATAAAAATGTCATAGTATGACAAGGAATACAACAACATAGTATGTTAAGGCATAGATATGTCAAAAAATTTCATAGTTTAGTATGGCAGAAAAATGTTAAAAAACGTCATAGTATAGTATGGCATAAAATGTCAAAAAAACATCATGGTATATTATGGCATAAAAGGTCATAAAAACTTCATAGTATGTCAAGGAATACAACAACATAGTATGTTAAGGCGTAAAATGTCAAAAAATTTCATAGTTTAGTATGGCAGAAAAATGCAAAAAAAACGTCATAGTATAGTATGGCATGAAATGTCAAAAAAAATCATGGTATATTATGGCATAAAAGGTCATAAAAACATCATAGTATGCCAAGAAAAACAACGACATAGTGTAGAAAGGTATAAAAATGCCAAGAAACATCATAGTATAGTATGACACTAAATGTCAAAAAACATCACAGTATAGTATGGCATAAAAATGTTAAAAAATGTCACAGTATATTAAGGCATAAAAGATCATAAAAATGTCATTGTACAGCAAGGAATCCATACACATAGTATATTACGGTACAAAATGGCAAAAAACATCATAGTATAGTATGGCATAATAATGCAAAAAAAACGTCATAGTATATTAAGGCATAAAAGGTCATAAAAATGTCATAGTATGTCAAGGAATACAAAGACATAGTATGTTATAGCATAGAAATGTCAAAAAATGTCATAGTTTAGTATGGCAGAAAAATGCAAAAAAAACGTCATAGTATAGTATGGCATAAAACGTCAAAAAAACATCATGGTATATTATGGCATAAAAGGTCATAAAAACATCATAGTATGGCACGGAATACAACGACATAGTGTAGAAAGGTATAAAAATGTCAAAAAACGCAAAAGTATAGTATGGCACAAAATGTCAAAAACACATCATAGTATTTTAAGGTATAATAGGTCTTAAAAACCTCATAGTATGCTAAGACATAAGATAACATAGTATATTAAGGCATAAAAATGCCAAGAAATGTCATACTATAGTATGGCATAAAAATGTTAAAAAACGTCATAGTATAGTATGGCATAAAACGTCAAAAAAACATCATGGTATATTATGGCATAAAAGGTCATAAAAATGTCATAGTATGGCAAGGAATACAATGACATAGTGTAGAAAGGTATAAAAATTTCAAAAAACGCAATAGTATAGTATGGCACAAGATATCAAAAACACATTATAGTATATTAAGGTATAAAAGGTCCTAAAAACCTCATTGTATGCTAAGACATAAGACGACATAGTACAGAAAGGCATAAAAATGCCAAGAAAAGTCATACTATAGTATGGCATAAAAATGTCAAAAAACGTCATAGTATAGTATGGCATAAAACATAAAAAAAAAAACATAGTATATTAAGGCATAAAAGGTCATAAAAATGTCATAGTATGACAAGGAATACAACAACATAGTATGTTAAGGCATAGATATGTCAAAAAATTTCATAGTTTAGTATGGCAGAAAAATGTTAAAAAACGTCATAGTATAGTATGGCATAAAATGTCAAAAAAACATCATGGTATATTATGGCATAAAAGGTCATAAAAACTTCATAGTATGTCAAGGAATACAACAACATAGTATGTTAAGGCGTAAAATGTCAAAAAATTTCATAGTTTAGTATGGCAGAAAAATGCAAAAAAAACGTCATAGTATAGTATGGCATGAAATGTCAAAAAAAATCATGGTATATTATGGCATAAAAGGTCATAAAAACATCATAGTATGCCAAGAAAAACAACGACATAGTGTAGAAAGGTATAAAAATGCCAAGAAACATCATAGTATAGTATGACACTAAATGTCAAAAAACATCACAGTATAGTATGGCATAAAAATGTTAAAAAATGTCACAGTATATTAAGGCATAAAAGATCATAAAAATGTCATTGTACAGCAAGGAATCCATACACATAGTATATTACGGTACAAAATGGCAAAAAACATCATAGTATAGTATGGCATAATAATGCAAAAAAAACGTCATAGTATATTAAGGCATAAAAGGTCATAAAAATGTCATAGTATGTCAAGGAATACAAAGACATAGTATGTTATAGCATAGAAATGTCAAAAAATGTCATAGTTTAGTATGGCAGAAAAATGCAAAAAAAACGTCATAGTATAGTATGGCATAAAACGTCAAAAAAACATCATGGTATATTATGGCATAAAAGGTCATAAAAACATCATAGTATGGCACGGAATACAACGACATAGTGTAGAAAGGTATAAAAATGTCAAAAAACGCAAAAGTATAGTATGGCACAAAATGTCAAAAACACATCATAGTATTTTAAGGTATAATAGGTCTTAAAAACCTCATAGTATGCTAAGACATAAGATAACATAGTATATTAAGGCATAAAAATGCCAAGAAATGTCATACTATAGTATGGCATAAAAATGTTAAAAAACGTCATAGTATAGTATGGCATAAAACGTCAAAAAAACATCATGGTATATTATGGCATAAAAGGTCATAAAAATGTCATAGTATGGCAAGGAATACAATGACATAGTGTAGAAAGGTATAAAAATTTCAAAAAACGCAATAGTATAGTATGGCACAAGATATCAAAAACACATTATAGTATATTAAGGTATAAAAGGTCCTAAAAACCTCATTGTATGCTAAGACATAAGACGACATAGTACAGAAAGGCATAAAAATGCCAAGAAAAGTCATACTATAGTATGGCATAAAAATGTCAAAAAACGTCATAGTATAGTATGGCATAAAACATAAAAAAAAAAACATAGTATATTAAGGCATAAAAGGTCATAAAAATGTCATAGTATGACAAGGAATACAACAACATAGTATGTTAAGGCATAGATATGTCAAAAAATTTCATAGTTTAGTATGGCAGAAAAATGTTAAAAAACGTCATAGTATAGTATGGCATAAAATGTCAAAAAAACATCATGGTATATTATGGCATAAAAGGTCATAAAAACTTCATAGTATGTCAAGGAATACAACAACATAGTATGTTAAGGCGTAAAATGTCAAAAAATTTCATAGTTTAGTATGGCAGAAAAATGCAAAAAAAACGTCATAGTATAGTATGGCATGAAATGTCAAAAAAAATCATGGTATATTATGGCATAAAAGGTCATAAAAACATCATAGTATGCCAAGAAAAACAACGACATAGTGTAGAAAGGTATAAAAATGCCAAGAAACATCATAGTATAGTATGACACTAAATGTCAAAAAACATCACAGTATAGTATGGCATAAAAATGTTAAAAAATGTCACAGTATATTAAGGCATAAAAGATCATAAAAATGTCATTGTACAGCAAGGAATCCATACACATAGTATATTACGGTACAAAATGGCAAAAAACATCATAGTATAGTATGGCATAATAATGCAAAAAAAACGTCATAGTATATTAAGGCATAAAAGGTCATAAAAATGTCATAGTATGTCAAGGAATACAAAGACATAGTATGTTATAGCATAGAAATGTCAAAAAATGTCATAGTTTAGTATGGCAGAAAAATGCAAAAAAAACGTCATAGTATAGTATGGCATAAAAATGTACAAAAAACATCATAGTATATTATGGCATAAAAGGTCATAAAAATGTCATAGTATGGAAAGGAGTAAAACGACATAGTACAGAAAGGCATAAAAATGCCAAGAAAAGTCCTACTACAGTATGGCATAAAAATGTTAAAAAACGTCATAGTCATAGTCATAGTATGGCATAAAACGTCAAAAAAACATCATGGTATATTATGGCATAAAAGGTCATAAAAATGTCATAGTATGGCAAGGAATACAATGACATAGTGTCGAAAGGTATAAAAATTTCAAAAAAAGCAATAGTATAGTATGGCACAAAATATCAAAAACACATCATAGTATATTTAGGTATAAAAGGTCTTAAAAACCTCATAGTATGCTAAGACATAAGACAACATAGTATAGTAAGGCATAAAAATGCCAAGAAAAGTCATACTATAGTATCGCAAAAAAATGTTAAAAAACGTCATAGTATAGTATGGCACAAATCATTAAAAAAAACATAGTATATTAAGGCATAAAAGGTCATAAAAATGTCATAGTATGGCAAGGAATACAACAACATAGTATGTTAAGGCATAGAAATGTCAAAAAATTTCATAGTTTAGTATGGCAGAAAAATGCAAAAAAAAACATCATAGTATAGTATGGCACAAAATGTCAAAAAACATCATAGTATATTATGACATAAAAGGTCATAAAAACGTCATAGTATGGAAAGGAGTAAAACGACATAGTACAGAAAGGCATAAAAATGCCAAGAAAAGTCCTACTCCAGTATGGCATAAAAATGTTAAAAAACGTCATAGTCATAGTCATAGTATGGCATAAAACGTCAAAAAAACATCATGGTATATTATGGCATAAAAGGTCATAAAAATGTCATAGTATGGCAAGGAATACAATGACATAGTGTCGAAAGGTGGCATAAAGTCATATGCATAAGGCATAAAAATGCCAAGAAAAGTCATACTATAGTATCGCAAAAAAATGTTAAAAAACGTCATAGTATATATAGTATGGCACAAAACATTAAAAAAAACATAGTATATTAAGGCATAAAAGGTCATAAAAATGTCATAGTATGGCAAGGAATACAACAACATAGTATGTTAAGGCATAGAAATGTCAAAAAATTTCATAGTTTAGTATGGCAGAAAAATGCAAAAAAAAACGTCATAGTATAGTATGGCATAAAATTTCAAAAAAACATCATGGTATATTATGGCATAAAACGTCATAAAAATGTCATAGTATGGCAAGGAATACCATGTCATAGTGTAGAAAGGTATAAAAATGCCAAGAAACATCATAGTATAGTATGGCACAAAATGTCAAAAAACATCATAGTATAGTATGGCATAAAACGTCAAAAAAACATCGTGGTATATTATTGCATAAAAGGTCATAAAAATGTCATAGTATGGCAAGGAATACAACGACATAATGTAGAAAGGTATAAAAATTTCAAAAAATGCAATAGCACAGTATGGCATAAAATGTCAAAAACACATCATAGCATATTAAGGCATAAAAAGTCTTAAAAACCTCATTGTATGGTAAGACATTAGACGACATAGTATAGNATAGTATGGCAAGGAATACAACAACATAGTATGTTAAGGCATAGAAATGTCAAAAAATTTCATAGTTTAGTATGGCAGAAAAATGCAAAAAAAAACGTCATAGTATAGTATGGCATAAAATTTCAAAAAAACATCATGGTATATTATGGCATAAAACGTCATAAAAATGTCATAGTATGGCAAGGAATACCATGTCATAGTGTAGAAAGGTATAAAAATGCCAAGAAACATCATAGTATAGTATGGCAGAAAAATGCCAAAAAACGTCATAGTATAGTGGGGCTAAAAAATGGTAAAAAAATGTCATAGTATGGCAAGGAATACCATGTCATAGTGTAGAAAGGTATAAAAATTTCAAAAAATGCAATAGCACAGTATGGCATAAAATGTCAAAAACACATCATAGCATATTAAGGCATAAAAAGTCTTAAAAACCTCATTGTATGGTAAGACATTAGACGACATAGTATAGTAAGGCATAAAAATGCCAAGAAATGTCATACTATAGTATGGCAAAAAAATGTTAAAAAAAAACGTCATAGTATGCCAAGGAATACAATGACATAGTGTAGAAAGGTATAAAAATGCCAAGAAACATCATAGTATAGTATGGCATAAAAATGTTAAAAAACGTAATAGTATATTAAGGCATAAAAGGTCATAAAAATGTCATAGTATGGCAAGGAATACAATGACATAGTGCAGAAAGGTATAAAAATTTTAAAAAACGCAATAGTATAATATGGCACAAGATATCAAAAACACATCATAGTATATTAAGGTATAAAAGTTCTTAAAAACCTCATAGTATACTAAGACATAAGACAACACAGTATAGTAAGGCATAAAAATGCTAAGAAAAGTCATACTATAGTATGCTATAAAAATGTTAAAAAACATCATAGTATAGTATGGCATAAAACATAAAAAAAAATCATTGTATATTTAGGCATAAAAGGTCATAAAAATGTCATAGAATGGCAAGGAATACAACAACATAGTATGTTAAGGCATAGAAATGTCAAAAAATTTCATAGTTTAGTATGGCACAAAATGTCAAAAACACATCATAGTATATTAAGGAATAAAAAGTCTTAAAAACCTCATTGTATGGTAAGACATTAGACAACATAGTATAGTAAGGCATAAAAATGCCAAGAAAAGTCATACTATAGTATGGCATAAAAATTTGCAAAATGTCATAGTATAGTGTGGCATAAAACATCCAAAAAACATCATAGTATATTAAGGCATAAAAGGTCATAAAAACATCATAATATGGCAAGGAAAACAACGACATAGTATATTAGGCATAAAAATGTCAAAAAATCTCATAGTTTAGTATGGCATGAAAATGCCAAAAAACGTCATAGTATAGTATGGCATAAAATGTCAAAAAATCTCATAATATATTATGGCATAAAAGGTCATAAAAACGTCATAGTATGGTATGGCATGAAACGACATATTGTAGTAAGGTATAAAGGTGCCAAAAAACATCATAGTATAGTATGGTATAAAAATGCCAAGAAATGTCATACTATAGTGTGGCATAAAATGTCCAAATAACTTCATAGTATATTAAGGCATAAAAGGGCATAAAAACATCATAGTATGGCAAGGAATACAACGACATACTATGGTAAGGCATACAAATGGCAAAAAACCTCATAGTAAAGTAAGGCATAAAAAATGTCAAAAAACCTCACATTATAGTATGGAATAAAAAAGCCTTTATTCCTTTCTCTATAAAGTGCATGGATACTCTCTATTTGATCTCAGTTTGCAGTTACACTGTCGTGGGACTGTAGCCTGATCTTATGCATAGACGGTATTAAAAGACCCAAACACAACTTGATTATTTTTTTCAACTTTTTATTTTCAGATTTCCATCATAATAGTAAGACATAAAACATCATTAAATCATCATTGTATAATAAGGCATAAAACAATATAGTATAGTTAGGTATAAAAAAACCAAAAAACCTCATAATATAGTGTGGTTAAAAAATGTCAAAAAACGTCATAGTATATTAAGGTATAAAAGGTCATAAAAACATCATAGTATGGTAAGGAATACAACAACATAGTATATTAAGGCATAAAAATGCCAAAAAACCTAATTTTATATTATTGCATAAAAACGCCTCCTGTATTCCCTTCTCTATAAAGTGCATGCACCCTCTTCATTCGACCTCAGTCTGCAGTTCCACTCTGGTGGACATAGTATAGTAATGCATAAAAATGCCAGGAAAAGTCATAGTATAGTATGGCATAAAAATTTGGAAAATGTCATAGTATAGTATGGCATAAAACATCAAAAAAACATCATAGCATATTAAGGCATAAAAGGTCATAAAAATGTCATAGTATGGCAAGGAATACAACAACATAGTGTAGAAAGGCATAAAAATGCCCAAAAATGTCATAGCATAGTAAGGCATAAAACGTCATAAAAACATCACAGTATAGTAAGGCAAAAAACATCATAGCATAGTAAGGCATAAAATGTTAAAACGTCATAGCAAATGAAGGCATAAAATGTCACTGTATAGTAAGGCTAAAAAAAAGTATTTTCATTTAGCCTATTTGTAAATTAATTAAACGTATTTACAGATAATCTGTGGAATTTGTTTGTGTAACTTCAAATCTGTTTTATATTTGAAAGATATTTTTGTGAATTTGCAAATTTATTTTTGTATTTGTGGTATGTATTTGTTTCATATTTACAGATTACACATTTACGCCCAGATTGTCGATCTGTTCACAGAAATAATATTTAAACAAATCTACCTCCATAGCAACAAGTATTCACCCAGAGTATTGTTAATTACCATCTGCTGGTTTTCTAATGAGTTAACACCTCAGTGTGTAAACAAACTAAGAGCAAATTACACTGTATGAAAATGGACATGAACCTTGAAAATTAAACTTGTCGCTTGATATAATACATGTACTCCTAATTTGTACTTAAAAGTAAGATACAGTACTTGAATAACATTCTACTACTGGTGATGTAGTGTGCCTCACCAAAGACGTGATGTATTATGTAAATTCCCGTGAATTATTATGCAAGTTAGTTTAATTTAAAAAATGGTTTCTGTTATTGAAAAATGAGTCGCGGTCCCCAGCTTCTACTGTATTTACACTTAAACAGTCTATGCGTAGATGGCGCTCTGAGGCCTGAAGTGACGTCTCACGAAGCGACTAGCTTCGGCAAACACCGTCATCTGTCGTGAACTGCGACTCGGTGTAGGATGGAGGAAGAAGCACGCAAGCTCCTCGAAGAAGGAATAAGAAAGAAATTGGTCAGTCCTGGTAAAGGAGAGCTGTCCACCTTCCCCAATGGAACCAAGGTAAAACACAGCGTCAACGATTTAGAGGGTTTAGTCTCACCCTCTGGGTTAGTTTAAGATATACGACGAAGCACGTTAGCTAATGCTATCACCAGTTGTATCTTAGCTAACACAAGCTGTCATTTACCGATTAATGTTGCTATAAAAACGTTGTGCTTGTATACAGACGCCGCTGATACGCGTCTGAGCTACATTGCTTTTATTGTGATTTTAAGGTTAGATTTGATTATGACTGTTGTTTTAGCCAGGTTAAATTTTTTCTCTTTTTTTCATCTGATGGAAAGACAGGGGGCGGGACAGGATGACATGTGTTTATGGTTTCTGATTCGTCAGCATACTATGTCAATCAAATATCTGCTTCTGTGGTCGGTCAGAATATGCTGGCGTGTAGACGTTCTCTAGACCTGTCTGAGAAGTGGTGATTGCTGTTTTGTCTCAAGTAAACAAGCAATCAGCTGCATCGATTGAGTGTTCTCGAAGGGGCGGTGCCACAATGCGCATTTTAACCGGATAGTTCTTTTGAGCAATGTTTGATTTTCATCTCCAATATCTGCTTTACCAGGTGGTCTTCCACTACCGCACCAGCCTCTGTGATGGTACAGTGCTGGATGACTCCAGAAACATGGGGGCCCGCAGCAAACCCATGGAGCTCATCTTGGGCAAGAAGTTCAAACTAGCTGTGTGGGAGAGAGTGGTCATCACCATGAGACAAGGCGAAATTGCAGAATTTACCTGCGACACCAAGGTTTGTGAGACCTGGCATGACAGGGTCAATATCTTCTTCCTCCTCAGTGCTGACTTTTCCCTATCTCTCTCCTCACCCCTCAGCACACCGCACTGTACCCACTCGTATCCCAGTCACTGAGAAACATCAGTGCTGGTAAGGACCCCCTGGAAGGCCAGAGGCACTGCTGCGGCATTGCCCAGATCCACTCCCACCACTCTCTGGGGCACAAGGACCTGGATCAGCTTCAGGCCAGTCCACAACCTCTTGTCTTCGGCATCGAGCTGCTGGAGGTGAGCAGGCAGGGGAGAGCCAAGAGTTTAATATAGCTGGTGGTATTCAGGGAAGCGTCGTTTGAATTTTTTCTGTTATGGCACAAACAAAAAACCTGAGTTTTGATACAAATACTTACTTTGAGAAATATTATTGTTTTTGTACAAAACCTGTTTTTTTCATGTAACAAAAGAGGCAAAAAATGTCAAATGTTGTCTAAAGGAAGGGAGCTGTACAAGAACTTTGTCTAAATAAAAAGAATATGGATATAGATTAGGAAGTATTTCTGTAAATTATATAGATACTTAACAAGTTCACAAGATTACAAATATGACCAAAAATGTGATGCCAGCATTTGGTACCTGACATATTCTGATACTCTGATCTACGGACACATTTAGCTCAATACCAACTAAGTATTGAATTTTGTTATCAGCCCCATTTGCATTACATGAAAGGTATTTCTGATATTTACATACACACGGGTGAAAAAGTATTGGATACACCTCTCAATATAATGCAGTCCAATATGAGATCACCATCATGGTCTCAAAAATTGGTATTGTCCTAGGTGAACAACTCTGTGACACAGTTTCAGCAAAGTTTTCTAAGCTTATAAATTGCATTAGATTGTAAAGGTGCACCTTAAAAAACATTTTAAATAATATATATGTACCATACAAGAAACTGCTACATGCTACTACAGTTTTACTGTCCTACAATGAAAGCGCAGCTGCCACTGAGCTCCATTTTCTGCCTGCTCAGGTTCTACCTCCCGGGTCATTCCAGCTGGATGTGTGGGCTATGACAGACGAAGAAAAACTGGAGTTTGTGCCTCAGATCCACGAGGAGGGCAACATGCTCTTCAAACAAGGCCAAATTAAGGAGGCCACAGACAAGTACTACAATGGCATTGCCTGCCTAAAAAATCTACAGATGAAGGTTAGGGAACAGCTAATCCTTTGTTGTTCAGTACAGTAAACATGAATACACTAATGAAATGCCATTGCACATTTGCAAACACAATGCAGTCAAGTGTCTCCAACTCTTCTGTGGCTTTTTTCTCTTCTTTCAGGAGCATCCTGGAGATGAAGCATGGGTAAAGTTGGACCATATGATCACACCACTGCTTCTCAACTACTGCCAGTGCAAGTTACGACAGGGCCAGTACTACGAAGTCATCGAACACTGCTCATCCTTGATCTTCAAATATGAAGGTAAAGCTGGGTTGTTGGTGCTGCACAAGTGCCAGCAGAGATGAAAGATTTCTGTTGCTACTACAGATTACAATTATTTGTAGTTTCAAAGAGGGAGAAGTTTATTTGGAATTGGTATAAATTTGAAAAAAAAAAAGTTTGTGAAGAAAATATGAAAGAGTATGCTGCTTCATTTTGCTCTCCACCACCATCATCATCAATACACCAAATGAGGGAATGTCTTTTCTAAGAATGGTGTTCATCCCTCCAGTAGAGTTCACTGAAGCTGTTGGCTGATGATAACCCAATACCTTCCCATGATATTTGGTTACACTTTACATTGCTTTTTCCTTTACTTTTTCATACTTTCTAGACATGCAGCAGTTGTTACATACTGTATTTGCATTTGTAAAACTAGTCTAGCTCTTGTCGTAATTTATACCAAAACTTGGTTTTCAACAGCACAATTCAAAATTAAAACCAGTGAAGTTTACTTCACCGTTTTGTAGTAAAGACTGTAAAATACTCTATGAAAAGTAAGTGTATTTTGATGCATGAGTTACCATATTTACTGCATATTTTAATATTAGATTAATATTATATATACTTAATCTAAACATCTGATTGTCCCATAACTTGTCTGTCCTCTCTCTCATACAGCAATTAAGTTATGTCACTGTTTGAGTCTGCCATACAAGTGTATTGTAATGTATTGGTTGTACCATGTGGCCTATAGAACGCAAAACCTGCACTATTATAAAAAAGTCTTACTTGCACTTACTTTCATCATCCTGGAAGTTAACATCACACCTCATATACAGTATGTTGTGAATAGCCATGTCCCTGGTCTTGCTCTCAACTTAAATGTGTATAATTTGTCATTAATTTACTCCCTCTCCTTCCGAACAGATAATGTGAAGGCCTTCTACAAGCGGGCCAAGGCCCATGCTGCAGTGTGGAACGAGACAGAGGCACGAGCAGACTTTGCAAAAGTGTTGGAGCTGGACCCTTCTCTGGGACCATCTGTAGCCAAAGAGCTGAGAGCCATGGAGGAGAGGATCCGCTCCAAAGACAAGGAAGAAAAGGGTCGTTACAAAGGCCTGTTCAACTACAACGCTCCACCAGCCACTGCCACCACAGTCAGTCTAGTTTGAGTTTTGTTAATTGCATCTATCCCATTCATGGACACAAACTATTACATTAAAATGAGAGACGTGTTTGCTATGATATAATGTAGAATTTTAATTTATCTTTAAGTATCTCATCCTCTTTCTCCTCTCAGGGTTGAATCTGTCATTGGGTTGGAAACAAGAGGATGCCCGTGAATTTCAAGATGGAGGAGAAACAGTATGCTGCTGGTGTTTTAGTTTTATCCATGATGCACCTAAGACAAACACTCTGCCACCCTGCCCTCCATGGTACACGCAGAAACATTCTTACACACTGTTAGGTTGTGACTCACAAATGCACTTGCAATTCACTGAGGTGCAATTTGCATTCCTGCCTTATTCCTCTAAACTCCCCGTTTAATTGTGAAATTCAGTTTTTGATGAGGATATGCTGACATTATCAGGCTGACTTTAATGAAAATTCAAAATCCCATGGTAACATTAGGTCTGCACTGGCCAGCAACTACGTTAATTCACAGCATTGTGGTCTTCAATATGAATGAACTCCAATTTCTTACTGAGCTTAAGGTTTCAGAAATGTTAACACTCTTGGTGAATAACCTGCTCACAGTAAAGGGCTACATTCAGAATGATACCCTTAGCAACGGCTTTCTCAGCATTTGTTGAGAGATTTTTCTTTTTTTAATGATTTAATTATGAATTTATCAGTTTGTGTTACGTCATTATATGGCAATTTATATAGCAAACACCAATTTTCCACAATATTAAACAAGTAGCTTACGTATTTAACGTTGTATTGCTTTCTCTGAAACATGTGCAGAGCTATTGGACAATCTTAAAGTACTCCTAACCGTAGCCCAGCAGGGTAAATTTACTATGAATTCCAGACAGAAACGCTCTCCCTCCTGAAAATCAGTTTGTTTTGCACAAGGAACATCATGTACTCAACATGCACACCTCTGCCTTGCACTGTCAGACCATGTTTTCTATCTTGCTCACAGTAGAAGCACTGGAATAAGCAGGAGGAGACCACCATCTCCTGGGAAACCAAGCTGTCTGTGACAATCATTATATAACACACACACTTTGCTTTCTCCTGTGTACTTATTTCATATATGTAAGAAATACCATTATGTTATTTTTGTCAAGATGTACTCAGCAAAACCCTCAGTATCTCTTTTGACTTGCTTAGAAAGAGCCAACTCTTCATGTGAAGCAGTGGGTCATTAGCCTCACCTGTTGGAACTGAGATGCTATTGAGGTTATGATTATGTAACTGAAAATAAATTTGTTTATCCCCAACTTTGCATTTTTAAACATGACACCAGCCGACAGATACTTTGAAACACAAGGCTAATCAGTGTCCTCTTGCACTGTAGACAGGTAATCCTGTGTAGAAGACTCAAAATACTAGCACAAGGTCAACTTACTGTAAACTTTTCAGAGCTCTCTCCTATTGTGGCTTTGGTTTGGTGATGAATACTACCTGAGTGCCTCACAACTGTATCAAAGCAATTTCCCTGCAGGGATTATTAAAGTTTTTTGGATTCTGATTCTGAGTCTACTCAATAAGCTTAATGCACCGTAAAATTTGCAGTAGGTGGACCTTGGGAGTTTTTGTCAAAATACTATTTTCAAAGTCAACAATGAACATGAAACATGAAAAAAGTACTTTTTTTCTGTTATTTAATTAAGATATACATACCGAACTGCAAAAATCTGGTTTACAAAATTTCCGTACTAACAAATTGACTTGAGATGTACAGAGTTCTTGGGATTGAGAAACATCTAATGTGTGTGTGTTTAACACTACAAAATAATGATGAAAACAAAGCCAGGGTGAATGGAAACAGGGTATGTTTAAGATGCTCAGAAAATATTAAGTGGTTGTAGAGTGATGCTCAGAATAGAAACTTAGACAAGTGCAGTTTCAACATTGATTTCACCATTTAAAAAAAAAAAAAAAAAAAAAAAAAAACTTTTTTTTATGTCAACTGCCATTACTGAACAAATACTTTAAACATTCCCATTCAAGGTCTTTACCCACAACTCTACTTTAAATTGTGTTGAAATTCCCCACACTCATTTCAAAATAGATACAAAACTGCAAGTTGCATACACCCCGCACATCACAGAAAGTTTGTGATTAACAAAAATGGGTGTGGTGGAATGCAGGGAACAGTAGAGACAAGAAGGACATAATGCACCTATAAAAAGCCAGCAGGGAACAGGCAAAACAGGGGAAGGTGGGGGGGTAAAAAATGGTTGTAAAACAGACGATAAAGAGGGCAGGCTTCTACAGGGAAAGATTGGGGGGTGAAGGGATCTGTCAAAAAGGTTATGTGCGGGCGCTTCTTTCCGTCTCTGCAAGACACTCCCTGACCAGTGCACGGGCATGGATTATACCTGAACAAGACAAACAGAAGGTGCAAGGTGTTAAATCAACAATTTTATATCAATGAGATGATCTGCAAAAATAATTTGCAATTTTCAAAATCTTCTGCCCGGGTCCACCTCAGCTACAAAAATCTAAGTTATCCAAGACAGCCATTACTGCTGAAGTAGCAATAGGGCAGCCCTTAATCAAGAAAACTGCAGGTTGAGTTAAAAGGCAAAAATATGTTTGATTCTATTTCAATTACACCGGTCCATTAATTCTATACATCAAACTTAAAACATTTAATGTTTTACATGTTATATGGTTTGTGCATGAACATGTTCTATGGGTTTGCCAAAAAGTGATCCACAGGCAAAGAAATATAAGTCTTCCTTTATACTGAGAGCCCCAGAGAAGTCTAATTCCCTGTTGGACCTCTCACCTCACAAACTGTAATAAAACTCTACAAAGATATCGAAATAGACAGATTATTGTCCTAACAAACAATGCTAGGGGTGAATTATTTCAAATTCACATTCACTTTTTTTTTTTTTTTTTTTTTTTTTTTTTTTTTTTTTTAAACCTAAAAGCAAAAATATTTTATATAACAATCATATTCTACACAGAATAAAGTCTGTGTCAGACCTGCCTTCACCAAAGAGCAAAAAAGGAGGCTGATTTTATTCCCAGAAGTCAATGGCCAAGGTAATCACTCTTTCTGGAGTACAATAGATATATATTCTCCCCCCTTCAGCACTTGGATGTACTAATCACAACACACAAAAAAAACTCATTACCTGTGCTGACAACAGATATGCGTTTTTGAAATGTAAAACATACCTCTCTTTAGCCTCTCCATAGCACTCTTGCTCCCAGCATATGTAGGCCTGATCTCACGGCTCATCTCTTCAATGACAGACAGAAGCTCACTGTAGGTGGACCCTTGAGACACTTTGACAGGCTGTTTGTGTATTTTTTTTTTAGAAACATGTCATTTTGTGGGTGGGGGTGGGGGTGGGGGGAGAGAAAAAAAATCCATTAAGACAGGTCACAGCACAGGTGAAGAGAAAGATGAACGAAAATTGTTTCTCTTGCCAATACAATATAGTGTGATGTAAACTACAACTGTAACTCAGCACAGGGCCTGGGCATCTTTATCTTCAAGACACTGATTAAGTCAAAATGATACTATGTAAAACTCCATCACCATTCCAATATTCATGAAATTATTTACCTTACAGACAGTAACATAACTCTTTCCATCTAATTCTTCTTACACTGCCATGCTTGCAGAGCTGTACCAAAATCTATTCCTCCTTTCCCCTGTTTTAAATTATTCCAACAACATTCTCAGCACTCCCATGTAGGTCACATGCCTGCAGCCTTCCAGCACTATCAACCTTTAATGTGCTTCACGAGTACAGCGGAAATGTAGAGCAATAGTTAGAAATGCATGTTTGGCTACTACAAGTACTTTAATTTTTTTTAAAAATCAGGTAAGTTAGCTGAAGCAGATTCTCTGTTCGATCCTGTACATCTAAATGTTGCAACAAGTTCAACTCAGCTCTTCTACGTTACAGAATGAACACAATGGCTTTGTTGGTCTGTGCATAAGTATGAAACACCTAACATTTAACAAGTCCTGTGCTGCTGCAAATGAAGGAAAGGTCCCTCGTAAAACCACCTTAAGTTCAGAAATAAAAGGTGGTTCACAATTAATGATCAGTTTGAAAATAACAGCTGTAGGTGTGTTCAGCCCACCCATGGCCAGAACATTTGTTTGAAACATTTGAACTTTATACGCTAATATGCAATTTTCTTAGACATCTTCAGTTAATATGCTTTGCAGGTATCATTTAGTTTCCACTCTAGTACAGACTTTTATACAAAGTGTCTGACAAAGCCATGATGTCAAGAACAAGTTCTACCTTTTAAACCACATAAAGAATACTATGAAGAGTGGTTTACTTTTATGTACAGATGGGTGACAAAGGGAAAACCTGAAAAATGAGTTGAGAAACCAGATGCAATGTCCCCATCCATAAGACACAAGGGGTCACTGAATGGTTTGATGACTATGAAAATGATGTGGAATAATGTGAAAATTATGCTATGGCTTTCACAGTCACCAGATCTAAACCCAAATGAACACCTATGAGGGATTTTGGACTGATGTGTTAGACAGCGCTCTCCACCGCCACCATCAAAACACCAAACAAGGGAATATCTTTTAGAAGAATAGTGTTCATCCCTCAAGTAGAGTGCAGAGACTTGTAGAATTAATGCCAAGGCACATTTAAGCTGTTCTAGCAGCACATTGTGGTCCAGTACCTTACTAAGACACTTGGTTTTTCACTTTAATTTGTCACCCATCTGTCTGTATGTGGTATTTCCAAAGTATAAGACACCAGAACAGTATGGATAACTGTACTGCAAACATACCTGCACAAAGCCCATGGAGGGTGGGCCAAAGTCACTGAAAGCTGGCCTAAAGTTGGACGATGAGGGGAGAGATGGAGAGGGCACAGAGGAGCCTGAACAGAAAAGGGGGACAGATATATCACACTATAGCTGGAACTTGAAAAACAGAATGAGAAGAAACTTGCCATCTGAAACATTTTATTTAATCTTGGAAAGGAATTAGCAAAAAAAACCACAAAAAGTTTCCCTGATACTCCCTGATACTGATAGCCATTACTTTTTACATTACTTTTACTTTTCACACCTCAGACATCTTTACCACTTGCAAACCATGGCTACTTATCACAAATAACATACAATATGAAGACAACCAATTGCGTCATGAGTATCTTCGGTTTAGCTATCAGCTAGTTTAACTATTATCACAGCATGATAATGTATTGTAGCTACTGTTGTTGTATGCTGTTGTGTGGTTACTTGCAACATTGACTGGGCTATCACTGATTTATAATTATTTTCCATCACCATGGTGTAAGATGTTTTAAATCCTTAACATGGAGAAACAGCAACTGGCCAATAATTGCTTGAACAACATTAAGGCTGAGTGGTCTCAGAGTACCTGGAGGAGTGTGGTTGGAGCCAGATGGCGCAGGAGCAATGGGTTTGTAACTCATGGCGATGTCAGCAGGCAGCTCCCCGTACGACGCGCCACTTCCTTCGGTCCCGTCAACCCGGTGCTTATACAGCTTTACTGGTGGTGATGAGCTCCTAAGAGCTGATGAAAAGGAGATACACAAATAAAAGAAGATAGTATGACATTTATATTCATCCTCAGAGTAACTGGAAGGAGGCTACAGTTTTCAGTTATCAAGGCAGTGAATATTCAGAACTGAATATGCAAAACTCAAGCACATTGGCTCAATTTTTTCTCAAGCACTGAGGGACTGCCACTGTGGGATACACAATAATCTAAAAAGACAGCTCAGTATCTAACAGCAATGGGCAAGCCTTGATATATTCCTCAGTCTCTTAATTATAGGCATACACACATCACATCTGTCTTTTTCCACTAAGACACATCAGAGAATTAAGATTTGTGCAGTTCAATTTGTTGAAGTATTTAAGGGGTGTTGCTCTGCCACTATAGATATCGATAACAATTTTTTTGGTCATTCTACAGCCTGAAATGGCTTGTTCTTTGAGAGAGGTCAGAGGGGAATGGTGAACAGAAAAGCATCTCAGAATGAACAACACGTCGAACCCTGAGGCAACATGGACCAGAATCTCAGAGGAATGTCTCCAACATCTTGTAGAAACCATGCCACTAAGAATTGAGGCTGTTCAGAGAGCAAAGAGAGGCCCTACCCGGAATTGCTATGGTGTTCCTAATTAAGTGCTCACTAAGTAGGTTTAGCAAAGACAACCTTTCAATGAAGGCAATCTTCACTTGTCATTCAAATCTGCCAGATATAATTTCTGATGAGTGAATATGAATTTTAAGTGGTTAATTTCCGGAATACAAAAGGCTTTCGGAGCGTGGATGTCTGAATGTGATAAGAAAGATACAAAGGGAGCCGGAGGTGCTTAATGGCACAAAAGCTGACGTTAGCTTCAGAGGAAGGTGTCGAGCTAACTACTACTTGGTAACGTTAGCTAGATTAGCTAACTGTCGCCGGTTAGCATAACATCAAAAGTACAACGCAGAAAAATAGTCGTGAAGCAGCGGTGATATTCTACAAACAGACAGTGAACAATAGAGAGGTTATCTACACTTGTGACCATTGAGAACACTACAAGTGATTCAAAAGAGTGGTATTTTTTTCACCTTTTTAAGGAGAGTTGAAATCCTCCGTGGACGCGAGTACTGGCTCTTCCTCTGTGTGTGAGTCTGCGCAGAAGAGATGTGTAGTGTAGTACTGTTTTTTATACTTTTACTGCAATGTGATTGGCTGATGGTGTACCCTATGACGTCTGTTCCAAACGGTGTCGTCACAGGGAATCGCCACAGCAACAAACATAATAAATAAATAAATAAAATAATAAATAAATAAATAAATAAATATTGAGAAAAGATATCTCATGGTTAATGATAGATATTTATCCAAACCAGAAATGTCTCATTGTGGGTCAGTATCCCAGCAAATGTTACCGATACGATGCTATGTTAAGCGTACATCTGGAGGGGAAAAATCCTATTATCTTAAAAAAGAAATAACAATATGTAGTAGAAAACATCTCTTACTGGATTTTAATATCTTGAAGAGTACTTTTAATCATTGGATTCAAAACATTTCAATTTCAATATGTGCTTTCCTCCACTGTAAATCTGATATTTGCATGTCAAATGAATGTTGAATGATGTTTTGCATTTCTAAAAGAAAGTAATTTTTTTCCCTACCAATTAAGACATGATAGAATGCATTCAGAAAGTGTTCAGACCCCTTCAATTTTTCACATTTTGTTATGTTGCAGTTTTATGTTGAAAAGAAACAAATAAATAAATAATGAACACATTAATGCATCAATAACTATAATCCAAAAAAAGATAATATACATTATTTTGGAACTGATCATTTTCCATAATTAGTACTTTAAATTTATTTTGATGCTAATACTTTTGTTCTTTTATTTTAATAAAACTTTCAATGCAGCACTTTAATGGTTAACAGATTGTGCAATCTACATTATTTATTTCCTGGTGAATGCCATTTTTCAAGCCCCTCGATGGTTTTTCAGGCAAGTCTACTTCACATTCACTTGCAAATTACATGCTGTACCTTTTGAATTTTTATATGCATAAATAAAGAAACCAAATGAAACAGTGTGTCATTAGAAGAGGAGCATTTCTTCCACCACTGGTGTATGGACAAGCCTCTTGTTTTGTTAATTCATTTTTTTTTAGCTTTCATTACATTTAAAAAAAAAAAAATGTCCAAAATGTGCTTTTAACATTTTACTTCAACTAACTACTTGAAGTCAGGTAACTTAATGGTGCCAGATTTTCTTTTGTCCACCAGATGACATGAGGAGAGAATTTAGCTTCCATTCATCTTCCCTGCAGTCTGTGACTGTATGGTAAGGAGAGGGGGATATTTCTGCCCATTTCTAAGTAAGACCTTAAACATGATTCTGTATTTATGTGCTAGTTTTCAGTGTTAGTATGTATGGTGTTAATATACCATAGATGTGGTCTCTCTTTTATCTGCCACCCTCTGTGCTGGATTCATAGATCCACGATGAAAGGAAATGTTTCTTTAAAATGCATCAGAAGAGGGCAATTAACCTTACTTTGAACCTTACTGCAAAGCAAAGCACTTGAGTTCTTAATTTTTGTTAAGATATCATTCTTGTTTTCAGCATGGAAATTGTTTCTAAACTATTACGCTGCAAGACTTCTTAATCTGTGCATGCCATTAGCCAGAGCAGGGTTATGCAGTATAGAGACAGAAAGAGAAGGCACCACACACAAATTTTGTTGTTGAGTGCAATAGAAAAACATTCAGCAGGGGTGCTTAAGGTGGTAACATAACTTTTTTGAGGGCTGGCACCTGCCTGCGCAAGAAAGCAATAGTTGTGTTCTTGTAAGTTTTGTTTCTTTTCCACACAGATTCTTAGTAGATATCAGCTGCAACAAAAAAGTGAGCAGAGACCAAATAATATAGTATATAGTATAGTTTTTTTTTTCTCCACTGGGTGCAGGGTTAGCTATCTGATAAGCTAGAAGATAGTAAAGGTTTTATTCAAAGATACTTATGCATACATTTGCCTCAATTTCCATAAATTGCAGACAGGTATTTGTCTCACCCCCTTGGACACAGGCAGCTTAAAAGCCTTCGAAGATGTGTCCCTATTAAAAAACAGAAAACCTCCATGACTCATATCTACAGTATTTCATATTTCAGAGCTCACTTTAAAGCTTCACAATGAGAGCAAAGAAATTTCTTGATTGTTCATATAACATGAAAACAGAAGCAAGGAGGAGGTCACTGAAACCCAGATGATACTTTGCTGCACATACTTGGCTGTCTTTGGAGGTGACAAACTCTTTGACAGGGAATGAGACAGAGTTGAGTGAGAACAAATGTTGGGTGATTTTACTAGAACCATACAGTTCTACCCAGTGTCAGGTACTGGTTCTTTATTGTCCTACCTGGTGCCTTGATTAGAGGTCTATAATAGCACTATAGTCAAAATGGTTTGTTAGAACAGTATTGGAAAATGCTCCATCTAGAACAGTAGATGAAGACGTATCACTGGATGTATCAGAAATGTCACCAATATCACTTTTTATTCAAACAATATTGCACAAATATCAGTGCTTTATTAATTGCAGGGTTAGTGAGTATACAGTATTTAGTAAGTCAGTTCAGTATATGTTCAGCCGGTTCATACATCACAAATGAGAGGATACAGGTGGTAATGGCAGCTCAATACAGGGCTTTCTTAAGTGTCTGTGGTGATAATCAATTATATACAATAATGCGGTTTGTTAAATTTCATCAGGTTATGCTATAAATCATGTTGATTCATGTTGTGTTTTAAAGTCTTGTTCCACATGCCCCTTTTTAACTTTGAGCACAGAGGGGAAAAATTCAAGCAAGATTTTGTGATTGTGAAGCACATCTGGACAAAAACTATTTCTCTATGAATACAGACTCAGTAAACGTGGTTCATCTTATTTAAATAGACATAAAGCTTTAGAGAGTGCTTGAGATTTTTTCAAATAAAGTTTTGTCACTATGGGCTGCTGCCTTCCAGTTAGAACAGTTAACATACTATTCTGACTCACAGGTTGACAGTCGCCTTGACACTTGCAAAGGTATGATTACTGTAGTTAATGCACTCAGGTCAGTTTTTCTTCAACCAGTACATCACTGTATGCTGTTCTGACAATGTTCTGAAAATGTATTCAGTTTACTTCAGACCATCACTCCAATATAGAATATGAAATCAAGTATAACCAGCCATTGTATTTTTTTTTTTTTGTATTATTTACAGGACTCTTTGTTCTTCTTGTGTCTGTAGGTAGTTTTTATGACTCTGGCTGTATGTTTGGGGTCATTGTCTCATACTGCAGAATGAATTTGGGACAGATCAGATACCTCCCAGATGCTCTTGCATGTTGGATAAAAATCTAAACATGTGAAGTGCCATAACATTTGCACAGTGCCGTATCTCTGACCATAAAAAGCAGAATTCCAGCTTCTCTCTCTTTGTCCATACTTTTACCTAATTATGAAAAACAAGAAGAAAAAAAATCAACAACACTGACATATAAAAATACAAGGAAAAGTGAAAAAACAAACAAATAAACTCCAAACAAAGAATTCATTACAAAATATTTCACACTTATAAGATACTATTACATTTACTCTATATCCAACTATGACCCAGATCTTCATTCCAAACATCACTGTATTTTGAACAAAGATTAAATTGAGTCCAGATTTCTCCATAAACACTCAGTTTACCCTGAGGTATTGTTACTTTTTCTAACTTCAAACACATGTATTTTCAATTTTTCACTTTTTTCAAGTTCACAGCAATAAGTAGCTTTGCTTAAAATATATAAATATTTTTTCCTACTTTAAAAGATTATGAAAAACAAGAAGCGAAAAATTAACAACAGTGATGTATAAAAAATACAAGAGAAAGTGAAAAAAACAAAAAAAATAATTACAGAGCCTATCTTTCACACTTACTATACAACCAACTGTGGCCCAGTTCTTCATTGTTCTTCACCATCACTCATTTCAAGGCAATAGTGTTTTATTCATGGGATGGACCATTTCGAAAGGTTAGGTAAGCTTCTCTTGCTGCTCATGTTAATATGCATGTACAAAAGGCAAGAGGGTTAAAAAGTTGTTAAAAAGGATGTGACAATACTTTCACAGTATTCATAGGTAAACCTATCTCACTGCACTGCAGAACAGAGAGGTTCAGGAGATCCTTTGTTCCCACTGCCATCAGGCTATACAACACCTAAGCCAAAGGAAGTGGAATAATATAATTATTATTGTTTATTTATTATTAACTGTTTTTATTATTATTATTATTATTATTATTATTATTATTATTATTATTATTATTATGAACAATGAACTAATGGACACATGAATGTCCCCTAGGGGACATCTATCTATCTATCTATCTATCTATCTATCTATCTATCTATCTATCTATCTATCTATCTATCTATCTATTGTATAATCTCATTTTCTGCAATAGCGAACCTTCAATTACATTGCTGTTAGAATAACAAAGTTGTTTTGTCATGACAGTGCGTAAATGATCCTGTCATCTCAAGAAAAAAATAACTTGCTCCCTCCTGATAGTGAGATAATGAACCCAAAGTCATGAGAAAATGTATTTGTTATCCTGAAATAATGGAAAAAAATTAATTATGGTCTCAAGATAATAGGGAAAAAAGAATTAAACAACTGATGGCCTCTTGTAGCCTCCATATAACATCACTGTACTGGTTTGACTTGCGTTCAGCTACCAGACTCCTTATCTTACAGGCTTAAGTGTCAATAGGCAGGGAGGTTGAATCAGGCAAGTAAAAAGTAGAATTGACAGCAAAGACATACTTTTACATTAGAGGGAAACTCACTGGAAGCAGTAGTATTAATGGTGGATAGGTGACAGGCAGCTTTCATAAATCCAAAGCAGCGATGTTGCTCTGTTCCTCTCAGATTCTGTGTGGTCGTGACATGAAAGCATTTTGTTTGTGTGCAGCAGTCTGTTTAATTTTGTTTTCAAGGCTTTGAGTCTTGCTCTACTGATTCAACAGAGAAGACTCCTCCATGTCCTCAGGCTAGAGCCAAAGAATCAAAGGGAAAGGGATAGTCAGAGGGAGAAAGATGCATCTGTTTTGCAGTAGACAAAATTAGTCAATGGGTTTAAATCTATTAGTTTCATCGAGGTAGTCATACTTTCTCATTTTCTTGGGGCAGACTTCAAGCAAAAGGATTCTTTGAAATAGATCACTGATATTTTGAATGGTGAGAAACTAGAAAAGGCAAAGAAATTTGACATGGTCCCAGAAAGAAGATTATAAATTGAAGGATTTTTTTGGGCAGACCTAGAGTGTCTTCTGAAAGAGAAAACTGGCTGAGCTGTCACACACATGAGTTCTGAGATTATACTGACAAATGAAAGATTCATTTTGAGGTCTCATATCTTACAATGTAACACTCAAAGTGTAATTACCAGTGGCAAGAGGTTTGAGCTTTGTGGTCTGCAGCAGGAATTATGCATGCAGGACAGGAGACTAAACCAGCGATGGTTTAAAGCCATTTATAATGTTTTTTTCACAGTGTAAAAGGAAAGGAAAGGCAGAGCAGATCCATCAGGTTGTAGTACAATATAAACATGTACTCATAAGATCATAAAATGACAGAATCTTCATCTGTGGAGCTTTTAAATGAGTATTATCAAAGTCCAGAAGTTACAATATGTAATATGTATGTACAATATGTACAATACCTGTTTGCATATATTCATTAGTTTTGGTCTATTTAGGGAATGTGGTAAAAATAATAAACAATGAAATAATAATATCAGACTTAGCCTTTAACTTACTAATAATAATAATGATAAATAGTAAATATGTATAGTGTAATTCATCATTACATCATAATGTCATACACAAGCTGCATTTCTTTATCAATAGTTCATAAATGCATCATGCATTCCTGAGTAAAAAAAGATGCATCCACATCTCGAGAGCCACCAATAAACAGTTAGTGCTCCCATTTTGATTTTCCAGTGAAGGGCAATACAATATTGTGCTTGTAGAATGCAAAGTTTTATTCCTGAGATTTTGACTGTTACAGTCATCAGAAAAGATAAAAAAAAACTAAAACAGAAAAATATTTTTAACACTCTGACATTTGGCATCTTGGCATACCAACCTGCAGGTTTCCCTAAATCCATGGTAGAAAAAGGTGGGTTAGAAAGGTTAGATAACGATACATTTATTATAAAGCAGAAAGAAATGCTGACCATGACTCTTATTCATCTTGTCTCAATTCATAGTCACCAAGAAATATCCCAATAAAAGATTAAGACATATATCACAGTATTCTGGTGTAATAAAGAGTGTACAGACAGCAACAAAAATATTATTCTTTGGACAGTACAAAAAAAGCCCTGAGACATAAAATGAGATAAATAGATAAATATAAAGGACAGCACAGCACACAGAATGTCTGAAATTTATACAAGAACAGAAATACCAGGTTTATATTATGGAGGTAAATAATAGAAGAGAAGGTGGATAGGTGTGTTGCCTCTCAGGCTGTGCATAGTTCTGGTAGACAAGGTTACCAAAGTACCCAGATGTGAGACATTATTCTTTGATCAATATATTCTGGATAGAGGGAAAGCTGCTTAGAGAACACAGGCATGAACTTGTTGCTGTGTTTTAATGTGCATTAAAGTAAAAGCTATGTTTATATTCACTATCTTAAAGTGGCTATGATCTATTTTTTTTATAATAACAGTGTAACACATGACAATGTGAAAACAATTAGATGATGTGAAAGAGGTTACTGATGTTGAAGAACCTACAGATAATTACAGATATCAATGATTATCTGAAAAGCTGTAAAAACCCACTGTACACTACTCACACATCAACAAAAAGCTGACAGGCACAATTAGGGGGTAGCTCACGGCTGGTGAACGTAATGGAGCATTTAGCAGCTACAGAGCCAGATATTTCTCTCAGGACCAAACACAGAGCTAAAAGAAAGTAGTAGTAGAAAGTAGTAGTAGTAGTGTGTGTGTGTGTGTGTGTGTGTGTGTGTGTGTGTGTGTGTGTGTGAATATAGTGGTCAGAAACACGACTCCAAATGACATCTGTTACATTCAAGCCTTTGCCAAATGAGTTCACACAATGCTGATTAATCCAATTAGCGCTAATCACTTTATGTTTTTCAGTACCTATACCAGAATTTTAAATCTGGTGTCTGTGGCGACATTCCCGTTCTGGGGCACCAGTAGCTAGTCAACCAGCAATGACTAAGGAAGGAAGCTAATGAAGAGAGAGATTATATCTCCGGAGACTGAGTAGGTTACAGCAACTAGAAGTATGGTAGAGCCTATGGTGGAAAAACCTAGGAAGCGTCCAAGAAAATGATCTGATGCTCCAGGTAAAAAAGAAACTCATTGTTGTTGTTGTACTGCTTTTGGTCAGGTTGGCAGTTGTAAAACATTTGGGGTAGGGTGTGTAGCTCTTACATTCACTCTACCTAAATGATGGATAATTGTCTTTGAACTAAGTGTGTGTCAACAGTATTTTTGTATATTAATCTCACTGCCAGGAGGGGATTAAAAAGTTTCGTGCTGCAGGTTTCAAAAGTGAAGAAGTTGTGAAACAACTTGTTTCCACTGCCCTCAAGTAGCGGATTCATTCTCTCCATTTAGACAATTAGGGGAAATACTTATTCAACTATATTATTTCAAAACTTTTTCAATGAAAACTCCAAATGTTCAGTGTTGTTCTTGGCAGGGGACAATAATGTGATGGTTGATCTAAATTTCGCAAATGCTCCACCATAATTCACTTCATCTGACTTCATTATCTGCGAGTATCGTCATCTCAGCAAGCATGTCTCCTGCTTTTTTCAGCTGCACCATTTTCACTCCTGCTTATCTCTGGCGTGTCCAGTCCTCATTTGTTCTCACTTAAGCATATAACTTAAATCAAGGTGGTGTTTTAACTTCTTTTAATCTTAAAATCAAAATTTTTTACAAGTGTTTTGGTATCTTTCTTGAAAATTGGTTGTAGTGTAGTAAATTACTACTGTTGTGAATGTTTGTGATTCGGGGAGACGGTGCTTCTCCGCTCAATAGTCAGGACACATAAACACACTCTGTGGTCTTGAAGCTGAAAGTAAGAGCTGGACACGCTCCCAGCACCATCACTATTACCCTGTCTTATAATAAAAGAAACAAATCATCAACAATTACTCTCTAGCTTTTACCCACTGTTTCTATGTGCTTTCATATTGATGCTGAAAAAAACATCAATGTGTTTTCAAATGGAATTTTCCATTATCTTCTTTTTTTTGGGGCTTTTTGTGCCTTTAATTGACAGGACAGTAGACAGACAGGAAATGGGGAGGCAGAGAGAGGGGGAATGACACGCAGGAAAGGGCCGTCTGAAGCGGGAGTCGAGCCGGGGGCCAGCTGCAGCTGGGGCGCCTGCGTAACCCACTGTGCTACGCGACGCCCCTTCCATTATCTTCTTATAACCTCAGCAAGCTAGTGTTCAGAGTCAAAGTGGCCATAGAAACATAGGTGCTCTGTGGTTTTGTGTGAGGTGTTAAGTGCAATTTTGAGGAAGAGTACCGCAATGTATTTAATAGATGATTTGCCAGTTTAAATGCTAACCCACTGTATCTTTGATTCAGCCTACCAGCTTATGATTTTGGAGAGACCACGGTGAATGAATGTCAATGAAAACACTAAAAAAAATTAAGGTAATTTATTTCTCATTTCTTCTAAAATACCAATACTTTCTTATTCCACATAGGTTTTTCTCTTCCACTGTACCTAATGTAAGTACAGGTATGTACCTGTTTCAGACAACAAAATTACACTGTTATTGTTATTATTATTACTGTTATGTGTTGGTGTTATCCCATTTTCTGCCTTCATACTTCTAGTCCACCACATTTGAGAGGCATGTGTTGTAATACCCCTACATTTATATAAGAGCTTTAGTTACTAGTTACATTGCAGATTCTGATTCTGAATAGACAATAACATTAATATAAACATGTTAGTTTCAGCAGCATTTTAAAAGGCATATTTACACATGGCAGAAAAAAATTGAAAAATTACCGCTTTGCAGGTTGTGTGCCTCCGTCAACCAGCCATGTTGAAGGAAATATGGTCACAATCTCTCCTTCCTGCAGTACAGCATTGAATAATGGCCAGAAGTGTTTTTGCAGAACTTATGACGTCACAATGAAGTTAACCTTTGACCTTGACATTTGAATGTACAATTTGTCACTTGATTTTATCCTATCCTACATTTCAGTTAAATTGTGTCATAAATAGTGTATGAATTTGTGAATCATGGCCAAAAACATGTTTTGTGAGGTCACAGTGTGCCAGAAGTAATGAAATTCACTCCAGGTGTTACTGATATATTACATTCACAAGAATGTGAGATCACCGTGACCTTGACCTTTGACATTTGACCACCAAAATCTAATTAGTTCATCCTTGAGTCCAAGCGGACATTTGTGCCAAATTTGAAGAAGTTCCGTCGAGGCGTTACTGAGATACTGCGTCCACGAGAATGTGATGGACGCACATACCAATGAACAGCAACCCGGTGCGGAGGCATAAAAAAGAAAAGCAGATGAGAAATGTTCACAAATGTCTAGAACACACAACAATCTACAGGGACTAAGAGATGATTCATGATAACTGCATATGACTGATGAATTACCCAGTGAGGTGCAGGCTGATAAGACAATAACAGTCACCCTATTTAAAGGGGATCTATTATGCTTTTCTGAGTTTTCCCTTACTTAAAGTGTGTTATATAGGTTTTTTGCATGTAAATGGTCTACAGAGTCATTAGGATCAGAGTTTACATTAATGGGAGTAACTGTGTTAGAGTAAAACCCCAATTTTCTCCTTTGTATGAGATGCCTCATTGGGGGTCCAGACAATCAATACATCTCTTGGTGCTGCCCAACTGCAAGCTGGACACCCCCACACAATGCACAGCACATAACTACTTAGAATAAAGACTTTTCTTTAGTTTTGTAGCCATGCTGAAAAGACAGTGTTATCAATTGCCTGCAGGAATCTGCTTCATTTTTCCAAGGTTCTCCACTGCTGCAAACATTATTGTGAGCCCACACTTCAAGGAGGACTGCTTCAGAAACCATGCACAGTTAGATGCTTCATTTTCACAACGGTTATTTCTGTAATTCACACTTAATGTGGCCGAACAGGGGGACACAGTCTGCATTGTTATTGTGGATTTGTGATGTTTACCTCATTACCATGACCTGATCATGTTAGTAAGAGGCAGCAGCAAAGATATAAATGCTTACATGTTCGTCAGTATTGACATGCTGTACCTCCTTAGCTCATATAAATTATTGATAATCTAATCTACCGCTGAGATCATTTTTCAGTCACTACATGCACTAAAGTTTAATTAATTCAGATTCACCACATTGTAAAGTTGAAGCGGTGGAGACTCCCTACCTGTCACTGTGTCTGTTCCTCCATTACTTATACTCCTTTAGTCCGGAAGTGTCCACACATAAAAAAAATCAAAAGGGTTTCTCATAAAAGTATTCCAGGTCATGAATATTGTCATCCGAAGTCTTTGCAGACTGTCCTCTTGATTCGCAATGCTCTTCATATTTCTTTCTCCTTCCGGCTGCGGGACAGTGAGTACGCTTGTTTTCCGCTCCAGTCCAGCTTGTGAAGGTGCATGGGGTCTGTCATCTTCTGCTTGAGGATCGGACTCGTGCTCTAAACGAAGCCGCCACAACCGTTTGTTTACACAAGACGTGCGGAACGTGTCATTAGGTGCCTTTGAGTTTGACTTCGGCTGACAGCGCCTGACTTGACAGTCAAGGTGAGTTTCCGGTGACTTCAGGGGCGGAGTATCAAACGACTGCGTCAAGTCAGACAACAGGCTACTTCCGTAGCGCGAGTTCACCTGTGTCACAGCAGCAGGTTTTTCACACAACTCACTGCGTAAAACTGAAGAGCTGTTCTGGTTCTTAATGTAAATATTATGAGCCTTACCCTCAATATGTGAATATATGTGGCAAACATGACTGTTCTGCAAAATCTATTCACACTGTTTACTCCCCCAAACAAATGTTCTTAAACATGTTTAGACCAGACACAAGTTTACATTAGACTTTTGACACATGAAATAAAATATTAGTAATGTTTTATGAAAACATGGAGGGGGATGGGTTAAGGTGTGTGGAGGGAAAGGTAAAACATTAAATACCTGCTACAGCAACACTTATAGGGAGATAACAATTTTTATTTATTTCTCTTTTATTGAGAACCATAGACTTGAGAATAAAAAACAGTGGCAACTATTTTGTCAGGACGTGAAAAGAACATAGGAACATTACTTCTTTTACAGTAACAAACTCTGATCTAAACTGTTTTACAGTTTTCTGTTTGGAAATGAAAACTATTGTATTGGTGTCCATATAAAAAGAAAAAGAAAAACGAGCTGTTAGAAGGAGGAGATCAAATAAATTGCTTTCCCTTAGATAGAGATAACCATGAAAGAGTTGGGGTGGACAGTATAAGTACATTTAATTGAGTCCTGTACTTTTTTTCAAGTATTTTTACAGGAGTATATTCTTTTTGGAAACTCCTGACCTTCACTCCAATAAGCTTAAAAGACTTATTAAGCCTATTGTAGGCTACTTTTGACTCAACATACTATGAAAGTAGCTTTTAGTCAGTTGAATGAACTTTCTTCTATTATGGAAAATGTGATAGACCATACACTGTGTCTACCACAGGAAAAAAAACAATCACAGCCAACTCACTGTCAGTCAATTTTGAACCTGTCACTGCCCTTACAATGGCGACGTTAGATAGATGAGGCAGATGATTCTTCACCAAAGAACATGGTCTGATCTGAAGTCTGTATTTGAAGGTTTAAAGAAAGATTAATTTAGTTTGAAATGTTTGCTATGTTTATCACGACCACACTTCATCACCGACTAAAAAAAATACGAAAACAAAGGCTCCCTCTTGTTTTTATGTCCATGTCTACAGTCTATATCATATTCTACAAGCTTTTATTCTCCAGATTCTACAGTCAATCAGTCAGTCAGTCAGTAGGTTGTTTCAGAGTCATCAGGTTCAATAAATGTGGAACAATACAACAATATGTTGACACAAAAAAAATTTACTTTTGAACACTCAAGTCTTTTAAAATCCAGTAGTCCAATGTTTTAACTGAAGTAAAAACTAAACTAAACAACTTTCACTTGTATTGGGGTCATATTTGACCAGGAGGATCTATGATCTGACTAAAGTAATGGAGCTGTGTACTTTGTTCACCTCTGTAAAGGAGGATCTGAAATTCTTAGAATAAAAATGTAGAACACAGCTTGTGTGTCAGTGAATCCTTCGGCCAATCAGGATAAAGTGCTGTCATCACAGAGGTGGTTCCCAGTCGGTGAAGCCGGTGGAGAACAACTGCAGCCGCCTGACTCGGAAAACTGAAGGCACCTTGCTGCCACAAGGTTTTAATGACCAAGTAAATCTATTTTAGTAGACACGAAGAATGAAACGATTACCACTAAAATGGCCATAATAGGTCCTCTTTAAAACCCTTTTAATATGCAGCTATGATTGGTGACATGACAGCCCATGTCACTGTAACAAAATTTCCTTTCTGGTATGTGAATTTTCCAGGTACACAAATCAAGCAATAGAGTATGACAAAATCTAAACAAGTCTGCATAGTGTTTCTTTTAAATAGAAATGGTAGGCTGCATGAGTGCTGTGTGGGAGGGAGAGGGCATGAGGTTTTCCATGGAAATAAATAACTCACTATTAAGTGGTTAAGCTTGGTTAACTTTTGGAATCAATGGATAGTGAACAGTAAAAAGAGATTTCTGATAGATTATTTTATTATTATCCCGCCACCGCAGGTCAGCTCAGAAACATGGTCAGAAGAAACACTAAGAAATTTCACTCTTGAAAGACATTAGTCTGCTGCAGCCTCATATTAGCTAAACTAATGCAATTTTGCAAAATGAGGACGTGGATTTTGTCGCCCATCTCTTACATTTTAGTCGTGCAAAGAAGGCAGAGGAGTAAAGATTACACTGAGCAATAGCTCCTTACATGTGTAAATAACCATGCTGTAGAGCACATTTACCTAACTGCTGCACTTAAGCCACTTGATACTTCTACCCTGTTGTGGCCTGAGGTTAAGATCTCTCTCCCTGCTGCATTTAAGGGAGGGGGAGCAGGGAGGGGGGAAGGAACAATAGGCTGAGCTTCTGAGTAGCAGACCTCAAGTCCTACCAGCAACTAAAGATGCATAAATGACGGAGCACAGAGTTCTATGATCTTTCAATGAACACTCTGCAACTTAGACAAGTGTACTGAGGGAATTCAGATTCTACAAACTTTCCATGAGCTAAACTCTATAGGCTACTAAGCTGTATGTTCAAGGTATAATCCCGTAGAAAGGGAGGTGCAATTGCTGGGCAGAAATACCAACATTTGGTGATGCAGAGTTTTTAGGGTGTGCACCTGGGTTGTTCAGAGTCACATCCAAAAGTATAAAAAGTCAGGCATTTTCATATTATGGGGCTTCTTTGATGATTGCTGAGAACTCTGTCAGTCCAAGGTTGGTTTGAAATAGCTTTTTACTTTTCGCTTTGCTTGAATTATTCTAAAATGAAGCTGTTTTCCTACTTAGACTAAATATCATCCATGTTTGATAAATGCCTTTAATCTGCTGATGAATGATTATTCCTTAATTATAGATTGCTTTGACATTATAGCAGAGAGCTGAGAGTTTATTACTGTATGTACTGTAGTCTTTGATCTGACTACAAACGTATCTGCATCCCCTTCACTCTCCTTTTTTCTGTACAGTCAATACTTTAACAACTGTGAACAGAAGACATGTAATTATTTTACATCCTATGTCTTAACATGCCTCTGACAACATGATTGTGTGCACTGACAGGGAAGCAGTCCTGACGAACAATGCAGCAGTGTATTTTTAGTGTTCACACATCCTTTGACATCCTTTTTTTATTGTAATTGCGGTCAGCAACACTTCATGTTCCTCTAACTACAACCACTACACAGAGTGACACAAAATATCCCATAAGTCTCCTTCATTTCAAGTAAAAACAAAACTTGTTGCTTTAGTGATGAATTGATCAAAACAAAAAAATGATTTTAAACTATTGCAAATAATTTGTATTATTATTATTATTTGCTTTTGTATAGCCAGCAACCTCAGCAATACTTTTTAAATCCTATTTCCATTTCAAGGAATCATGGGATACTGAGAAATAAAGTTTGAAAAAAAATCATCACATCTTGTTGATCTCCAGATTCTCAGCCAGCAGGTGCATTAGAGGTGAAGCAAGAAAAACATTGATTTGGTTTAAGTGCAACAACATTTTGCTAATTAGTTATGGATTGGCTGAATACAAAAAAGTTGTGTCCAAGCAGGGTGAGATTTAAAGACTGTCTTTCGCCCACATTGTGCTTGTTTAATGTAACTGTTGCTTCAGTAAGAAACAGGCAGATACAGGTTCATATCAAGCTTGCAGGTAGAGAGTGAAAGAAAAAAATGGAAATTTCAATCCACTTTATGGCAAAATGAACAAAGGATGAAATAATCTTTTTACAAAAGTATGCATGGCCTGCAAGGTTGTCAGACTTGTGTGTCTGTCTGAAGCAGACAAGTGGAGAGATCCTAGAAAAACACAGTAACTGAAACTGTGAACTTGATTTTGTTAGGTGCAAATGTTGCTAACACTGTGCAAATCGATGATAATATTAATCAGCTAAAACCTAATAAATGTTCTGCAACACACTAGTCAGCAAGGTATTTCATGTTTGACAATTAAATGATAATAAAAAGGAGCAGTGAGACAGCAGATGGATGTGATGAATATTAAAGCTAAAGTGTGAAAACTGGCGTGAAGCAGCCTTCAGCTGCAGCACTACTGGCTAACAGAATAAAATAATTAAATCAAAAAGACCACACATGCAATTATAGTGGTTAATAAAGTAATTACATTTCATACATTATGCACAATCTGGAACGCCATCATACTTCAGCCTCTTTTCTCAACACAATTCAATTACTGTGTGACACTTTCACTATTGGGTTTTACTATGTTATAGAGAATATTTCCATCATGTTTATTATATCCATTAGACCCCAAAGATAAGACACCTCCTACTTTTTTAATTGCAGAGTCAAGGTGAATTAGTTTTCAACAAGTGATAAGCAACAACAGCTTTAACTAGAATGGCACTTAGTAGAGCACATACCTCCACTAACAAACAATCCTACATTTCTGTCAGATCTAAATTGTACAAAGTCATAGATCTCAACACTACAAATAGGCCATGCCTGATTTGAATAGAAATATGTTAAAGTCCCTGAAATCTTGGCTTAAAATTTGAACAATTTCTCTATGACATTAAATTTTCATGAATAAATAAAAAAGTTTTCCATGTAACATGTTTTAATTAAGAGTTTTTACTATGAGTTTGAATTTATTAAGACTAATTTAGGCAGAAAAGCCATGTTCTGATGCCCTCTCTGGTTGAATATTTCAAGTCTGTTTCAGCCAGCATTTCTGATTGGTGTTGTCAGAAGTGTGCTCTGTTTTACCTGTAACCACACCCAGCAGGGGGTCCAGAAGTCGACCAGTACATCACTGCAGCGAGGTAAGAAGTTAGGTAGGAAAAACAAGACTTCATCAATCTGTTTCATCGGGACTGTGTGGGTGTGGCTTGATCAGATCTGACTGTCAGCGAATGAATAACCCACTCACTCTCAGATTCTGATTCAAACGTTGCTGAATCCTGGTTTGTGTACAGATGTACATGTTGAACTGCCCATTTTCTAGTGTTAAATAATCAAAACCATGATAACTGTAGAAGAAAATAGTGTGTTCGTGAAGGATCCCATCTCTAAGAAATTTTCCCGTAGATGTGCCTTAAGGAATGAAAAAGGTTGCATTCCCTTGTCAAACCGTCACGCCAGAGTCGCCATAATCCAAACAGACTCAGACTCATGACTCAGAGTGTGAGATGACTTAGAACATAAAAAAACTCAGGATCCGGGCAGCTTAAAGTCAATGGTAATGCACACTGTCTACTTGGCAGACCTTGGGCACCAGGCACACATCAGCCATGTTTGGCTGGATTGCCTGTTTTGCTCAGACAACCCTTTGCTTGAATTTCTGTATGCCTGTTTTTTCCCAAGTAAAGTCTTTTTACTTTTACATCTCGCTCCTGAGTCGTGTTCCTTTTCTGAGAACCATGATAATTTTCATAATGGCAAAATGCACTGCAGGTTAGTGCTTGCACAATCAAATGACTCATGGTGAGATTGCAGTGTGTCTCTGTCCCATCATCTCTCCTGGAATATGCAACTCCTACAACAGTGATTTTCTTCAGATGGCATTGTGTTGACACTGCCGGTCAGTATGACCTTCATCAGCTCATCCATTTGGCATTACCCACATTTATGCTTCCCATCAGTGACAGGAGTGTGTATTATTTTGAAGTAGACTGTCAGGCTGTGGGAGTCCTGGTGAGTGACCTGCAGCTAATTTTGTACTTTTGTACTAATTGTCATTTCCTTTGTGGAGGTGGGAACATCTAAGTAGTTGCAGGCAGGCCCAATTTGAAGTGAGGTTCAGGGGCATGGCAAGTCCCCTCATAAAGAAAATTAACAAAAAGATCCCTTGAATTGCAATCCACCTTTTCCATTACCCTTGAATAAAGGGTGCTACTTCTTCATTTAATTTCCAATATATCCACTTGTTTTATCACATTACAAATTTGCAAGTTTTACAACAGAAAACAGACTCTCACATTTTGTCTCTCCCTTTGTGCCCTGCTCTCTCTTTCATCCGTGTAGATGAGGGTAGAGACAATTTCAGCCTCAAATAACAGAGGATTGATAGCTTTAGACTTCAGACTAAATTGGGACCTGAAAACCTATTTCAAACCTACGAATTACAGCAAGACAAAGAAAGGTAGTCTCTCTCTTAAGTTAACCCATCACCTCCATCACTAAATTCAATTCATCCCATAAATACAATTCCTTCAAACAATACGAAGGCCTGTTCAAACCTGGCATTAACATGTATCAGTGATCCGATTACAACTACACAGCTTTAATTACATGCGTGAATGACCCTAGCCCAAGATGCACTGAGGTGTGTGCAGCCCATTGATTTACTCAGCCCTTCCTTTTGTTTTGTAGGTATTTGGTCATAAAATCAAAGTAGGCTATTAGACAAAGTGAGATTTTAACATGACAATGGCACTTGATGAAAAGTCAACACAAAAGAAAAAGTCCACCAAAGTCTGTGTGATTCATTGTCTGGGAACCATAAGCATCTGTACAAAAAATCATAAGAATCCATCCCCAAGGTTGTTGAGATGTATCAGTGAGGTCCACTGGGTTGGACTGACATTGCCTTTCTTAGAGCATGAGCTGTTGGCTTGGACAAAAATCTGCTGCCATTAAGTTTCCTTTCTCATGGTTTAACTGTTGCAAAACCGCTGGGTAACTTTGCAGCTCTGTGTTTGTGAGATAAGTTTTTTATCCTGACCAAACATGCTGCCGGGATGCTATAGAATTGCATGCATCATTCAACAGGGCTCCTGGGAAAGATTAGGCCAAGACCCCAAGGATGGTTGAACTCAGCACACTCTCTATACCCACCCCCCTTTGCAGTGTAATCTTCAGATCAGACTTTAGAAGGAACAAAGGGTCTTAGTGACTGGACATCTTCCTGTTTGTCTCCCACAACTATCATTCAGTGTTAATGACTTTAAGTGACAACGAAGTACAATGTTTCCTATGGTCAATGGTCCACTCAGAGTTTGCTACTGCTGTGGTCTTCACGTCACAAATAACATCCTTGCTGGGCATCGAGGATGCAGTTCTGTGATTCAAGATATGCCAATAACTGTCATGTTTTGACAAGGTTCATAAAGGACCTGGTTGGATGCCAACCCCCTCTCTCCACAAGCTTTATTATACTTGTGCATCTTATTGTTTGGCAGGTGCCTCAGGTCTTGATTTAAAGTTTAATAAATTATTTCACCCATTGATACTGGTGCAACAAAAAAAAAAAAAAACAGATGTATCTGTTGTTTGTTATCAGGCTGAAACATGCATGTGGATGTTGCTTACTCCACAGTAATTTTGTTTATATTCTTTCATTCACTTTGTAATACATAGTGCCAATGGGCATTAAATTGTGTTTACACACTTACATTCATTGTAACTGAGAGCAACAGTGGCAGTGAGCGGTAGGTTTTGCAGTGAAAGCTTCCTCATTGCAGCTCTCCCTGTGCTATTATGTGTACTGTATGGGACAAAAGCACAGAAGGGTCCCACCAATGTTTCTCGCCCTGCTTTTCTTATTCAGAGACGAGATCCATTCTTTTTGAAGGTGCATTGTGTTGGAAATGCATGATCTCTTTTTTTCCAGCACCATATATTTAGAATCAAAGTATATTTTTATTGCTCTATCAGAACCTTTGATTGTTCCAGAAAAAAGAAAAAAAAAAGTCTGAACTTTCAAAGCCCACGTTTACAATCACATTTAGTGATTTTTATTTAATATATTTTTTCTTGCAGAAGAGGTGCCGGGGAGGCAAACAATCACAAAAGACAGCAAAAATATTACAAATCACAAATATTTTAAGACAAAGACGAGCACACATAATATTATTCACATTCCTGAACCATCACCTGTGGGAGATGAAACTACCTTAACAGAAGATTGTGTGTTGCACTTGCAACTGATTCATTAGTTACGATGATAAAAATGCTTTTACAAAACTGTGCACATGTACAACCCACAGGCACATGTACACACACTTTACTATTTTCAGTTTCTTAGACATAAAAATCTAGTTTGCTCACAAGAAACACAGAACATTCACAATAATATAGTTTCAGTAATTTCACTGTCATTTTTGCTTTTACTGCATGATTGTGTAAATGTTACGTTAGGCGTGATTGTGAAGAGCCTGAGAGAAAGACTGAAGTGTCTTATTTCCATTTCATTTAAAAATGCTGGAGCACAATAATGTCCCCTAAAAGCTGATAATATACATTATATAATATATATTTTTCAACCACAACATTCTTTATTTTCAACTGTCATGAGGACATTCCACAAAAAACTATTCAGTGAATATGTGTAAACACAGTAACACAAGCAAGTTTTTGATAATCAGCTGATGTAATTTTCCCTCATTTAAAAAAAGATAATAGGCTATGAGAGTGTGGGGACAGAGTGCTGATCATACACCAGATCCTTCTCAGCTCAATGCTTTAGTTTCCTCATACTCCAGATATTCAGAAAGCCATCTGCAGTAAATTGCAGTTTTGCTTTCAACATTGGCTTGACCACCATCCAAGTTTCATTGGGCTTCATATTTTTCAGACCCGTAATGTGATGTAAGGGCAGGACGTTGCAGTGGAGATGGGCCCTGAACTTTCTCTGTCACTCTTTCAAAAGGAAAACATGTTTTTTCCTTTTCAATTTCTCTCTTTTTCTTTTTCAAAATGACAGTATTTAAGCGCACAAAATAGAGACATAAAATCAATATATTTTTCTATGTATACTCCACAAGCCCTCTGGCTAGATGACAGTGAAACAAGGAGGAGCAGAAAAAATGTATGAACAGTAGGACGGGGTTGAAGTCGCCTGTGGATCAATGTGAACATGATTTAATTCACATGTTCATACATCCACTGAGACGCTGTCTCTGTCGGCAGAATGGTAAACTGAAGTAAAATCAAACCTGTTGATACACTCCTTTTTAGACAGTTTCAGGGAGATTCTGGAGGATGATAGGACTTTGTTGCTACCCCGACAGTCATGCTGGTCTGTGAAGGCTATTGAAAGAAAAGAAACACACTGTTACATCAAGACATCAGCATCAATGCCTGATATTTCACAAGACATTTTTAGACAAAGAACTTACACCAGATTCTGTTGTGTAGCCTGATGGACTGTTGAGTTATTTTTCTAAGAATACACCATTGAGAAACTGCAGTCAAAGGAGCTTTATAATGAATTCATCATGACAAATTAACAAAAATCTTACATCTTACGAATGCTGCAACAGCACTAAGGCAATTTTTTTTTAAAAATTGATTAAAAGCTCCAGGACTACTACTACTACTACTACATGGACCTTGCGATGTGACTGTTTTGTCAACTGCTGTTTCCAAGGATGAAAATGTCAATTTCAGTTGTCAAGCCGACATGAAGGAGTCCTTAAAGTGCTGCAATAAAAGTGGAAATTTGAACATCTACAATTCCTGATGTAGGAAAATTGTGTGATATGATTGAAAGCTACAGCGGCAGCTGTTAAATGGACCCTGCGGTGAGATTGTTTTGTCAGTTTTTTAAGGGATGAGATCTGAATTCTTGACAGACAATGCTCCAAAAAAAGTGTGAAAAGTAGTGTGGAAACAGAAAATGCCACAGTTGATTACAGTTCCTAATGGGACAACATCACAATTTCTTCCAATTTGAAGCCATCACAAAACGCTATCTCCTCTCGTTACTAAAATCCTGTGTAGGTCCAGCAATACAGTAGTGAGATTTTCAGATTTCCTGTCCTCTTTGGAACATGATGAAATCCTGAAATAGGATTAAGAATCTCAAATACTGATGCCTGCCCCACCACGGTTTGGCAGATGTAGTTTTTCCAGTCAGCTCACAGCCACGATGGGCTCCACTGAGAGGATGTCAGTTCTCCCTGTGAGCGCCTGCCTGGCAGTGAACAGCACATGTGTATCTTTCAGGTTGTGGGACTGACTGGAAGAAGCGTGGCTCTGCTGTGAAGAGGCGTGGCCCGGGTCTGGTAAATCATGCCTTGGCCTCGAGAATTCATGGTTGTCTGGCCAGGCAGTCCTGTGACGAGGAGCGCAGATGGCTGCAGGACGGAGCTCAGGCTCCAGCCCTACCACAGCCCTCTGTCTCCTCCTGCACATGTCAAAGAGGAGCCGGAGCTCCTGGCGGAAGGTAGGATTCAGGCAGCAGTAGATGAAAGGGTTGTAGCAGGTGGAGCTCATAGCCAGCCAGTGAAAGCAGAAGTACAAGGCGTTGGAGGAGTGGATGGCCTGGCTGGACAGCAGCACCACATAGCAGTTGAGGGGGAACCAGCAGACAGCGAACACCCCGACCACCAGGAGCAGCATGGCCAATGTCCGCCGGCGCTTTCTTCTCTGCGTGGCGTGCTGAGCTGTTGTGGTGTCACCGATGGCATTGTGGCGCCACAGCCGACAGGCCACTGTGGTGTAGGAGGCAGTGATGATAAGGAGTGGCAGCATGTAAAGCAATATGAAGGTCAGGAGGTCAATATACTGCCAGTAGACATCTGATGGCTCTGGGAAGTCTGGGACACACAGGCTGCGCTCCTTCTCCTTACTGGTGAGGAGAATCACAACACAGAGTACGCAGATTAGTGATGAGAAAGTAAAGGTGAGAATAATCTAATAATAATCTAATAATAATCTTCTGTATCAATTATGCTGTTGATCAATTACTCGAGTTATTGTTTTGTCTATGAGATGTCAGAAAATAGTGAGAAAGGCTCATTCTAATTCCCCAGAGCCCAAAGTGACTCATTCATATTGCTTGTTTTGCCCAATCAACAGTTCAGAGTCTGTGGAAGGTGGATGGCGGGCGCACAGAGTGCATGGTTATCTCACCAGAGGCTGGTGTCCATCCTGACTCCTGACTGTGGTTAGGTTTAGGCAACAAAAGCACTTTGGGGTATATCGTGGTTTTGGTTAAATGTCAATAAACACACTGTGTTTCAAGTAACTATGAACTATTTTTTTCTGTATTAAACCAGATCTGCATTTTTCTCTAACCTGAACCAACCTGAACCTGTGAATTGTCAGGTGTGTTGGAGAAGACAATGGGCCGATTGAGGTTGAGCAAAAAAGCTCCTGCACACAGTGGAGTACACTTGCAATTGGAAAAATTCTATTGATGACATTTCGGTGCACATCAAGTTATTATAATAACAACCTAAGTCACTTTGGATAAAAGCCTGGGTAAATGTTAATGTAAATGTATTTCTTTACCCTCTAATCATCTCTACCACATCTGCTTTCAGAAATTTTGACATCATCAGACCTAATCAATTTTTCCCCCCACATTACTCAAGTCAATTAGCCCTTGAATGCTGTCCTTTAAATATCACTGTGGTCTTTTCATACTGTATTTTAGACCTTTATGACTGAGCAATCAACCACACAGCCATCACCGCAATGACTTCCAGGATATTCAAGGTGAAACAATGGATTATTCTGCCAGATTTACTTCATCAGCACCTAGACTCCAAAGATGCTTCACATCAAGTGAGTGGATTCTCATCGCCAAATGTTTCTCTGTTTCTAATCCTCAATAAATATGGTTCAGTTCCAATTGATCTCTCTTTATTGGAATGTGTACCTGTATGTAAAAGTCAGGAGTTTTTGGTAGATTGCGTGTGGGAGGGAGAAGCAGGTGGCCATTATCCAGATAACAGCAACCCAAACGCCACCTTGAGCTAGGGACATGCGAGGTCTCAAAGGATGTAAGATCACCTGGAAAAAAATCACCATACACAGATCAAAGTCAGTATGGTTTATGTGTCAGGGGAAGGATAGAAAGAGAGCCCTAAGTATTTAAAATTGTGAACAACAGAGATAGAAAAAGAACCCACCAGCATCTCTAAACTGAGAAAATAGGAGAGCACATATTGCCTGTTATCACTACTGCTGAAGGGTTAGCATACCATAGTTTAATCACTGAGATAAAGTCTTCAGATGGTGCCATTCCAGCCGGTCAGTGACAAATTGACACTATGGTTTCCTGACCATGAGGCTGAATCTGTAACATGAAGCAATTGATGGACATTATCAGATGGTGGTCCAAATAATATTAAATAGTTAATAAAGGCTGTTTGGTCGTTGTATACCAAATGAGGCAAATAGCACTCAAACTGCGTTGCCAAGACCTGAGAAGCTTGTTCTGTCCTTCTTTACCAAAGGAGAAATAACAGCAATATTTGAGCCAGTGGAAAAGGAAACTCTGAGCAGAGGGCCACACTGGGACCCAAAATGAAATATATAATTCTGGAGATAATCCATCCAGGCCTGGCAATCTGCCTTTACTCATTGATTTGATGACATTTCTTAGCTCTTCTAGAGTGATACGCACTTCTAATGAACACACTGCCTCTCGGTCAGCTTAGGTAAATTGTAAAGATTCACTACAGACTTTTTCATTATGAATCACCTGTGATTTATACAACTTTTGATAGAAAATTTGAAAAGTGCTATTAATATTTATTAGATCAGATTCTCAATTTCCTCTCCTTGGTCCTAATTGCTGAAATATTTGCACAATGCGACGAATAAAGATTTTTCTGCTCCCTGTCTTAACAGGCCTTTGATTCATCCAGTAAATTATGTCACCTGCGAATGTTTTCAGGTGAAATGTTATTTAGCATGCTTTGTTGTACTGCTGTAATTTCACTTTCCAGAAAAGCAATACAATATGTGACTGTTTTTTTTCCCCCTCAATTTGTATTTTATTTTGGTTTTAGAATCTTATACAGTGTAATACAATTTCTCATTTTAACACATTTCTCATCCAGTTTCCAGCGGCATTCATATTTTTCCACCTATCTTTTTTAAATGGTATGGATTATGTATGCATGTAGGTGTCATGTGGGAGGATGTAGCCACAAATTGTTCTCAAAGTATCACAAGTAAACACACTCATGATGGCCTTTACGTGTTGTATTATTGGCTCATTGCTCATTGATGTATTAACATCATTAACATTGAAAGTGCATTAGGGAGGGATCTTTTAATGGCCCATAAACAGGAGGAGTGTTTACAGCAAGACAAATATCTTTAAATTTTAATGTGGGTACTTAACTTTTGTTTTATGACAGACTTGAAAAAAATTTAAATTTATCCCTAAGGTTTGGACAGTGTTCCCTGATTTCTGATTTTTCTGAGTGGAGACCTTAAAGGGAATGCTTCTTCAAGAATGATTCTTGGTGGAAGACAGACCTTGCAGAAAGAAAAGCCTTCTGATATTTATGGATGAGAGGTAACTGTCATAAAATCTGGTTTTATGTGCCTGCATTTAATAGAATTTATTATATAAAAAAATCTAACTTTAAGGCCACGGTTGCACTGCTTCACAAATACGCATTATCTCTTTTTGTCTCAGATCATGATTTAATTAGACAGTCCAGCATTCAGTCATCTCAGAGAAGTAATTGTGGTAACCCTCTTGTTATAAAGGAGTGATTAATCTGCTGCCACAGATGGGATCACATGGATAAAACCTCTATTTTTCTACATTCACATAATAAAACCTTTTATCTTCCTTTATGGTTTTAAGTTAGCGAATAAAAAGAAGCATTTTCAGTTCCAGACCAGGGAACGGTTGATGGCGATATAGATGAAAAAAAGGATTGATAAACAACTAAACAGTGGGTAACCAATTTGCAAATGGCTGTGGCTTAAGGCCTATTTAATTAAGGTTAATCTTATAATGGTTTCAAGGCCCAAATATTTGGACTCTTACAGGCCTCACTGGTGATGTGACACAGAGTCACGACTCAACTGAAAACAAAAATAGTACAAGGTCATTTCCACCAGCAGCAGAGATCACATTAGGCATCAGATTTGTCATTAAAAGTTTGATACAAGATTGGTGTCTTGTATGTTTGTGCTGTGGAGGGGCAATTTAGCTAGTTGGAAGTACACCTGCCACTTGAGCTAAATATTTTGATGAACTGGTAAAATGAAACGCCACTAACAATTACCAAAACACAGGTTAGACAGTATGTGATTAGCATCCATTTTGCTTCACAAACCATTTGTTCATTTCACACATCAGACTGCAACATTCCCCAGACACCTGCACAACAAACCAGTCAAACGTCTCCATTAAGAGGGTTTTGCTCATGTGTTAGTTCTAATTATAGAAGCCTTTTGGACTTTGGTGCATTAGCAGCTTAAATGAAAACCTGCATTTACAGTCCTTTCTTTCAAATGAATCCTCTCACTCTTATCAGCTGTATTCTACAGTTATATTTGCATATGATGGTGGATAACTGTGTATCCACTACGCAAGTGAATGAGATGTGACAGTATGAGGTTCCAGGTGATTAGTACTGATGTACTAAAAGCGTTGGAGGAAATTATAATGCCCTTGCCAATGTCATTGTTTAACTCACTTCAAACAAATCTGTGTTCAAGTCACAATCTTTTACTCAGTCCTGAACCTTTACCTGACAGCAAATGTTAGCCAGATTGAACCTGTACTGCCTGTTGTTGACTACAGTAACATTAACAGGTACACCAACATCTCTGATTTCATCAGATGCCTGAAAAAATAACAATTCTCAACATTTCAAATTCAGCACCATGGTCAGCGTAAGAAAAGTCAAAATTAGCTCTGAAACTCAAAAAATTGAATGTAAACTTATACCCACAATGCAGTGGTTTTCTTCAGCTCCTAAGGCAACAGTCATAAATCACAGTCATGCAGCAATACACCTTCAGCAGGGAGACAAAATGATGAGTCATGAGTGTCTGAAATTTGTGTTTACTACTCACTATGAGAAGGTTTATCATGTGGAGAGTGTTTGGCGGTGATAATTTTTTTTTTTTTTTTGCATCAGGAGCTTTTTGCTCTGTAAACTTATTCTGGTACATGTAGTAAACAACAGAGCAATGCCAGACACAGCTATAGAACAAGATTGCAGTTTATAACCTGCACAGTGTCCTCACATATCTCCAGCTTAAATAACAGTGCTCACTACAGCTGTGGTGAGAGCAGCAAAGTTGGAAAGTCTGTCAGCTCATTTTCACCTTCTACCTAAATTGTAACTGTAAAATTGTAAAAATACTCCATTCATCTTGTGCCTCTATAAAACGATAAAGAAACTACAACAAGGCATTACAGAAGATTTCCATTTCCCAGACTTGTGAGGATGTCTTCACACACAGACAGATGTTGGTCAGCAATCTAATAAGTGTAGATCTCATTTAATTTGTCCAGTGCAAATTAAACAGGGAGAAAGCTGCTGTCTGCTATCTGGCCATATTTAAATGAATGTGGCCACTTTCTAATAAGGTGAACTTTATTAAGTTGCAAGTAATAGCTTTAAAATGATAACTAATCAGTTATTATTGCTTTGTACATCAGCAATAAAACAGGATTGAACTGGTCAACATTGTTGGAGACATTGTGGAGAGGCCATCGCTAAACAGGGGAGGGGGTCTGCGACACCATCTATCCCCCATCTACAATGTCGCCCTTTCATCGGTACCCAGGAGAGTCAACAACATAACCTCAGACGACTCTCAACAATCGTCATCCACCAGGGGCTCACCTGACCCTAATGACGGTCGTCCACATGAGACCACAACAATGGTCAGGTGAAACCAGTACTTTCACAGGTACTTTGGTGGACCCACCCAGAAGAGGTTAAATACCTGGGTCCTACTCCACTTTCTTGGTCAGACTAGTGCGGACTAGAGAGACCAATACTCAAGAACTGATGAAGCCGCTTGGATAAGAGGCGAAACGTCTTCCACAGACAAATACAAGTCCAGTTGCCTTCGATTTAAATTTGAGAGAGAGTCAACATTGTTGGTGTTCACTGGTGTCCAGTAAAATCACTGGTGAGCAGCGGGCTTCCTTGTCACACTTTTAGTTGACAGAACACACCAAAAGCCCATTTTGGTAAATACAGACCATCTTGTTCCTCCACAGGTTTATGGAAATGATGAGCAGCAGACTGGATTTTCATTTACTTCAAAGAAACAAACACACTTAATTCAAATACACTCTAAACCTCTCACCACTTCATCAACAATAATTTTATTTTAGTTTCTTTACACTACTTTGGATTGTGTGTAATGTGTAGTGCTTATGTGTCTCTGACCCTCATTTCTTTTTCTCTTCGCTCGTGTTTGCTTTGATAATTCTTGCTCAGGGACAACACTTTGGATCCAAAGAAAAAAAACTAACAGTTATTAAGGGAAGCTTTTTCCCACATCGTCTTTGTGGTGCTTGTAAGAAGACCATTAAATCTATAATGTTCTCTAGTTCTGTGACTGTGACACCATACAGTATAATGTATGGTAGTTTTACTCATGTAGTTCAGCAAAGTGTTTGTTTTTTTTAGATTTCCTTAGTTGTAACACTGATAGTAAATGCTTAGCTTTGCAAATAGTCATGTACGCAATGGCCTGTGTAATTGTTCAATGATACTGATGTCCATTAATGTAGATCTTTATTATTTGCTTATAATTTCAGAACCACATACAACTTCATATTCCACTTGTTATTCATCTGGTTCCTGAATAAACACCACTGGAGGCCAGTTCCCTCTTAACCAGTCTTTTGGTAGTTTTGGCACATCCCACACACCGGCTGCGTGATATGGACAAAACAAACTGCTTTTTTTGAACATCTCAGTGCCATCAGAGGATAAGATTTTAAATCCCCTGTAGCCTTATATTTTCAAGGAGCTGGTCACCTTGTGTCAATACAACATGTCTATTCAACAGATTCACCAGTCTAGGAGATGTAATGTAGACTGATTTTTTTGTTCTATTCAAAGATCAAAGATTAGATCCCTTTGGTCTCAGTAAGGAATTGATACTATTTTGCTTATTTTAATCTGATTATATTATTACCATGGTGAGATCCTCACAAAACATGTCCCATTTACCTGAGTATACAGCTCCAACAATGGTCTGGGTCTGATCTTAAAATCAAAACAAATGCAGCTTACATCTTATTTTTAATAATTTTTAGTAAGTGGTTGGTTGGTGAGATTCCATGTCCTGTGTAAGAGGTTATTCAGATGGGTGGCAAGAATGTGTCAACTGTTGGCAGCTTGTAGACTGAATTTGCATTATTTGGATTGCAGGATAAAAAAATAAAATAAAAGTAAAGAAACTAATTAATTGGACTGACACTTCATAATTAAATTTCTGTCTGCTGGTTTACTTTTTTTTAATAATAAGAAGTATTGTCACTCTTCAGTTTTATTTTATTTTATCTTATTTTATTTTATGCACTTTCTTACGTTGAAATGCAGATAATTCAATATTGAGGTTATGGTAATTTATGGTAATAATAGGAAATTAGTTTGACTTGGGGGGGGAGGTCACAAAGGATGTGGCATCACAAAGGATGTGCATGAGTCTAATGGATCATGTGTATGAGTGTGTGGACAAGAGTACCTTTTGGTGAGTTTCATGTGACATGAGGACATGCAATCCGCCACCCCCCTGGATTGAGCCCCTGCTGGTTGTGATGCTGAGGATTGTGCAATTGTTTTTGTAGCTGTAAAGAAAAATGTCTTCTTTTTTTTTTACAATATAGGTATTATAAGGTCACAACTCAACATTTGCTGTGTTATGGCACCTGATGTGGTATGAGAAGTGTGCATATGTGTGTGTTAATTATACTGTAGTATTGTCAATCTATTTAATAGCTAGTAGATTCTGTACTGGTTAAACAGTTGACAAGAATGTAATTAAGTCACTCTAGTCTTACTGTGGAGATGTGTTGGCTAGACCTAGCATTATGTCTCTGTAGTCTTACTGAAGTGTCCCTGAGAGATGTACTGTATATGTGTTGCAAGGGAACCTCTGCCATGTGACGGTACCTGGATGCGACTGGGTTTGTATTCAAATGAGTCTGTATCTGGAAATGTTTATAATATCTGTAAGGACATTTCTTTTTTTTTTTTAACCATAAAGCCATTGTAAGGTCATGGCCCAATTTTTACTGTGTGACATAGTGTCAGGTGGAGGAGTGGTGCTATAAAAGAAGAGGCATTGAAATTGGGTTTTTGTCATTTTACATGGTGTGGCTGAGAATGACCTGGTGATAAAAAAAAATGTTTTATTTGATAGTTCAAAGAAAAGGGGGCTTGATTTTAAGATCCTTGCAGTATAAACGTTGAGAATAATTCTAGTCAGGTTATCAAACCTTGACAAAGATTGCCCACCTACAACACCATCGTTTCCAAACCTCTCAGACATGGATGGTGCTACATCGGGCCCGCCAGTCAAAATTTACTGTCAAATCTACACCATCAGGTACAATTGTCTTAGACTCATCCATATTTTTTACATTCAGTGGTGTAACTAGAAAATCTTGCAGGGGATTTTTTACGAGGTGGTCCACTACGAGAAATAATATAAGGGTACAATGCAGTCTCTTCCATTTGTTATGGAGCAGGGTGAGGCTATTTTTCAACACATGTGTGAAGCAAAGATGTTCTTCCATCAGCAGTGAAGTTGTGAAAAAAGGTGACTACTGCCATGGTAAAAGTTTCATCAGTTATGTGATAATTTCAATGTTTTTGATCAAATCAGTTTCATGGTGTCCCACTCATACCCTCACAAGATGATGAGACAAAAAATGAGGATTTCCTTATGAAGATGACAAAGAAAATGTACCGTCTGGCCGAGTATGGTGAATCAGCACGGATGAACAATGGGACGAAGCTCGTGACGATGGAGGAAATTACTGATCCAAAGGATCTGTGACACCCTCTTCCAACACAAGCTATCAACATTTTGAAAGCAACCAGGTGTTTGAATATTGAAAATATCAGCTCTAAAAAAACATAAAGGAGGATCGTTGCAGCTGTCACATTAATCCCCAAAGCCAAAGGCAGCATAGCTGTTTATATGAGGTGCCTTTGTTTTACTACGAGACAAGTTTTGCATACATAAGTGAAAAGATTTTTGACTCTATGAGATATGCAACTGTCGCCATGTGCTCCATTACAACCATTAAGACATATACAAATGAATACCATAGAGCTAATTTCTGCTATTAACAGCATATCAAAAGAAGTCTGTTTTCTGGAGGTATTTTCTTGTGTTCAGGAATTACCTGCTATGCTTGTCGTCGAAACAGATCCTTTAGGAGGCACCCACTGATTAGTAATGTATGTTACAAAACACGGAGCCCTTGATAGTACATCTACATATCTTCTTAAGCTTAACTTCAGAAATGTATTTTGTTCTACAAGGCAAGTGCAAGAGTGTCGACACAGTATTAATATTCAAAAAGATCTGTCCTATCACTGTATATCAATAGTATAGTAATGACTTTGTTTGTAATGATCTAATGGTCTGTAAGTCTGTCAATCAAATTCAGCCTGATTTATATGCACATCTCTTTTCCAAGAGACACATGAGAACGAGAAACAATCAACAACCAACAAAACAAAGACAGCATAATTACACAATACAAAAAAACTAAGAAGCACTTAGGAAAAACAGTTACAAGACTCAGAAAAAAAAACATCACATGATAGAGATTTAAAATAACCAAGGGAGACAAGACTCTAACTTAAGGACAGTTTGCAAACCAGTTCTGCCAACATAAGTGTGTACAAAAGGGATATTGAAGGTTAAGAAGTTACTGTGTTACTGTGAGGTAGTTCGGAAGTTTCAGCAGTAGAGTTTTACAAATGATATTATTCGTGTAGAGAAAATAGTCAGAGACCAAAAAGACAGTCGACATTTCAAAGGGTTTATTCAAAATTTTTTTTTACAAATCCGTACATGAACAATGCTCAGTTTGTAAACATTGTTTTCTTCTTTCATATTAGTAATACTTATAATAATGATAATAATGCTTATAAATATATAATGCTTTACATAAATAAGAATGAAACAGTGCATTAAAACAAGGTATGAATGAAATAAGACAATAAAAAGGCACTAGATGATAAATATTGTATAAATGAAAATAAAAACCAGTTAAATAAAATAAAATAAGATAGAGTGTAAGTAGATAAAAATAAAACGAGAAAATACATTAATTAAAAATAAATTAGGAGACCTCTGTCTTTTAATATTCATCAATATTACGACTAGGAGAACTGGAACTTTTGTAAGCGATAATAAGCTGCCTCACCAAAGTGCTCTGCACTGAGTTCTGCACAATGAGTTCATTGTAAATTGATTTTTTTCATATCCATGATATATTTAGCATTTTCCTTGTTTCTTGTAGGTGTATGTTGCATTACCTCAGAAATAATGACACTGTATCCTCATCACTGTACAGATGTTGCTTTTCTTTCTGCTCATTAACTCCATCCTCAGGAAGTGATAGTGTCAAAAGTTTCCTTTTTCATCATCACCTTCTCTAACAATAGTTAGAAAACACTGTAAAACACAACTAGACTTTGTAGCTTTTTCATGCAGGTCTGTTCTGAGTCACAGATTATTTGGTATCTGGGCTTTAAAGTCAAGTAATAAGTATGGTATGGTATTATTAAAGATAAAAGAACAAGATAATTGGTGTTCGGATCAATGGTTCAACCGGCCTTACCCTGAATAAATAAATGCTCAGACTCCTGCTTACACTTCAGAAAGGTTTTGACATAGAGCTGTCTGATATCCTATTTCAAGAGCCCTTCGAAGCTCAAACGAAACCAAAACACCAGATGGTGCTCTTTCTTAACTAGTGTGTGTGTGTGTGTGTGTGTGTGTGTGTGTGTGTGTGCTCTTGACAAATTCAAAGTAGGTGTCAACTGAATCAAAATCTTTAAATATGATCTGGGGCTTGTGAGACTGTACAGTGGAGTAGAGAGATCATATTATCTGATTTTTTTTTTTCATGCTCCGTTTTGATGGTACAAGTTTTATTGTTTTATCTGTTTGACCACCAAACAGGGCATTTCGAGGCTTGAGACGTGCCGATGCCTTGTAGCTTTCCATAAACTGCTGCCTATAGTCGCATCCCCACATGTCTACTACATGGAGAACATGGTATCTTTTTAAGACTGAGATTTTTTTCGTAGAACTGTCTGTTCAATACCCCACATGTGATCTTACTGACAGAGTTCTCATGACTTCGGTTATGACACTTTTCATAACCATGAAAAACAAACCCCCCGCAAATTAGTAGGCAGTGTGTGTATTAGGTGGTTGAGCGCATGGCAAATGTCAATGCCATACTTGTTAAGCTAGAAACTCGAGTTACTGTATGGAAGCGTTAATGTATGTTTTGTGTTGGTCTATGTAACTACCATCATCTGTCAAAGCCATTATGCATCATTAGGCAAGAAATTTGTTCTGTAATTACAGTGTTGTACATTTGAAGCCAGCACACCCGAGAATTTCTTCGTGGTAGACCATGCATGCCTTCCTCAACACAACAACATCATTGACACCATAGTGATGAAACTCTTGGAAGGCAAACACCTGACAGATTAATACCACTGCATGAACGCAGTCACCATCCATAACTGTGCTGTAAAAGGATCAGGGTAGGGTGCTCAGTAAAACTCATTAGCTCTGGTGTTGAGAGGGAAATATCCTTTTTCTACATCATCAAACAATACAGCTGCAAGGGTCTTTGTTAAACACATGTAAAGAAATATAAAGGAATCAATCTACCTGTGCTTGTATGCCTGATCATACATAAGAAGGACCATCGTGCCTCCCAAGGTCAGGCTTTGTAAAGTAGCCTCCTGCAATCTGCACCTGTGCTACACCACTTTTCAACTCCGAATGTGATGGCACAGACAAAATTGGGCTCGTGTCTACCATCACGGTAACGGGACTGAAACGCTGTATGTAGCGTTCGTGTTTCGTGTCACCAGCCAGGACTTCTCCACGGTGGTGACACATCTCCTTCAAACAGACCTGCCCCCTCTGGTTGTGTGTCTTTGTCTTTCTTTCTCTATATACTATAATACGTCTCTTTGAAGTGTTTGTGCAAAAGCCAATTTCTCATTTTCTGAGGTGTAGGGATAAGAAAATGTGCAAGGCACCGTGAGAAAAACAGTTTGCATTGTATCTGTATTGCCTAGCACGTAGAGACAAAGCTTTTTCTTCTTATCTGATCATATGGTGTAGCGCTTTTATTGCAAGCTATACCACAAGCAGTGCTTATTGCTTTGAAATGCTTGGGCTACCTGCTCTAAAACGGGATATGCATCAAACTCATTGTCTGTTGTCAATATTGTCTGGATCTCACTGGCGAGAGGGGGGCCACATCAGACTGAGTGACTGTGTGGCGGTGACTTCCTCTATATTATTCAGAGGGATTTCTTTTAAATCAACTGGTTGTCTGACATATATTGCATTGAAGTGCAGTATTGTCCGCACCTGTACCACCTTCTGTTTGATCACCGGCAGGCTCTATCCCATCAGTCACTCATGACAGCCACTTTCATCATAAACATGCCCAGTCTTCTTGATTTAAACTGGTATCATTCTCTGGTTCACCACAAGGGGGACCATGTAGCGCAATCATGTCAGTCAAATCTTAAGTATCAGTATACTCCTTTATATAGTGTTCACTAATGAGCATCAATAATATCATTAACCACAACAATCTCAATATAAACTCAGTCTCTCTAGGATGTCATGGTCTGTCTTAATTGGTGGTAATGGACAAAACTGCGAAGCTCGCTGCCATACGAGTATCAACGTCAGAAGCATCATCAGCACCATCAAAGACATACCATCTTCTCTCTGCATGATGACGACCAGTAACTGATTTGCGTGATTTGTATTTTTCTTGGAGGCATTATAAATTCTTATATCTAGTACACAACCATGCAGCAACGAATGCACGTGAAACAAATAGCACACGAGATGGCAACACACAGTCTGCTCACCAGTTTGGCTTTCTGTGTTACACATCATCTTGTGCGGTGACTCATTCAATCTTAGATGTGTGAGACTGGACCGTCTCTTCAGTCCAAGCAGTGGCCTCACAGTCTTCTGGATGTTGCGTTGTAAAGTAATTTTCATCCCAAAAGAAAGCACTGAGCACTTAGAATTATTCTCTAAAACTGATCAGATCATAAAAATAAAAACATGTGAGATGTTCATTTGACTTACTGTCATTCTGTTCTCTGTTGTAATGTTTTAGAGATGTATGATATTTCACCACAGTTCTGGAAGTATTGTCATTGGCCTTATCATCATTGACCAAACCTGCAACACAAAAAATAAATAATTTGTTTAACAAAACCACATATCGTGTGGTCTTGCTGTTGTTATAGTGTTTCAGTTGTTTAGGATGAACTTCTTTTCTAACTTTCTCTCGAGTTGGTTCATTAAACAAATCTACACACATACAAAACAATTGATGTTTTATATGTTGAACATTTCTTAATCTATTACTTAACTTCAAGATAAACAGAAACAAATAATAACCCGTTGGCAAAAGTATATATAAAATAACATTCAGACAATAAATCACCATTGCTAGTAGAAGCTCTTTCAGTATGCACCTATGTCTTAAGCACAGCATGGAAAATACATTTCAGTCTTTTGTACTGTTCTTTTTTACATCACAGCTTAAAAACTAATTACATTAACACAATACTACAATACTCACCATATATCAGCATCATGATGACTCCAGGAAGGATGTTCTCAGTGTAAAGCCTTGTAGAAGTAGTTTGTCATCACAGATAAAGTGTAACATAGTGTATCCTTATAATACCGTATTGCTCTGTTTTAAAATACTCCCCTTTAATTGCTAGGTCATCGTCACAGGTCACACCTTTTCAAAAAAGACATGTCATTATAATGTCTCAGCAACACAACCAGCAGGGCCCCAGGGGTCACTGAAGGGCTCCAAAGGTTGCTTGATGACCATGTAAACTGACGAGTGAGTTTATAGTATATCATTAATTAGTGCAGTACCAGAATCAGTAGGAGTGGCTCATCTGATCGTGTTTCACTCACCATCATTAGACCAAGACAACCAAAGTCATAAAATGGACATTTATTCCAAGCTAAAAAAAAAAGACTAAAACTACCCTTCATGCCATAATTTCATGTATACATTGTTCAAGTATAAGTATAAGTACCATCACATTATACATCACATTATAAAACTATGATCCTCTCCAAGGACAGACGAGCATCACTGCTTCATCTCCTGATGATGACAAACCTGTCGTCGGTCCAGTGCGATGGCAGTCAGTGTGAGAGTGGAGACGTGCAGGGAGCAGTACTGCACAAAGCGGCTGATATGACACATTGTCCTCCCAAACACCCAGGTGCTGTTCACGAATCGGACCTGAGGGAGCACACGCATGCACACACAGTTTAGATCATGCACACCTGTCAACATCCCAACCCCAACCATCCATCCATCCATCCATCCATCATTTTATGACAACTAAAGCAGTTAAACACAAAAGACCTCTAAATTAATATTTAATTGGTAATGGGAATATGCTTCCAAAGTTATTGTTTCAAAGTAAGCCATACAGGGAAAAGATAGGACCTTGATAGATACATATTCAATTCATCAGTCTGTCAAGCACACAGGCACATTGCAGGAGAGTGGGGTGGGGGGGGGGGTATGGCTTGAATTTAGCACAGCTTGGATATTTCTTAAGGGTGGAGCAAAAAAGGAAAAGGGGGAGAAGAGAAAACTGTTGAATAAAAAAAGGACAATCTTTCTCCCACATTTTTTTTGTTGTTGATTATTTCATGTTGAAAATGTATTTTTAAGAGACAATTTTGAACAATATTTGGACACAGCCTACCTATATCCACAAACAAGCACTAAAAGTTTGAGCACTTTGTTTCTTGGAAGCATAAAGCAAAGAGTCTAACAGACCCTTTTGGACTGTACACTCTACATCTCCATTAGCCGTTGACTAAGTGAACAAAGGTCACGCAGGCTACCTGTCAATTTCCAAACACTATCCAGGGTGAGAGGTGGTCTTACCAAAGTGAAAGGCGTGTTGAGGACAGTGATGAAGATGTCAGCCACGGCGAGGTTCATGATAAACAAGCTCGTGGCGGACTGGTTGCGCTTGTTTTTCACCAGCACATGGCACACCAGTGTGTTCCCGAACAGGGAGATCACGATGATCAAAGAGTAGGCGGCCACCAGCAGCACCTTCACGCTCCCCTCCTGAGACTCCCCGCCGCGGCGCTTCTTACTGGCCAGAGAGCGCCAGTCCTCCAGCATCCCCTCGTCAAAGTCCAGGAGGAAAAAGCCCGAAGTGCGGTTATCCATCTGTGCCGAAACATTAAATAAATGCTCCTTGTAGGAAAATATCCTCTCTCCCAAAAGTGAGGAATCATTGAGTCTCTGTCCCGAACCTGCAGCTATCCTTCCAGGGCTGCCCATCCAGAGGACAACACATAACCAAACACACACAGCCCTCATTTTGTCAGTGTTTTCTTTTTTCTGTTCCCTCCTTTCTTTGTATGAACTGATCTGTGTGGTCAGTCTGTGCGGCTGCCAGTTGTGCTCCGTCTCTTGTGACACTGAAGAGATGCAGAGCAACAAGTTGCGTGATGCGACTGGCGGCTGCTGTTTTAAAACCTATGCGTGTGTGTGTGTGTGTGTGTGTGTGTGTGTGTGTGTGTGTGTGTGTGTGTGTGTGTGTGTGTGTGTGTAATCCCTCAAGTCGCCTCAAGATCTAATATTCAATAAAGCCATAAATATATTAATAAAATATTCCTCTCTAGTGATATGTTAGCTTTGCATTAATTGAGCTTTTCTATTTCTATTTGAAATGTTCAGGCAAAGTTATGGAAGTCCACTCTTACTGATTTGCAGTTCTAAAACTTATGATCTCGCTCAGTTTATTGAGTATGGTATGAGCAGCGCAGTTTGTTGTTTGCCTGCAGGGTGGAGCAGCTGTTTTGAAAGTCAGATGCTGCTTCATACCAGGGGGATCTGCTTGCATTTAGGTAGAAAACAAGGAGAAACTTTTGTCTCTTCTGAGCAGAAGATTCTGGTACATCTGCTTTGACCACAGAAAACCAAATGGACTGACTGACTGACTGACTGACTGACTGACTGACTGACTGACTGACTGACTGCCAATCAGAGCAGCTCATTAAAAAAAACAGAGGAAATTAACGTGAACTAGCTCATTTTAATCAGACCTTGAGCTGTACTCGTACAGACTGATTTCCACCTCACTCTGTGCTTGTTGGGCCTGTCTCTATTATTGAGTCGCAAAGTCGCCCCAGGCAAACACAGTATATGAAACCATTCACCCTCAGGCATGTATGCACTTATATATTATGTAAAAGTGGTTTACATCCAGTTTACGTGTCCTCTCTGAAGACTTCAATACATATGTGGATCCGTCAAGTAAAATACAGTCAACAAGGCTGGACCCACTCAAGGTTCTGGCTTCATCATGCAGTAATTAGTTTGTGGTAATCTGATTAATCACAGATGTGTTTGGTAAACCTTTATGCACCACTAAAGTGCAATATAAAAGGAGTACTCCTATGATTTAACATAGCACTTGGTACATCATTGTTGGACTGGACAGTTGAAAAAAGGATTAAAATTGATGCAGAAATTATATCAACTCTTTTAATTCCTTGACAAAACCATGCTGCCTACATTATGCACAGTGCAACTCAACTGCCAGCAATTCAGTCACAGATTAGGGTGGTCTTTCTAACTCCCCACCTTTAGGTTTTTTAACTTTCACACTTCTAGTCCTCAGCCTCACTTTGGTTTGAGGACTGGAGGGAACAACCTTTTTATCATGTTGTGCTCAGACTTTGCACAGCTCCCTCTGGAGCCACAAAAACACCTGTAAACAAACTTTGATGTATAAAACACTAGTTGGTTCCCCTTTAATGTAATTTAGGGTAATTGTTATTTCAGTTTATGTTGCACTTACATGGTGTATATTCAGTGACTGGTTGATCAAGTTGCTACAAATGAAATTACTAACAATTAACTATTATACATACACACTCGATGCACAGAAAATGGGAGGAATGGGAGGTCAGCCTGGACCCCCTGCTCATATTTACACCAGAGTTCCAAAGGGGCTTGATCCAGTCCTGATAGACAGCAGTTGTATTCGCATGTGAGTAAAGTTTCACAAATCAATTTTGCAATCTTTCTGCTGTAGTAGAAAATTAAAACCAGAATGATTATTGCTCCTCTCTTGAGCTCAGACCCTGGGCTGCCAAATTCTTTAAATTAATGACTTATTTGATCACCTTTTGTAATAAATAATTGTGAAATGATTTTTGTAGTTACTTGATTTGACTGTAACTTTTGTCTACTAATAATCTGGTTGGTGGTGTGGAAGTGGAGAGTACTAAAATAGTGACAAAAACCAAACTCAAAGTGCAAACATAATGCAAAAACTCAAACACAAATTGTCTGTCATGGCAACCCATGACACTTGGAGTGATTGGTTGTGCACATCAGCCAAGAAACAAGTGCAGTTCTCTTACTGGACTGTGTTCTTATTTAGCAGGTTTTTAAACAAATATGCTACTAGAGGAGCCAAACTTTTTTTCCTGACTTTAGTTAATCATTGTAATGGGCTAATTTCTGTTTCATGTTTCTCGTAGGGCTTTCTAATGTGTTAAAAGGGAGGACGGGGTGGTAGTCACGTGGCACGTTTGCTTTACTGTGTGGTTTGAGCTTAGTTTAGCTTGATGTGAATAGGTAAATTTGATTGTCACAGAACAGTTTTGATTTGGTTTTAATTGGTTCATGTGAAGTGGTGGTGTATTCATAATTTACATATTTTGTGAGAATTCCCTCTTTTTACACATCACTCGGCAGTGGCCTCACTGATGGTTAAGCACAGGCCAACATTGTTTATTTTCTTAGATATCCTAGAGTTTCGAAGGAAGATCCTGAGGTCTAATTTTTCAGCGCAAACTTCTTTTACCAGAAGTATTATGATGACCAAGCAGCGGTGATTATTTAAGACAAAGACTTTGCCGATTGCTACTTAGTGTGGAAAATTATTCTGCAAACCTTCTGTGCTGTAACAGGTGCCCCAAATACGATGTGGATAATAAAATATATAATTTAGAATTATTGAGGAGGCCCAGATTCATGACAGTCATTTCTTATCACCATCTGAGTCACATCCTTAAACTAAAATGGCAAGTGAAGAAGTAATAATTTGTGTGAAAACAATGACTATAACAGTGTTAGAGTCATTCACACATTAATTCATTCACACAAATATCTGTTTTCTTGAGACATGGTCTTACATAATGGATGATGATAAAAGGAAGTGTGAGGACATGGGGACTTGTTTACTAATTATTTCAATAATTCATTATTTTTTTCATTATTTAAATTTTTTTACATTTTGGTCATCAAAAAAATTGTGTAGCGTGTTCTTCTTGTCCCCACAATGAAATCTGGAGTCACCATGGATCAGGCCCAGTCTTTAAGTCTATCCATCACACACAGTCTCTCAGACATCACTGATTGGATGTGATTTATAGAATGACTTAACACACATGATGAACTTGACGACGGATTTAGTTTACTGATAATCTCACTTCTTTAATCCATACAAAGACTAAAGTGTAAACAACAACACACACAACAATTCTTGTCCAAAATGTTGAATTGTTGCTTTAAGTTCTATTTTTGCTTTTATTGTTGTTGATTGTTTCCCTTTGCGAATCAACCTGGGTTTCAAAAAGTGACCTAGAAATAAAGATTATTATTATTATTATTATTAGAATGATGCATTTCTTTGCCCTATTCAACTCTGAATCATTGAATGGCAAGAATTTTGATGAAAGAGCTTCATCACTTCTCCGTATTTGGCTGATAATTAATGCAGTCTTCAAGTACAATATATGTTCCATTTTCCCAAGGACACTATTTATGATTCTGTTTTGTCATGAGTAGAAGGGATGTACATGCATTACATATGCCCTTCAATTAACTGAAGGGCAATGGCCCAACATCAGTAACCAAATTATTCCTGAAGTGTCTCTGAGTCCACGAGCATGGTGTTATGATGTTCTGACCATCCAGCAAGCGAGAAAAAAACATTAAAACAATAATAGGGATCAGAAGTATTATTTTGACTGCATCAGTACAACTTAACACTGTATTGTTATGGAGCTCTGTAGTTGCTATTTTAAATATAGTTTTACCAGCTCAAGCCCAGGCGAACATCAGATTATCAAGCAGCGCAAACGCCATGTATAACTCATTGCAATAATGAGTAGACACAGAGACATTGTGCTTACTTCATTACTGTGCTCCTATCCAACAGTGACGGAAGATGTGGCTCATGCAGTGACTAATTCTGATGACTTTTCTGGCTGGAAATGCAAATCACCTTAATGCGTTCCAAAAATCCAAGTTGTCCTCCTTTTCCTTGCAACATTTCAAAGGACCCTTTGTATAGTCTGCAAAAGGTTCAATTAGTTTCTGTAATGTTTTTTTCTCTATTGTACCACTGAATCTAGTCATTGTCAACAGATGACAACCACCCAGCACTTTTAATCATGCAGGGACAAGTAGTGCACCAGTGGCTGTTGCTAAAATTAAACACCACAGGGTTTAAAAGTAGATGTTTTGTAGTAGTAGTAGTTTTGCATTTTACTTGGTTTGATGGACATAAAACATTGCCATGTACATATGTAATATATATGGTTTATGTAGTAATTATAATGTATTTCCTTTTACAGGTAGACAAAGATGGTCTATGCACTGCATGAACAGATTAGCTAATTGTCATAGAATACATAAAAAATAACAAATCAAAGTTATTACTGAATTGTGGTTTTGCTGTTTATTTGGATGCATTGCCTTTGGGAAATTGTACCAGGATGTATTTATTAGGGCTTACTGGGTCTTGCAGCCTTTTATGTTTATGGATGTACTGAGTTGTAAATCCAGGGGTTATTATGAAAAAAAAAGCACCTGCAGAGTACGGTGTTGCAAGCTAGACATTCTGTTATTATGAATTTTCCGTCAATTTTCTGATTTACAAAAATGCCAGGCTGGTTCCATCAAACTGAGTGCATTTTATACTAATGTAGCATAATGTTGTCTAATTAAAGCCTGAGCCAGTGTCATTTGTTTGTTTTTTTGTTGTGGTGGAGCTCTCCTATAGGATTAACTCTCCATACAAATCTCCTTAGGACCACTTTAATGATGGGAAAAGCAGTGTTTTTACTTTACACCAATGTCGAGGTGTGTCATTTAAATTATTACATTGCGTTAATGGAAGTCTCCATCTACACTCTGTACACTCTTAGCAAAAGTGTTTTAATTGATATACTGACATAAAAACTCCAGCATGTTCATATAGCTTACTCTATATTTAGAAGTGATGTGATTTTCTTCCAGGCATCGTTTAGCTTTCGTTCAATGCAAATGATGGATGTCAGGTGGCAGAAACAGGCGGATACAGCGTCTAGATCACTAGAATTTAAGCCAACGAAGAAGAAAAAGAAGCTGCGCGTACTTATGGGTAGTCGAGTCTTTTGATAGTAAATCTCACTGAAGCTAACCTGGAAAACAACTACGTATCCCACTTGTCTTCGCTACAGTAGTCCGTGGTTTGTTTTGAACCGGCAAAACTGGAAGGTGAGGGTAAAATTATGTTATGTTTTATTCCTTTAAGTCGTTAAATGACAGAGATGCTATTGGGGATTATAAGGGCTATTAGGCTATTAGCACTTTGGTTAAATCTCCTGACTGAGTGAGAATAGATGCGGTTCTGATACGAGAAATGCTAACCAAATGTTAGCCTCAACAGCTAGGCTACATGTAATTTCATAGAACGTTGGGCAGAATGGAACATCAATGTAAAATTCAAACATAGAACCTTGGGCATTCTGTAACGTCAATGTAAACTTAAGGCATGGAATCGTTGGACAGTAAATTGAAAAGTGGCTTAATCAGTTTTGTGAATTCAACCATACTTACAACTACATTAAGTCAGGTGTATTTAAATATAACGCAAATATCGTCCCGTAAAGTGTCATCATGTATCAACATCAGAGATAGCAGGACTATCTAAATAAAAATCGTTGTATACAGTGTATGATTACCGTACATTCACGTCTATTCATGTCAAGATAATTAACGTACGATCCACAAAAACTCAACAAAGTTGTTTAAAAACACTTACCGCTGTTCTGACGCTGTTTTCTGAACACTTTTCAACCGTCTGGATGAAATAGTATTTCTCCCGCTGAACAATGTAAAGGATTTTAAACAAGTTCCCACAGTTGCAATTCTGTTTACTATACAGGCAGGAGAGGAAAGGAGTGAAAATCTTTCTTTTCTCTTTTTTAATCATTCTGTGGACTGAATGCTGTTTATTCTAGAGATAAGCAAGTGTTTTAAAACGAGCTCTCAGGGTTTGCAAACATCGCCAATTAACCTTCTCTTAGACAAAATTATCTCTTCTCTCTCTCTCTCACAAACTGAGGCTAGCAGCTAGCTAAAACTAAAAGTAGCTACACCACCATTACTATGACAACAGCTTTGCAATAAACCACATCCCTCTTATTTTGAGACTGGTTAATAGGTGTGTTGATTCAACTTAATGATCAGTTTGGAAGATGTGGTATGTGGTGCTATTTAACTCATTATACTGAGAGGTGTTTCTAATTTGTCCCTTATCGATGTAAATAGATTGGACAAAATATTACAGTATGCATGTCATGCTGGTATGCTTATCATGCTTATCATTCCACCTAACAACAGTTGTGTTTGTTTGTACAATGCAAAATAGAAAAAGAAATGTTAAAGGTCAGGGCAAAATCTACAGTTGCAAGTGTGCTTTTTCTGTTTATCTGCATTATTGTTTGTTTTTTTTATTAATCATTTGGTCAATAATATGTCAGAAACTTATGAAAAATTTCCATCACTATTCTCAGAAACAAAGTAATCAGATAGCTTTTTTTGTCCAATCAACTGTCCAAAACACAAAGATATTCAATTTAGAATGATATCAAAGAAAAGCTGAGAGGCTAAAAAAAAAGTACAGGAATTTCAGATAGTAGGGCCTTGATAATGTTTTAAAACAAGATTTTAAAAGCCCAGTGGTCTTGCCCTCTTCAGAATCAAGGTAACCAATGACAACTGCGAAACAAAGACATCCTGAGGCAGTTCAGCTTTTCATGGACAGTGTTAATATTTTAAATGCCTTTGATATGCTTTTCTTAAATACACTAGACATAGAATATTAATCAGGAAATTGAAATAATGTGTGTGTGTGTGTGTGTGTGTGTGTGTGTGTGTGTGTGTGTGTGTGTGTGTGTGTGTGTGTGTGTGTGTGTGTGTGTATTTCTTCTTCATGAGTTAAGTCCATATATCTGTCCGATTTCTTTTTGTCTTTATATATCTTGCATTCTCTGATAAAAACAGAGCAGTGATGGAGTTTCCTGAAGATTTTAATCAGCTTGAGCTTCTGAACACACATGGACATTTGATCCCCCGTGGGGCCAGCAGCCTGTGGTCTGGTAGCAAGAATAATGAGGAGGAGGATGAGGAAGAGGAGGAGGAGGAGGAGGAGGAGGACCACAGCGAGGAGTGGTATCTAGAAAAGGAGGAAACTCTCAAAGACAAACCAGCAGAGCTCATATTGTGGGCAGCGGAAAACAATCGCGTAAGTGACCAAAACTTTACTTGATTTGCTGCGGCAGTGCTAAGCAGGGGATAAATTGGGTCGGAGGTTGAGATGACTGCCACAGGGTTAACCCATGCAGTGTATTATTCTCAAGTAGCCCCATTTTTCCACTCTCTTTGCTGACATTGCCACTGGTTTTCCATGAGCACATACTGCCATGAAACTACAGGTCAATGTCTCTGAAAAACAGCCTATACTTATTGTTAATGAATACATAAAAGATCATTAGTAAAGCCAAGTAACAGATTCAGCATCATAGTTTATGACCACTTGGCGGGAATGATCTAGAGTGTGGAGGGAAATATGATGCTACCCACACATCTTCATACAGTCTTCATACAGTTCATACAGCATCTCTTTTGAGCTGGGAGGAAACACACAAAGAATAAACATGTAACCTCACAGACACAGAAAAAGCACTGGTGTTGTATGAATGCAGGACCTTCTAACTGTACTAACAGCTTAACTGCTATGCCAAGAAGAAGTTAATCTGATTGTTTGTTGAAAAAAAAAAAAATTACTAATTATAGAGGAAGCTGATAATTTTAATTGCGAGGGGGGAGTATTTATTTGTCAGGTCTGGAGGTCGGAGGAATGCAAGTAGTAATCACTTAAGCCGTTTAAATAATTTCAGCATATAGGCCTTCCAGCCTTTAGTGTCATGACAATTTTTAAGTTTTTAAACTAAAATTAAGAAGGGTGGGGTTGACTAAATATGACTGAGACTAACATGGATGTTTTATCTCAGGACTAAGACCAAGAATAAACCCTCAAAATAGTTGACAAAATTAACAGTAGTATGGACTGGCCAAAGAATACTAATTTTGCTCAAGCATTTTGCAGAGAATTGGAACATATGCTTCTACCACTGATCAAAGTTGTATCTTGACATAGCGTATTGTGTGAAGATGGTGGTTGTACTGACAGGTGAGCTCCCCAGTCACAAGGATATACAGCGCAGCCCTCATCCCTGCCTCACTCACACCGACAAGCACAAGAGTGTGTAACCACATGCAATTAATATGTAATACTGTAAGTAATTTGGATTTTACTTGTGTGCCTGCTTTTGTGATATTATCAGTTTATTGCATCTAATAAAGAGCTATTAGAGCATAATAAATGTGTCTGTGAGAGACTGGCTGCTATGAATGCTGATTAGGTATAAAGTACGCAGAATTGCTCCTTGTAGTCTTGCTGTCCAATGACAAGGTCCAAAAACCTACTGTGTTTGTTTTCTGTAGATTTACATGAAGAATATCAAAGTGTAACAAAAGCTGCTTTTATGCACAGCAGAAGCATCCTGTATTACATCCATAGCCTTCTCACAGTACTTAAGGAGTACAGTGCCAATTTCGTAAACATCCAAGAGAAAACTTTCAAAGATGACCATGTAATGATATTAAATCAAAATAAATTTTGAACCTTTAGAGCAGAAGAAACCTCAAATAAAACCCTGTCCCATGCAGCAAAGTCAACATTTAGTTGTAAATAAATGCAGAAATTAGACTGAGGAATGGAAAAGCCATGCGACTTTGCATACGAGGCAATAAATAAACAGAACATTTGACAAAAAACAAACACATTTTATTCACCCTGAAAGTTTTCAGTGCCACTAACATTAAAAAAAATAATGCACCCTGTGGATAGTTATTCTTCACATGGTAAAAAAAAAATCAACCTAATTTAATCAGAATTTATCATGTACATGATAACTGTTTCCATGTAATCATTTACCTTAACATACAAAACGTTAAGTGATCATATTAATTGGATGGCGATAAAATCTCATATTATTCAAAGTTGTTTATTTATTTCTGTTACTATTTATTTCTATGATGTCTGTTGTTTGTTTCTGTAACATATACATTTGCGTCAGTCTGTGATTTGTGATTTGTTCGGGCACTGTGACTTAATTAATTCAGACCCACTAGTGTCTTCAAATGACTTGTTAGGTACAGTATATTTTTCCTCTTTGGTATGATTCAGGCAGGATAAGCTGAACTAAATAGTATTTTTTACTTGTTATGTCTTTAATTCTAGGGAAGATTGATTTGTTTAAATTGAACATTTCTCACCAAAACACCCTTGGTATATCTTTAAAGCATTACATTACAAACATGTTGAATGTGTTTCCTTCAAAAATACATTCACCGATTAGGTTTTTGTTATGTTACCTTCATTTTTTGTGCAGAACCCATTGGCAGTCTTCTCCTCTTTTATTGTCACACTTTGACCTGTTCATTACTGCTAACACCTGTTGACATGCCGTACATTACTGACTCTGTAAAGAGATCAGTTAAAGAAGTGCAGCGAATAGTAAGTGCTAATTAGACATGGTTTTAGGGGTGTTAGGCGAGGAGGTGCTCTCAGTAGAGATGAATCTTCAAGAGATTCTCCAAGATAGAGAGGGACGCCCCTGCTCACTTTTTTGATGATTGATTACTTGTTTAATTATTTAACTGGCATTCTCTTGTTTAATAGTTTGACCTTTTTCTTGACCTTTTTAATATTTCCAACAAGGGTTCAGGCTTGCCTCCCTCTCAGATGGTCAGGCTTAACAGTGTCTTCAGTGCAGTTTTCCTACAGATGGAGATTTTGCTCTAAAAATACTGATGTATGTACTCACACAGAATAAGCATGAGTGGGAAACCACAGAATTTCTCAGACTAGAAGATAATGCAGTCTTGAATTTTTTATTTACAGAGAGGTAAAAATTACCCACATGAATGGCTCGAACAGGATTAAAATTGTCAGTGTTGAATAATAATTCCAATTGCATGACCTCTTCAAGTAGTAAGTTTGTAATTTCGTGACCCTGAGCATATCTGTGGTTTTCCTCCAGCTTTCAACAGTCCATAGGTTGTTAACTGCTGATCCTTTGCTGGTGCACTGCTGTGATGAGGATGGTTACACTCCACTGCACCGTGCAGCATACAGCGGCCATGTTGATGTTGTGTCTGCTTTACTCACTGCCGGCTCCAAAGTCAACCCTCGCACCATCGACGGCTGGACGCCCCTTCACAGCGCCTGCCGCTGGAGCCGCGTCACTGTGGTGAGTTTCCTCCTGCAGCATGGAGCTGAACTGAACGCCCAGACCAACGGTGGGCTCACACCCCTACACCTGGCTGCTTCCCACACCAGCTCCACAAAAACAGACTCCGCACACACCTTAGAGCTGCTCCTCTCTCAGCGACACCTGAACCCGGGGCTCCACAGCAGCAGCATGGAGACGGCTAGTGAGGTGGCCCGACGTAGTGGTCCACATCACTTCCTGTTTGAGATGGTAGAGGACTGTGTCAATGTGGTAGCAGTGTCATGAACAAAATCATAAGTGCAAATCAATTCTCACATTTATTTTATCAGTCTGGACAGCAGATACATTAGGGCCACAGCTATGTCATTATCGTATAATCCTCCATTTATAAGTTTGATTGTATCACCTATAAAATGTAATTTTTTGGTCCAACCAAAAATCTTTACATTTAAGAAGCTGAAGCCAGCAAATCTATTGCATTTCTGCTTAAAAATCTAAGTTGTGTTGAAGTCCTTGGTCATCATAATAAATGAACGCTGTAGTTACATTGTCTTGCATTATTGATCTTTGAAAATCTGCTGTACACCTGCTTTTCTCCTCAACTGTTGTGGGGTATAGATTTAATAATTAACTACTTCAATGTTCTTTTTTCAAACTAGACTTGCCTGAGTTTTCATTTATTTTTCGCGTAAGGTATCACTATTATATTCTGTATTTAGCATCTATTTGCAAGCTCTTCATACACGTCTATAAAATAGCCCTCTTTTATTCCAATGAGCCACTTGAGGCAGAGGAACAAATGCAGCAGCTACACACCTGAAGCAGCTTTCTCATCTTGTGAAGGCTTCACAGATTTTACGTTAAGTGATATTTCATCGACTACTGACCCTGTTGGAGTAAATTGCCATGATCCTTAGATGAATGGAACAAGGTAAGTATTCAAGCATAATCACACATTGGTGTTTTGAATACAATAAATTGTGTTTTGTTGCAGAAATCGTTGAGAGTCATTGCAAGCAGCTGTTCTGTCCTCTGCTGAGGGGTGTGCGTTAACACTTACTGTTACACTGTAGCAAGGTACTATGTGTACTGTACCTTGAATTTGAAATATGTGGAGGACTGGTGTAAATGCCACAGCAAAGTATAACTCTGCTGTGGAAAGTCAGCCCACATTTAAACCTTAGATGAACCCAGAATATAGTCACTGAATGATGCAGATAGAGTGAATAAAATAACAGTTTTGCGAGAACAAAATCAGTTCAGGATAATCTCTAAAAGCAGCCCTTGTTTCACAAAGCTTACCTTCAGGGTGAGATTAGAAAATAATCACTTAGAGAATCTCAGATGACTCTGAAAGCAAAATTTTTTTTTACATTAATGAAGTACAATTTTTCTTAATTGCAGAGTTATAGCTGAGGTTTTTGTGGATGTCAACACACAGCTGATGTCACTGTGTAAGTAGCGTCTCATTAAACTGTCAGGTGTCATGTTTGAATATCAATCAAGCAAAATGATAATCTCTCGATTTTCCTTCTCAACAGAAATCTGTTGTTTTCTTATACAATGATTATTTCAACATTAATTGCAACTGTTTTACTAATTATTTTCTTGGTTCATCTGAAAATAGTAGAGATCTATCGCTTTTTGCAGATGTCAAAGTGATGCCTTTCAGTGCCTTTTTTTCATTTCATTCATCCAACACTCATTCACTTCATAAAATCCACATAGTATATTTGAAGCTGGAGCCTTCAAATATTGGCCTATTTTCCCTGTAAAAACAACGTAATAGTTGCCGATTAATTTTCTGACGATCAACAAATTGATTAATCAACTAAACACTTCTGCATAAAAAAAATCATCTTTTTGACCTGACAAACTACAAATGGGAAGGAAATTATGTGGTTTGGAAACAGGTTCCTATGACATCTTGTCATAGTGTCATCTTTTGTCCACACTCAAAAAAACTCACATTTTGATGTCAAAATACAGTGATGATCAATGCCATGTCATGATCATGTCTTTTCCTGTAATTGGAAACCTCCTACAGTGTTCTGTTTAGTCAGAGAGATTCTATTAATTTGTTTATTCATAGAAACAAGGACACTTGGTCACCAAGTGTCTGTAAACAGCTGATTTTCATCATCCACCCACTTTTTTTGTCAGTGAGATGTACTTTTAAACGACAGCACTGCAGGGTGGTGCTGGTCCATGGACAGCTTGATCTGAATAGATAAGTACTGGTATTTCATGACTTATACTTGTGCAGAGAGGAGAGAGGACAGCACTTCAAGTAAACCCATTCAATGTTTTGTTTCTGCTGTCATCAATCACAGTCACAAGACACTGCAGCCTGTATGTGAAAATTTTAGATCAAAGGCAAAGATAATACCCTGTATTTGAGGGTTTTTTAAGTCACTCTTTTGCATGGACATGGTGATTCTGAGCTGTTTATCGTGACTCCTGTCAAATCAAAATATAAAGTAATGCAAGTAATCCTAGCCTGCAAGATTAAATTAATATCAGTGAGCAGTGTCAGCCAGCAGCTAATACTGAGTGCAAGGACAGAATAACAACTTCAGAAAACAAGGCTTTTTTTTTTTGTTAAATGTGAAAACAAATGTCAGGCTCAAATATCTAACCTTAGGTGATGGAAACACAAAATAAAGACATTCCTACCTGCAGGGAAACTCTTGCCTGCGGTGGAGTTTCATGCACCCCATTCTTCTCTCTCAGAGCTAATGCCAAAGTCATTTGCAGAAAGCACCTGCTGTGCAGCCGCAGACTAAAAATGTAATTTCATTGTATTTAAGAAGGGAACTTACATCAGAACATAAAATGACACTGGGTTGTAATGCTTCAAAGGGCATTATAAAGCACATGCAACAACACAACAAATATCGAAATCAATAAAACAGTTCAATATCTATAATAGAAAAATAAACACAACAGATGACAATAAAAAATGAAATGAAATAGCTCAACATACATAGTGGATAATACACACAATATATAGAAAAAGAAGAGAAAAGGTCTCAGTATACAGTATATAGTGTGCAATGTTGTGTAAACAGAGTGGAGTTCAGTATAGTGACTTTGTAATTTGATTACTTCAGTAACAACAGCCAACAAGTTTTTAGCCAGTTTAAGTGAAAAGTTACAGAGAGAGAGAGAGAGAAGTTCTTGTCACCTGGTTAGTTTGATTTGTGCCTTTGGCCTTTGCTATATAATTCACAATTCAGAGAGGAGAGTCAGCCTGCAGGTGGATGACCTGGGGTCATACAGAATAGATTATCAGGTTTTGGACAAATTTCAACTCAGACTGTTGAGTTTTGACCCACCTGCAATTAAATTAGCTGTTTATTCCACCTTTACGTGTCATCGTCTAATGTCTAGTGTAATGTAATAAGAGTGGTTGCAAAATGATTAAACTGGATTAGATATAGATTCAAAGGCATCTGCATCCCAGAAGAGTCCGTAGCTCCAAGCGATGAGGTGACAGGTAACTTTAAGTCTTCTTCTCTTTCAGACATCTCTGCTTGGAGGAGATGCAAATATGTGAATGTAAGAACTGTCCCCAGCTTTCTGAAAACAGTATTTTGTAGTGTTTATACTTAATCCACAATTCAAATGCACTGATAGAAGACAGTTATTCTCTGATCAACATATGCAAGCTTCAAAGTCAGCTCTAACAATGTTGCTGATTGTCTTTTTCCTTGTGCTCTTGCAGAAAAATATTTCAAATTAGTGTCACTAATAGGTTTGACATCCTATTGACATGTCTTGAGCGTCATAGTGCATATATCTACCTTTGGGTGTAAATCTAGCAACGTTTTGCAGCAAGTAGCAGTAGTTCTTTTCCCTCCATCTCCAGTGCAGTAGTGGGTCAGATAATCAGTTATATCTACATCCCTAGTTTTGTGGAGACTAACTGCACAGAGGCTGGTTCTGTAAAGTGACCGCTCAAAATCATGCTTAAGGTATACAGTGTGTGTGTATGTGTGCTCTTTGTGAGGACCAATTTGACTCTTGAGAGTGAGGACATTTTGTCTGTGAAGATGATGAAAGTCCTCACATCTTCAAAGGGCTGTTTGAGGGTTAAGACTTGGTTTTAGGGTTAATGGTGGAATTACTGTTGATTTATGTTAAGCTTGAGAAAAGGGCTGGAGTTAGTGGTGGTGGTCAAGGTTCAGGTTATGGGCTAGAGAATTCGTTATTTTAATATTAGCAACCTTAAGAGTACAGTGCAATAATACAAGTCATCTTTTAGGACTTGCATTACCAGTTGGGGTACTGCAATTAGCTGTTAACACAACATTCACGCCTTATAAAGCTTGCTGTTTTAGCAAGTTCAATGGGTTTATCTTTTTATTTTATTTTATTTTTTTGGCTGGACCGCTGCAGCAGGGCTATCCCTATAATCATAACTGTCTGTGACTGCCTGAGTGATGGAGTTCAGTGATCATAGTTCCACCATTGGTCAGCCGAATACCACGTGACTGAATTAGAATTTGCCTATTGGCTGTTGCTTTTTCAAAATGATTTGGTGTAAAGAAGTTTATATTGGGGGGGCGTTTACAACCTGCAGTGTTGCCAACTTAGCGCATTTGTTACTAGATTTAGAGACCTTTTTCAAAAAGCATCTAGCCACAAAACTTGCAACTTTTTGGACAAATCCTGGAGAGTCGCCAGTGCTGCCTCTCACGTCTACGCTGTTCAATGAGTGGCAGTGAGACTAAGCAGCGGTTTCTTGCCCAGATGGAGGTTGTTTGCTCTGTAAGACATAAAACATATTCTGTCGCTTCTAACTTTCTCCCTGAGTAATAATTTTACAAGTACCTATACCCAAAATCGCAGTACAGTCTTTGTCTTTAATTTATGTGTTTGGTGATTTTGTCAAATGACGTCATGGTTTTAAGATCAAGATTTTAGCAGCAGCAGCGTAGGAGCTTGGAAATGGCTTGGAAATTAACATGTAGTCTTAATGGGCCGTGTTAGTCACTATTTCAAACTTTGTTCCATTGTCCAACAAAAGAAACAGAAAAACATGTAAATAAGAACAGCTTCATTGGAAATTGGGCTGTATTAAAACACTGTATATGTCAGCATAGAGAGTGGGAGAGAAGCAAACAGATAAAGAGCTGAAACCAGCTGATACCAGGCAGATTGAAAATAGGACACCTTGATTTCACGGCAGTATTCAATTTCGCACAATGACCATACACGGTAAGTTGTTGACCTAGTCTTGTTTTTTTTCTGAATCCAGAAACAATGCTGATGAGAGTGAAACTAAATGGTAAAGTTGCCGGCTGTAAAACCAGCTGAAAGATGCTCTCTGTGGTGTGGAGAGGGGACTTCAGAGTTGCGGGACAATAATATGTGGGTTCATAACTATAGAATGAGTGATTCCTTTCACATTACACACAAGTCATTATTATGTCTCAGCCAAGGAGGTCGTTTTTCCACCAATGCCTGTTGGTTTGTTTGTTTGTTTGTTTGTTTGTTTGTTTGTCAGCAGGAAAAAGTACTGAGCCAATTTGCAACACGCTTGTTGGAGGGATGGAGCATGAGCCATGGAAGAGGCCATTCAATTTTAGGGCAGATGTGATTAAAAGGTTGGATCCAGGACTTTTTTTTTATAAATCACTTTCCTTGTGAGATTGGGCATTTTTAAACATTTTCTTTATATTTCTCAGGAAATAATGTATAGCACCGCTACACTCTATAATGTGCTTAAGTGTCTTCACTCACCTTAGGCTGGAATGATGGGGTGTTTGGGTTCGATTTCTTAAGGTAGCAATCACGGAGGGTTACCTCTTTTGAGTGAATTGATAAATGCTCTACTAATGATTACATAACATGTCAATCTTAGCAATACATATATTCACTTCGGTTAGTCTATATTTTAAATAACTGATCCCAGACAACTCTTAAAAATGAAAAGGAACAGATATTTATTGTCAATATTTTTAGGAGTATATAAACAATATTAACCTATACTATTGAGATGAATCAAACCCCAAATTCAGATAATTAGACCACTTTAAAATAACAACCAATAACCTACAAAATAATATTAAACCAAATTACCTTTTCCAAAATTAGCAAATTAATAAATACCTCTGGAAATAATAATAAACAAAAATACCTTTACAAAATGAGTTTATCAATAAATTACCGCAAAATACATGTAAGGCTATAATAAAAAAAAAAATCAAAATTGACCTATATACCAAGATATCGAAACACAAACTTAAATGTCTTGTCTGTGGCAAATTACTTAGACCTCACCCCTTTTACACTATTCCTCCATAACAGATTTACATCAAATACATAAAACTCCACAGCCCACATGCGCGCACACACACACACACACACACAAAACAAAAACGTTGCAGGCCCGTGTGCCGACAACATCCTTATCTTCAGCAGGGCAAAACACAAAGTTCAACTCACCGTTTTGGCGGCAGTCCTTATAACTCCGATGAGAGAAGTTAGATGGCAGCGGCAACGCAGTCTTCCTCAGGATGCACACCAACCGCTTTTTCCGATCAGCAATGGTGTCCTCTGACCTTGCAACTAGTAAACCTTAGCATAACACCGACACACTACGGGAGTCCTGCCCGATTAGCAATGGCGTCCTCTGGTCCAGCGACACGCCGCCTTCAGTTAGCACAGACACACTCCTGCAACGTGTTACTCGAATCAACCGTGATTGAGCAAGACCATGGCTGTCCACCTTTCTTCTGTTTACACACACTTTCAACAGCTGTTTTGACCTAGTGTTTTGTCGGTATTTCTCCTGCTCTGCGTCTCTCTCGCTCCCCTGTCTCCGTCATCCCGCCCTCTACCACACCTCTGATCAATTACCACAGGTGACACAGACTGATACCTGCAAAAACCAATCAGAGAAACTACAGACACTTTAGTTTACTAAAGTTTGCTGCCCGTATTGTTTAGAACGGTTATTTTAACTATTTGTTTAACTATTTACATCATGTCTTTCTTATTTGTATGATGCTCTACTGTGTGCTTTTCTAGTTTCCATTGCTATTACAAAAATCTTGATTAGTGCAACAAGGGTACAACCATTTAAAACTATGATCCAGTGAAAGCATAGCCTCATGACTCAAACAACAGATAACAGACACCGAACATCAAATAAACATATACACAGTAAAAACACATTCAAGCACATTTAATGTGTCTATATAAAAGCAGGTAAAACCAGTTAAAAACTGTTTTAAGATCTTCAGGCTGACTGGAAAGGCACTATCACCCATTGCACGCACCCTCAGCCAGCGCACCAACTCAGCTGCAACATGTATGTTAGATGAGGCAATGATTAGGTATATTTATGCAATTATTTACTTTGCGAGAAAATGGTTGATGAAGGGTTTAACATTTAATCAGTGAGGCAGCCACTGATTCAGTTCCAAAACATTCACCCACTCCCTTACCCATCACAAATTAATCCTTATTCTAGTTCAGACTTGATCACATCGTTGGGTTTGTCACCTGCAGCTCCTGGCACTGTAAGGACACCACATCCTAGAGACTCGCAGGAGGAGTTCAGGAGTGCAACCAGTGTCTTTTTTATATACCTTTCTTCTCAACATAATTATTTCAGCTTTTGTCATTCTTCAGCTTATTCTGTGTCACTTAGTGCATGTAGAAACATAATCTGAGTGAGACAACCATTTCTTTTTAAAACACAGCTTTCTTCCTGGCCTTTGAGTTTGCTTAGGTCAATAACTGGAGAAGAGTGACAGCGTAAATATCTCATAAATGCTTTAAAAGTAGTCTTTGTTGTTTTTCAGCCAATTAAAAAAAAAATCAAAACAGTAATCATAATATAATCACTTAAAAGGCTTAGAGACAGCGTAGGCATCATTAGAGCTAGTTTATGTAAACAACAATGTGTCTACCTTGTATTATAGTCCTTACTGAAATGGGCTAAGTGTGTGTTTCCTCTAAAACTAGGTATAAGGGAAAGAGAGTAAGTTAAGAACAAATGATGTTAAAATCACATATCATTTTGTTCACTGCCACAGTGAGAGATGTGTGTGGTAATTGGTGTTATTGTTTACACTGAATGTATGTAGCGAGTGTTCCACATCTGGAAAAAGAGCTGTTGCTAAATCCTGATCAATGTTGGCATGTTTAGTAGTTAGTCATATTTAGTATTGAATCTTTGAGCTAGTTTGAACTAATGCCAACACATCGTCTTTTACACAGTTTGTCCTTCATCGCTTTTCATTGCATCCTGGCAATCACCATGACAGAAGTCACAGAACAGACTTTATGTTGCCCATAAAGTTGGAATAATTTTGTTTCCAGACACAATCCTCTGTTTATTCCTATTTAAATGCATCAGTAATCACTTTTGACCAGGTGCAATGATTACATTATGTGTCCCCATTACTCAGGTGAAATGAAATAAATCACATTGTCACAATCATTTCATGGAAAGAGGTAAAAAAATATTTTATTCCAACTTTATGAGCAACAGTGTGTATATATATATATGCCTTTAGGTTGTTTCTTATTATGTTTATATGTAATTGTAAACAAACTTTTCTTCATGAGATGGGGAAAATATTATTCCACCTTTCGCAATCTACGGACAAAAAAAAGATAATTATAATGCTGTCTCTGTTCGTGGTAAAGATTCTAACCTGATAACAAGCACTTTAAGTCAACACAAAGTATATGTATGTAGAGTTAAGAGCAAAAATTGTCTGTAGCGCATATTAATGTTCACAGATAGTTGTTTCCCCTGCAGACTATTATTTATTTTTCTAGCCAATTTAATGTAATTGCTGCCGTGAATAAATCATTCCTTGTCATGGTGTACCAGCATGTTATAAAACCTATGTGAACTGCAGTTATAAAGACCTAGCTTCCCAAATATGTCATTTGAAATGTGATTTTTGGATCAAAGGAATAGTTAGATATTTTGGGAAATACACTTTAGATGAGAAGATTGATATTACTTTAATATCTTAGCTTAGCTTAGCATTAATACTGCAAGCAGGATGACATGGTTAGAGTATCTTGGCTGTGTCCAAGTTTAAAAATAACACCAACCAGCACCGCTAAGTTCACAAGTTAAGATGTTTTATAACCTTGTGTATCCAACAACAAGCAAGAAAAAATATCTTTGCTTTGAAAATGAGACACAGCCAATTACCTCAGCTGAGATTTCATGACGATAGCTCTTAGAATCTAAGAGCTATCGTAGACTTAGATAATATTTGTGGAAGGACAGGGCAAGCAGGAATAATCGTTATTTCATTTAAGGCATGTTCTGTTATCAACATTAGATTTATAAAGCTGAGGTTTAAGGTCAAACAAACACAGGTGTATTGTGAGGAACATACAAAGTTGTGTGACATATTTGTGAAAACCCACATTTCACCATAGTGACGCAGAGCTGCAGCATACTCCATGACACAAACGCAGTGTGCCAGAGCTGGACTAATGATTTTTTCAGATGTATAGCTCTGGATAGTTTTCTTAACATCACAGCAAGGAATAATTTTCCCCTAGAAATTACATTTATACTGCAGGTAACATAATTGGCTGGCAGTTGATGAAGCAAGAGGGAGAGTAAAACCTTGTTGTGAGTGCAAAAATTCAGCCCCATATTGACAGCAAGAGGAGTCTCAGGGAAATGACAGCAATGTGGCTGTGGCTGCAGTGTGGGTTCATTTAGGTGTCACTAGAAAGCTGGTTTAACGCTGGTAGAAAGAAGAGTCATTAGGCTTTGTGGTCCAATTCTGTCGGGCTCTGTTTTCGTGGTTTGTGTGTGTATGTCTCTGCAGTCATTTTATTAGTTGCTGCTTTTGGAGAAGGTGCTGCTCCCTGCACTTTTAAGTCCACATAACAAAAGTTGGTACAGATAAAGCACAAAAGTTCATTCTGAGCAGCATCTCGCAATCTTCATTAAGCAAACGCTATCTACCAACTAAGACTCTCAGATGTTAAAAGTAAAGTCATCAAGTAGACCTTGATTCAATGGACATACTTTAAACCTGCAATAACTAATAATTGAGCTCTGTTTTTGGTCTCCACCAACTCTTGAGGGAAACGCTCTTGAGCTGCTAAATGCTTCACTATGTTGACAAACTGTGCCTGTCAGCATTTGATCAGTGGTGACACTGCATTCATTGGGATAATGATGTTTCTTGCTCATCTAAAAAATGAAAAGTAAAAGAAGACCACAGCTTATTGGACCAAAGTCAGGGAAACTGCTTTCATTGTCTTTCTGAATGGTACAATGAATTTCCTCAGGAGTGGGTGAGAGTTCATTAGAGGTATATAAAAAGCATATTTGTCACAGTGCTCCAACGATATAGATGTCTCACTCCTCCAGACTATGAGTCATGCGACCTTAACTCAATCGTCTCATATGAAGACTGCAAACAGGTTCAGATATTGTTTGATATGACTTTGAAAAGCAAATTGTGAATTTTCATTAACTTTACAAATGTTACAATATAATATTTTTATATCAGTGCAAAAAGAAATTGCTTGAATATGGAAAATTAACATTACCTTGGAGAAGTCATGTCCCTAAGATTATATTTTGAAAGCAGAGTCCCAGTATCTTCTGGGTTTATGAAAGAAACACTGTCCTCTGAGTGTAGTTTGCACTTCATCCTGCCACATTTCATAAATCAACCTAATAGTGGTTTCATCTTTCACTGCAACCTAACTACCTCTTATATCTAACTGTATTCACTGGGAATCCATGTCAGAATTCAAAAAATGTAGATTTTCACAACTTTTTTTAATTGCTTACATTGCTACGTATAATCTTCTTTGACCACAGTAATTCTCAAGGGAAGGAGAGGCTGCTGGCAGTACTGAAGAAATTGCAGTAAACAGAATGGCTAATTAACACAGCTTCAGAGTAGTGTGTGACTGTGTGGGTGTGTTCATGAAAATGTATGTTTGAAGGTATCTAGGGGTAAGTCAGTTTGCTTTTTTTCCACCTGCACATACACATACAGGACCCTCCTAGGAGAACATATCAGTAGTAGAAAATCACAAACATTTAATTGTGTTTTTGTTCCAGTTGGTTGCCTTGGAAAACAGAGGTAATGTGAAAGCTGAATGTTAAAGCACGACAACATAACCAAGAAGCCTGCGAAATACAACAGTGTGATGATATCTCTTAAATAACTGAGGGGATAAGGGAGCAAACACTTGCTTGAAAAACTGTTGTCAAGATATTTTTTCCTGCCATATAATACATCCACTTCAGGTGTTCAGCATGAATCTAAAGCCATGGCGGAAGTGACGAGAATACATTCAGAGCCCCAAGTTACTGAAATGTCAGTGAAGCATGCACATATCTATCTATCTATCTATCTATCTAATCTTATCTCACATTGGCAGCTATTCAATCAAAATTCTCTAGTGGTTTTAATCAGAAATAGTAATGTAAAGAATGTTCGTTGTCTGTATATTGAACCAGGACTAATCCATTTGTTTATTAAATCAAGCCTAATGGCGGCTAATGGCTTTTAATATACTGCACTACCTAGAAGTGTCTGATGAACTTTTTGTTTTTGTAAATCCTCCTTTTCTTACACAAATAACCTTGACAGATACATGCTTTCCAATTCCTGTATACCATTTTACTCCAAGCAAGATAAGTGTCAAATTATGTCATTTTCTTAACCAATTTAGCTTGCTCGGGATCATGGCTCCTACAAGCCAGCTCCAGTATGCATCAGGTAAGAGGTGCAGAGATTCCCTGGCCATTTCCATCTCAGAGCCAAACCAAATCCATATCACACAAAAACAAACAGATTCGACAGATTTATTGGCATGAACACGGGGAGAAGGGGAAGGTGAAAAGTCTAAAAGTAAAAGACTGCAAGCTGGTTCTGGTGGGGGTTCAAATCAAGGAACTTCTTTCTGTGAGATGCAGTGGTAAATAATAGAAATTCTTATCACCACAATGTAAAAGTGACTGTCACACTGTCAGCAAAAGGTATGCTGTAGTGAGATTATATTTGAATCTTTCTTTTATAACTGGCAGGCAGAGTCTGACATGAGCTCATGAGCTGTTTCTTGCCATCAATTATCTGCTAACGTGCTTGACAGCAAGGCACTTGTGATCTTTGAATTCACACATCAAAGGCATCATATAATGTCAAAACCGTTCGCCTGAGTGTGTCATTTCTATATGATGGCAATGTCAGCCAGTTAGTTGGTTGGCCAGTCAGTCCGCCACTTTGAAATATCTACTGGAAGGATTGCCATGATGTTCACTACAGGCAGTCGTGGTCTCAAGAGAATGGATTTTACAGATTTTTTTGATCTCCTGACTTTTCAACAAGCATCATGATCAGGTCAAAGGTTTCAATCATCTCTCGAAATATCTCCATATTTACTTGATGGATTTCCATGAAATTTGGCACACACATTCAAGATTCATGTAGATGAATTGTAATCACTTTGATCTTCTCACCGCCAGGTCAAATTTTCAATTTGTCCAATACTTTGGTTCATAGTATTGATGACATTCTCATCAACCTGAGCTGCACTTTGTCTTTAGTGCTTATTACCAAGACTAACCCGACTAAGATGGTTAACATGGTAAACTGGCCACTGAACTTCCCCATGTTATTGTCATTGTAAACACGACATGATGTGGTCATAGGGAATTAGCTGAAAGCACTTCAGTAGATTCACGAGTCTACAGCAACGCTCGTAGCACAACTTCAAATGTGTTGCAGAGAGCCTGGTACATTTCACGAAGGAGGTCTGTGAATGGAAATCCTGGAACATAGCTGTTTTCACAGATTTCACATGCTTTGACTGCTTGTATACCTGCCTGCTGACCTGCTCAGTGCCCACCTCAGGAAACCCACATTCTGTGAAAGCTTCAATTAAAGACAGAATTTCTGGCCCTGACCTTTGACACTAGACAGACAGTTCTTATTTGAATCCCCAGTGGCTGCTGACCTCTCTGTACTATTGTGTCCATGTATAATAGTGAGTATATAGTTGTAAATGGCCTACATTCTTATATGCAGCAGGGCAAAGAGCTCAGTCACACATACAGCATGTTCATATACCAGTGCTGACCATTTGCCACTGTTAACGTGTGGGTGTTTTTTTTTTTCTTTTTTAAATCCACATCTTAGCCATCTCAGAAATTTATATCTGGTCTGCCTCTCTTCATCTGCATGCCCTCCTCTGTAATTGCTTCAGACCCCTGAGGAGAATCAAAAATTTCCCTCCTTAGCATGATTAAATGTCATTAAATGTCAAGTTTTGTGAAAGGTAGGACTGCAGGCATGCAGTCTGTTATTTGTGCAGCCTCACAATACCGCTTTTACTGAGTAAATATGAAGCTATACTTTTATGTCTTCTATAAAATTATTATGGTTTGATTATGACGGGATGATGACCCATTTTGTCCCTTTACTACCATCTTCTGGATAAAAGGAAAAACAGCAGCTTGTCCTGCATTTTTTTAATTAACATTATGTTTGGAAATGCATATACAAATAACCGCAATATAGATATTCCTGAGATTATAAGCAACATTCTTTGACAGTATTCACTCTCAAAATATGAACACCTCAGTCTTTCTTGAAAGCTCTGACATTTAATTTGGAGAGAGACAGGAATCTCTTAAATGCCAAGGTCCTTAAGAACTTTTGCTCCTACAAAGCTTTTACATTTGAGTGTAAACACATTCAGCAATGCTCATTAACACAAATATGTATTTGCTGCAGCTCTTAAGTTTGTTTTTGCATTCACCTTGTTGACGGCTTTTGCTGAGAATATTCTACATTCATAAATCATAGAAAATAGAGGAAGATAAAAAGGAGTTCATCAACTTTGTCCCTATGAACAGGGGACCCTGGAAAATGTGAGTCCATATGTAGTGTTGCTGCTGGAGGAGCCAGTTGTGATAAGATTGTGTTATTTTTAAAAAGCACAGAGAATATAGAACCTCAAAACAAAAAGGGACATCACGCAGGGATTCCTGCTGTTTAGCAGCCAGCTCATGCTGAGTGAAGACTCTGAGCTTGACAAACCTTGGCAATGATCAGAGGTGGTTCGAGCTTGTATGGTGCAATGGGAAAATACCGCCTTCAGGCCCCCCGCCCTAGCTACAACTAAAGACACACTATTCTGTGCAAATTGTAATTTTTTATTAAACAAATTATCATATATTTAGTTGTTTTTTAAGTTATGATAATTTATTTAATAAAATATATGATGATACTGTAAGATAATGACTGCAGCATGTTTGAAAATATTTCTGTAAATTTCTATAATATTCCTGTGATATTATACCCTTAAGTATTCTGATAATATTTCTGTTAATCTGCTATAATATTACTGAAAATATTCTTGTAACAAATTATCATAACTTTTAAAAAATAAATAAATGATAAATACCAATTATATACACTCATAAAAACCAAAATAAAGTCACAACAATAGAAAGAGTCTCTGTCCCTCTTATATACACACAAAGTACTAATCTGCACAAATCATTCATCCCACAAATGGATGAACAAGAGAACCTAGTCATTATTATTATTATTATTATTATTACACAATTCTAAAGCCTGACTTTTATATACAATCATAAATACCAAAATAAAGTAACACATCTCTCTCTCTCTCTCTCTATAGATCTATATAGATCTATATATATGGATATATAGATACACGGTGGTGTGCAGACTAGTTTATTATTCGAAACGATTTCACAGTATTATGAATGAATTGTGGTTTATTTGGCAGCTTTTCCTGCTCTGGCTGATTTTACTAATTGCATAAGTTTTTTCCAGAGATAGAAGCGCAAACTCCCCCAGCCCCCTTCCCAACTACACCGCCTCTGAGAGTGAGAGGACGAACTATAAATGGCGTCTGCTCTGACACGGTGACATGACGTCATTAATGTGATGCGCAAATGAGCGATAGCAAACCCATCGCGCAAATGTTTGTTTTTTTTGCAAGCACCCCTTCATATCAGAAACTCAGATGTCAACTGAAAACAAAAGCAGCCAAAACGCCCCTCCAGCTAGCTAGCTAAGCTGCAGGGTTCACTTGTATGTATACCTGTTCAGTTTCCTCCTCGTTGATCCTCGTTGGAAATTCGCACGGAGAAATCGAAGCGAACGGACGAAGTTTCGTGAACGCGGCGTTTGAAATTTTTATTGTTTGAGTTTAGTTTTGTTGTTTTTGTTTTTGCTTTTCCACATACACAATCACATTCACACACACACACACACACACACACACACACACACACACACACCAGTGTGATGTACCTGAGGTTCGATCCCACGTCTCCATGTTGAAAGTCGGCGTCCTTCCTCTCCAGACCAGCTTCAGCGCTGGTCGATGCTCAGACTCGGAATCTGACTCACCTGTAGCAGGTGTGGATGAGCCGTACCAAAGCCTTGTGTAGAATTCACACTGAAACGTGGCGTAGGCTACGCACGAAGATGGAAAGATGCATACACACCAAACAAATTTTTTTCTCGACCTTTATTTAACCAGGATTGTCTTCAAATGATTCCTGGCCAAAATGTCACCACATTCATGTCATAGCCTATGAACCAACACAGAACAAACGTTCACAGAGGGAAAAAGAATAAAAAACAACTGTACAATTTATTAACTAAACATTTCCCAACAAAGAACTCTAACAATACATTATTGCACTTAAACACTTAATTGCTTAAATATTCCTTGATTCCATCACAAGCAAACAGACCTTAACTTTTATTAGACACAGGTGGGTCATATGAAGTTGTATGCCAGTGTCTTCACAGTCTTGAAAACTGAGTTTTCAAGGCAGTATAAGTCACCCAAAGATTTTATACATAGACCAAACAGTCTTCGTTTTTAGACTCTATATAGGCTGAGGTTGAAAAAAACTGGATCCTACAGGATCCTCTCAAGCACCCAGTTTGTAAGGCAGGGTTTCTATGTTTTACAGAGATAAGGCCTGATAATGTCATCAGGGTCATTTTCTCACACTTTTCAGAGCCACAGAAGGTTTGAATAGTACTCATGACAAGTAAACTGAGCTCTATGTGTAAAATCAGTGGAGCACCCCCTCATCTGCTGCTACATAAGGTTGAATGCTCTGGAAAAAACTGAAATGTGGACTGCGAGATTTTCATTTTCATCCGCAGATAAAGAGAGTGAGATGAATTGCCATCGTGTGACCATGAACTACAGACCTCCTAATGATAAAAGGTGTTGTATTAAATGCGAATGACCTCCTTGACTTTTTTCCAGCTGTTCCCTGACCATTCGTTGATCATTTTGACACCTTCAGGGTGGATGCTGTGACCTTTTTGGTCTGGTATTCAGACAGCTCATGTTGTCTGTTCCCAGTGCTCTTCCAGTTTCTTACCTTTGCTGTTTTTTTGTTTGTTTTTTTTTACCTTCAGTGACAGTTTACATACAGGAAACTTAAGGAGTACGATATGTAACAAAGGTACCCAGCTGGAATTGATCTGGGGACATTGCAGTTCTGTGTCTTAATCACTAGGTCACCAGTTTCACTAAGGTCATAGTCTGTTGCAGGTCATGTCACAGGTAACTCCAGTCTTTCTCTTTGGAAGATGCCGATCTTCAAATCATATTAGAAACATCCTGTTGTTCAAAATATGATTTAACAACATCTCAGCATTCTCGAGGGCTTTTGGCTGTCAGTATTAGTCTGCACAAGTCTGCCTGAATTAAAGTGTTCAGCAGAAAATGTTACATATTAACATAGTTTCCTCCCTCTGAATGAAAGTAACTACAGACAATGTAGAGTTTGGTGTTGCTGCAGATGACAGATTCATGGCGACTCTTGCTTTCATTTGAGAAGTCCCAGATTGAAAGTGTAGACAATTAATTGTAGGTATAGAGCACCAACAGCCAACTAAGAAATATAATCATAAAATGCTTTCTCAGGCATCTTTAGATGAGTCAGACTATCAGTACACAAATCCACTCAACAGTTTCACATTCAGGAGAGAACGTTTTCTTTCTTTTACCTGGAAATCTACTGGTATTCTCAGAACTATTCCTCGCACTGCTTTCTCATAACTGTTAAGGGTTTATGAACCAACACAGCCATCTAGTGGCTTTAATGCTGAACTGCAAGTGGGATACAAAGTTGTAAATACTGGACTCAATTACATAACTTGCAACACATTTTACAATAATATAAGCGTTTTACATTTAAGTAATGACTTCCAAATCCCTGCGATATTTTCACCAAAAAGAAAAACAATTCACTTTTGGCAAAAGAAGGCACTGAAATAAATAACCACAGCACAAAACATAGAGCTTTAAATTTTTATAAGACTTATAAAAAAAGAAAAAACATAACACAATAACCAAGGCATGTCATACATTGTGTTTTTTCTTTGTTTCTCTGAGGAGTATTTACAAACAGGCTTATGTACAGATAGCAATAACTCAGAAATGGAAAAAAAGCTACATATAGTCTAGCACAAACAACCAGTTAGCATAATGATAATATATTTGTTATGTACAATGTAACTGGCAAGGCTAGAGCAAGAAAGAACATAAAGATTCTGCAAAAGGTTTAAATAACTTCAAGTATCTGTCTTGAGGTTTCATGGAGGTTTTAGTCCAATGGACGCAGATTTCCAGAAACACTGAAGAGAAACCAAAAATCTGGTCGAGCTGCAAACCATGTAGTGTGGCTGGGAAAGGACACAAGGAGCTCTAGCCGTTGGGGAAGACGAAAACAGACAATGCAACAAACGTGGCGACACATAACAATCACTTCTCAGATAAATGCCCACTTTTTTAAGAAACTTTGAACACAACCATGGCAAATCTCCTCTCCACATATAAAGTGATATCCAGCTTATTGGCCTATAGCACCTTTTTTTACTTCTCTGAACAACAAATGTGCAACAGGCAGAAAAAACAACAAACAATAGGAAACATGAACATACTGTTCCTCAGGGGGAAATGGTAGCTGTCGACATCTTGAGTGTCTGTTTATGGGAAAAAGAACGAGGACAGTTCTTAGAGTATGTTTCTTGGACATTGTAGTATAACTAACCATCTTAGGTATTCAAAAGTAACTTCATAACATTCTGATGCCATTTAATTGTTTCTGTCATGAAACCCACAACTCAAAAACAAATTATCGTAATGTGTAAAAAACAAACAAACTTCATAGTAACTGCAAAAGCGTAACTCATTCCTCATCTAGTACCTTATATGTAAATTAAGGTCCAAATATATTGAAACCAAAGTCAGAACTGCACAGTCAGCTGTATGAAAAGATGAACTAGCTTGTTTGAGGCTATTCTTCTAGGTTAGCGTTAGTTAGGCCTACTCTAATTATCAAGCCACTATTAAGAAAAGTGTGGCCCAGGCACAGGCCATTTGTCCTATTAACGTCTCCAAGTGCATAAAACACTAATGCTACTTCACGACGTTCATATAACAACACTGTAGGGCTCAGTTGCCTCCCTTGTTTACATTTCAGTTTAGTGTATCTGTTATGGAAGGAGAAAAACATATCCATATACAACACAACACAGGCTGCGGCCAGTGCCATGGTCTCCGAAATCCCCCAAGGCATGTCTCAAACGGCACCCATCCAAGTGCACTGCTTTTGACAAGACTTGCGCTGTAACCCTTAAAACAGGAGCACCATAAAGACTCTAGTGTCATTTTTTAAGACCTTAAAGTAGAGCAGCGAAATAGTGAATTGAAATTTCTGTTCCTGTTTGGCTCAAAATAAAAATGCCATCAGTTGTCAAATTAGAAGCCATGTCAAAAACAAACAAATTTATGACCGTCCTCTCAAAATTAGTGCATTTCCTGGGCAGCAGGGTACCATTTGAGAATCTGCTCTGATCAGCTGCTCCACAGACGTCCCTCTTCCAGCCCCCCTCCCCCCCTCCCTCCCTCCCTCGAACACTTCCCCCTCTCAACAGACAGTGAGGGGCTGTGGTTCGTTTTCACGCCGCTGGTTTTTCTTCAACAGCTGAATGCGGTTGTGGCAGTAGAACTTGATGGCTCGCCAGTCGCGATGGTTGCTGACCAGCAGGGGACACTGCTGCAGGCAGCGCTCACAGTCAGCTTTGGCAGGGACTCGGAGCTCTGTGATGTTTCGGGTTAGGTGCTCCTCGACTGCTGCACGCTCCGCCTCCGACCAGGGTCGCTTCAGAACGCCTCGCTTTCCTACAAGAGAGGAGAGATGAATAGAGTTACAGATTACATTTTCTTTTAGCAGCTTCTCTTCTGCATGAGGCTGGTGAAACCTCCAGTAGGACCCAAACCATTCGCAAGTTCCATTTCCAAGCAGAAAATGTTCCATATGCTTCATGGTTTTCGCAGCTACATCAGCCTCGTAGTCAGAAAGCAATACAGCTATAATATTACTATTAGAATTAGGCATTTGAGTTTCTCATAATGTTAATGTTTAAATGACACTGTTAGAACACAGTTTGACTCTGACTGAGGAAGATCTAGGCCACCTCCAATCAGATCTAGGTCACTTTCAATCAAGTACTAAGTCCCTAGCATTTCTCAGTTCGTTAACGTATATCCCTTACTTTTTTAATTTCTCAGATTTACAATTAATGAGAAACTGAAATCACCGTACATCAAAAATGTCTTGATCTATAAAGAATAGTTTGCATCTCCCAACATAATGTCTTGATTGTTTTTCATGATAAGCAGAGGATCCAGACCATGACAGTAACATTTGCAAATCAATCTACATCACTCAACAACTAACATGGCAGAATGAGATCAGTGGATGCAGCAGATAGACATTTTTGTTAAATGGGAAATTCTGAGCTTGTACATATTATTTTGTGTCTGTTGTATGTGTTTGCGACAGTGTGCATATCCTGCAAGTCCACCAGTGAACCTCCCTGCTGGGATAAACATGTTACGGTACACCTTGTGCTTCAAACTTAAATACTGACTAGGAGTCTGTCTGACGAACCAAAGAGCTTGAACTGCCTTTGTTGTAATTTTTCGCCTCTCTTTACCTTTAAGTCTCAGCTTGTACACACAGAAAAAGCCAGGGAGACAACTAAGTGTGCTCTGCTTATTTTTCTTTGTCTTTTTTCTCATTTGTTAAAGTATGTTTGTTTTCTCTTCAGTATGTTATTATTGTTGTGTTTTTGTTTTTCATTTCATCATTTCATTCTTTCTTTTAATCTCATTTTCTTTGTTTTTACCTTTGCACTGCAATGTCTTTTAATCTCACCTGCACATTTTTCTTAATTTATTTTGTTGTTTTCCTACAATTTGCTTCCTGCAGCTCTGTGTTTCCTTTTGTTACACTTTTATTTGAAACCCAAACAAACCTGATTTGGGCTGACCTGAGCCTCTCCTGCGGTTTGCGGGTGGAGGTGGAGGAGGCAGAGGGGGTGGCTGGGTGTTTTTGAGCTTCTTTGGTCGTCCCACCCGCCCGTTGTTCTTGCCCTTCCTGACATACAGCAGGGTAGGTGTAGGGTTCGGAGCAGGAGCAGGAGCAAGAGCGGGCACCTCTGGCTTCTCCTTCACCTGCTCCCCTTCAGACTCTCCTTCTGAGTATGAGTCTGCAGAGTTTCCTGACATAACTGGAGAGAGGGAGGGGGAGGAAAGGTTGGCAACAGGTTAAGAAAGGAGTGGAAAGCAAAAGCAGAACTTCATTTGTCTCATCTGTTACTAATCTCCATGTTCCCAATAAAACTCCATTCACACACACATACAGAGAAACTGGAAGGAGGGTTATAATCCTTTTCCAGCCAGGGTTTGTTTGACATCATTGAGGAAGGGAAGATACAGCTTGTCTTGGACAACAGAACAAAACATCAGTCCCACTCATTCGTTCAGCCATCCATCCACCTCACCATCCAGTTCCAGGCAGATGTGGTTCAGGCTCATTCCTCTGAACAGCACTCCATCCCTCTCTCCACAAAGCACGACTCGGCCCACTCTGCCCATCAGGCCTGGGTCTTGGCCAATTCCAGCACAGTTCTGTGTCACATGGTACTCCCTTTCAAGGAAGTGCTCCAGCCTCTCCACAGCGCTGCCTCCTGGCTGCCCAGGTTCCTCTCCTTCTCCCAGAAGCAGCAGCTGGGTTAGAATTGCTACCTGGCGCCGTACCCTGGTCTGGGTCAGGGCACGGGGATTGCGGGTACCACTGGAGCGGGCCAGGCTCCGGAGGAGATCAGTGCCTCGCAGTGGTGTGGCAGGGGAGTGGTAGGGCCTGGCGAAGACATATGGGTTTGCGGGGTCAACTCCTACATCCTGCCGTGTCTGCAGGAGGAGCTCCAGGCATGGCTCACAGTGAGGGGGGAGGATGAGGGGCTGGACGCGTCCACGCTTACCCTGGACCCCAACTCTAGGGAGATGAGGAAGCACCAGGCGCTCAAAGGGGGACAGAGATGCCTCCAGTGGGGTGAGAGCTGGAGGGGCGCCAGGTGGGACAGGAACAGGACACTGGGGAGTGACACGGGCCCGATATTCAGCAATGGACAGCTTGGAGACCTCACACTCACGTCGCCGGTTGTACAGGATTAGGAGAGCCAAGCTGGAGTGGCAGAGAAGGCGCCAGGCCTCGGCTGACTGCAGCTGCCGAGACAGGGACAGGAAGGCTGAGTGCTGCAGCCGTCGAAGGTACAGCACCAGAGAGGACAAGGACGAGAGCAGAGGCAGCATGTGGTGACGCCCCGAACTACTGAAAATAGAGAGACAGTGAGTGATTAGTTCATTATTTTAATAGTTTCATTTACCTTACAAGTACTTCATGCATTGTTTGTTAGAGTATTTTTTATAACCCACTGGCATGTTACTACAGAGCCAGGCAGGTACCACAGGTGAACTTTGAGATTATTAATGTGCATAAATTAGTTTTTCTTCTTAGAGCTGCAAATAACAATTATTTTCATGATTTGATTAATCTAAATTAATTGTTTTGTCTATAAAATGTCAGACAATAGAGAAAAATACTGTTACAATTTCCCACAGCCCAATGTGACATTTTCAAATGTGTTATTTTGTCCGACCAACAGTCCAAAACCTGAAGATATTCAGTTTACTGTCATGCATGACAATGAAAAGAATCAAATCCTCACATTTGAGAGGCTGTAACCAACCAATGTTTGTCCATGTAGTTGGTTATTTATTTTCAGTCAATTTAGTAATCGCTTAATCAATGACTCTTTGCAGCACTAATTTGTTCCAGCGATTTAGTAATTCATACACTGTGAGCATGTGTTTGAGTTGTGTGTTAAGTTATTGAAGCAGCAGGAGGTTAAGTTACAGGTTACTGTGTCTAGGTGGCAAAGGTGCCAAAATAACCACTGAACTAATTTCCTCAAATTCAAAGTGTAAAGTTAGCACACTAATTGCCCTTATCAACACTCTGTTCCCATACCATTTTGATGATGCATCGTTTCAGCAGTTTGCTTAAAGCATTGATAATTGTCAGGAAATAGACTAAATGTCCCACTTTGGTCTAATAACATTTTACTCTGATTTTGGCCTAAAACTTGTGAATATACCTCAGGGTTTAGCTGTGAACATGATGTTGTGTTATCTTTGGCGTCTCTCAGTAATTTTTATGCAGTAATGTATGAAGTAGAGATCAGAGAACATATGAAGTAATTGCAGGATACAAATGATTAATTTGTGTTGAAGAATTATCAAAAAAAAAAAATGCCTAACACCTGTTCCACATGGTACACACTCACAGTCTCACAAATTTGCTCACAAAGCAGACAAAGACCTCATGTTACCTCAGCAAGTCTTTGTCCTTATCCTCTGTCCCACTTTCATCCTCCACCTCCATCACTCCATTCTCCTCCTCTTCCTCTTCTTCCTCATCCTCCTCATCTTCCTCTTCTTTTGGTGGCTCCATCTCTTTGGCCGACTTGCTGCTGAAGGACTGAGGACACACCACCTCTATATCCTCCTCTTCTTTGGGCCTCTTTACCTCCACAACCTCCACATCTTCTTCATCTTCGTCCTCCTCATCATCGTCCTCCTCCTCCTGTCTGTCTTTCTTAAGCCTCCTCATTGCTCCCTTCCTGGACTGTGACACAGCCACAGGGGGTGGGCTCCTCTTTAAGACAGACACCGGCACTGCATTCTGTCCTCGTGGAGGACTCAGCACAGGTGGGGTGGAGTTCCTTCCAGAGGAGGCGGGGGATTGGTTGGCTGCTGTGAGATTGGGTGGAGACATAGAGAGGTCCTGGACGCCACTCTGTGGAAGATCAGAACTGCGGCTCTGTATCGAGACCTGTGACGACCTCGAGTGCTGCTGAGTGTGTGTGGTTTGAGTTGTAGTCGGATTTGTGTTTTGTGCATGCAGGCGGGGCATCTGTGTGTAGCGCTCAACAAGGGCAGAGCACACCTCTGGTTGGTGGGCGTGGTGTTTGTCTAAGTGGCGTCCGAGGGAGCGGAAATGGCGTCCACAGTACTCGCATGTTTGTCGCATGGAGTCTATGGACACTCCTCCTCTGGGGACGCCTGCGTTGACGTTGCTCGTGCTGTTGGAGCCCAAAGGAGCTGGAGCTTTGAACAAAGGCTTAGTTGAAGAGGAAGAAGACGAGCAGGGAGGGGAGGACTGTGCGGGAGGGTGGAATGAAGGGAGCGGACGGTTGTGATGAGGAACGCTGGCAGGGGAGACCGGTGGTGGCCGCCCAGGTGGGATCCGATGGGGGGTCTTTTTCTTTGAAGGAGTGCCGCGACGTTTCTTGCGGCGACGTAGTGCACGCCCTCGGGGGCTGGTGTTGTCCTCATCCCCAGCATCTGAGTCACTGGCATCAGAGTGGGAGATGGGGGAGGAGGAGGGGGAGAGGGACCAAGAGGGGGTGACGTACTCCTGCTGCTGCTGTTGCTGCTGCTGTTGCTGCCGCTGCTGGGCTGTCAGAGAGAGGGGCTCATCCTCCTGCAAGTGAGGGGGGGGAGAACATCATGGGATTTGATTTTTGACATTTTTGCTCGACAACAATCACTTGTTACTTGTACTTAATGTGTCGTTTTGCTGTCTGAATAAATCTTGCTAACCTGGATCTTGATGGCCTTGCCAGAATAAGACCACTCTTGTTTGGTTTTTGTTCTTTGATGAATCAGATTAATTCCACTTCAGAAGTTCTCCATATTTTCCCCTAGTCACTTCTGGCACCCCTTCTGCAACACCTCAGCCCCCAGTTTGAGCACCATGGAAATAATGATTTCGCTTTTTAGTTATTTTTTCAAACTCATTACTTTGTTTTCTGCACTGTAAGTTAGTTTATTATAGTTTACTATAATTAACGTCAATGTTGACTTTAGTTCATGAGCATATTTAACTTTTGTCAGTCTAATTAGATTCTCAGTCAGGAGTGTTATTAAGTTCCAAAGCAATAAGCAAAGGGTGACCGTCACTGGCAAAAGAATCAACAGTGAATTGTCTGCACATGCGTGATTTCCCTTTCACAACATATAGTGTGTGACAGGAGGCAGAGAGACAACAGACAGTAGTCTGGCACTAAGCATAAGCAGGTTAATGTACTAATGCTGTTTTACTTTGAAGGAGTTAAACTCGATGACATCTTAACACACGTAATCAAACAGTTATCCAGAAGAGGGGGAGGAAGACTTTATGATAATGATTATGTTGAGTCCCACATCATGCTGTCCACCCACATCTATACAGGTGGTACCCTGCAGGCGCAGCAGTGCATCACAACCACATCAACAACCTGAGATGTGCAGCTTTATTTTAAATTCTAATGAAGATCATGTTGCCAAATTCGTAAGGTTGAATTTTGGGAAAACTTTGTCTTAAATATGCAATTAATAATTCTGTGAACACAATAATGACATTACTATCTCATTTTAAGTTATAAGTTTGCAAGTAACTTGTAAGCAAATAGATTCCTGTTTACACATCCAACAGTGAGAGAGCAACATTATCATTCATTTGGAGTTCATGTTTCTGGCCACCATGTGACTCTAATTCCAATATTAACTTTGTTTTTTATGATCTCTGCTAATTCCTGAGGGAAATATCTGGTAAATATTCCAGTATTTTTCACCAACCAGTCTGTCTGCCCTTTGGTGCTGAGCAGGTAGAGTACGGTAGGTTTTTATTGCTTTTCCACAGAAAACAGCTGCCTGCTGCAGCCAAAAACAAAATTTTGACAGTGGTGAGAGTGAACCAAAACAGTAAAGTTTTGAGTTTTGATGAAACTCACTACAAAGCTTCATAAAGCTAAAGGGAGCAGTGGATTCAGATAATAATTCTTTGAAAGTTCATTACAAATGATCCCTTTCACGTTACACATTGTCATTTGATACGCTGTACTCATAATTATATTGATTGCAGTCAGTTTGAGATATATTTATATTTGTGCTGATAATTAGAACTCACAATTTTATATTTTTTACTTTTATCCAAAAAACCTGGATTCCAAGCTTAAAAAAGTAACTAGCTCATTTTTAAGGGAAGTAATTGTGGAACATACAAAATGTTACCTTCCACAAAACTAGGTGTAAGGTGGGTTACATTAGTGTGCAGTGTCTACTTGTCGCTTTTTAAATAATAAAATTGCATGCTTTCAGGGAAACAGGTGATGTTTTTGTCTTACCTTTTTGATATTGTTGTTATTCTCAGTGTCAGAGTTACACTCGTGTTGCGCTGGAGACACAGTACCACGGAAACCCTGTGGGACACAGAGCACTCACATTAAAACAGCCGGCACACTGCTCATTAATGTTTGCCATCACAATCAGCCTAAGCCGTCACTCAGAGAGAGGGAGAACACCCCTCCACAGTTGGTAGTGAGCACAGAGGTTGATTAGGAATCTGAATCTTTCTCTAACAAGCCAAACAAAAGAAGTGAATTAAGATATACTTTCAAACACTGTCAACATCTCATCAGTCATAAACATGGGGTTATCAATCAGGCTGGAATACAAAGAACAGAACAAATCAATCAGCTAATAACGTAAACCTAAAATGGTGTGTTTTAGACTACATCTCCCCAACACTTAAGATATTCAAATAGGTTACCCTGTAACCCTGGACCCATTTAAACCTCTGATGTCAATTTCTCAATTTTGTCAATTTAATTTCCTGAAACAGATTCTGGTATCTTAATTTTGTTGAGTAAATTGATCCAATCTAATGATATCCATTAAAGGAACAGATGTCATGTAATAACCATGGTTACTGTTGCTAAAGCACTATAGGTAGAGAGAGAGCTGGAGCTCAGCCATCACCATGGTAACCCCATGCCTTGCTTAGCTGTGTGTGTGTGTAGCATGAATCTGTGCGCAGTAGATAGTGTGAGTGTGTGTGTGTGTGTGTGTCAGAGTGAGTGTGTCAAGCTGATCAACAGTGTGTGAATACACATATGGTTGCCTATCTGAAGTCATCAGAGATATGCACAGTGTATTTCTATACTTATGAGGACCAAGTAGCCAAGGACAGATAGATGAAGAATATTGAAGAGTGAGATAATTACCTTGCCTTGACCTACTGAAGGATCAGAAATTGGATCAGAAATTGAGTTTTGGAGTTGAGGTTAAATTTAGGTTTGGTTCAGGTTAGGCTAAGAATTAGACAAAGGTAAGACAAATTAAACTGGGAAATTAAAAAGTGTAAAATGATTTTGGGTGGTTTACCGTGAGGGAATAAATGTGCTCAAATGTGCTCACGTGTAATAACAGAAACGTGTATGTGTGTAGTTTTATTGCATCTGTTTTTGAAAGCACTGACCAGGTTCTCTCCCCACTCTGTCAGACTGTAGTCCACAGTGATCTCCTCCCCCTTGGTGATGTCTCGGATAGCGATAACGACCAACCGCACCTGGCTGCCACAGTGGACCTCTCGGATGCGGCAGTTGGGGGATGGAGGGAAGGAGCTGGCTGTTGGGGCCGGAGCAGAGGCTGTCGGAGCTGCCGGAGCTGTGGACGCAGGAGTCAGAGACGGAGCATGGGCTGAAGTCGCCGTGGCAGGGGCAGGAGCAGGGACCGGTGTTGGGGTTGGGGCTGAGGAAGCGGCTGGAGCTGGTGTAGAGGCTGAGCAGGAGCTGGTCTTGGACCCGGTGGAGACTTTGTCATGAGCCTGCTCTGATGGACCGCTAAGAGGTGAAGAGAGTGGGTGATTGGAAATAAAAATCACTGCATTCATCAGACAACATGTTCTGTTTGTCTATTTCTATTCTATTCCCACAACATTCATTTTTTTCATTCTTGGACAAGAAAGATATTCAGTTTTCGTGTAGACTGAAAATTATTTGACAATGATTTTTATAATTGAATAACAGTCTCAATCATTTGTGAAGCAAAAATATCAAATTTCTGTTTCTCAAATGTGAGTGTTTGCTGCTTTTCTGTTTTATTTCACTGTAAACTGAAGATATGTTTTTTACAGTTGATGGGACAATAGCAATTTAAAGACTTTACCTTGGCATCTGGAAATTTCGATTGGGATTTATTACAGTTTCCTGCTATTTTATTGACTAAAGGAGGGATCAGTTATAACTGGCTAATGAAACACTGATGAAAATAAGCATTATTTGCAGCCCTGGTATTTTTCTGTTTTGCTATATGTTCACTGTGAGTACATGTTGTATGTCAAGGGGCCATATATCAAATGTTGGGTCAAAGGTTCATACTGGGTCTGAGATCCAGGTTTGCTCCTATTCCATGACTTCACAAACTGCTCTTTTAGGCATTTTTCAATCAAGGTAAATGAACAGTAGTGGTAGAACTGTAATGTTTTATCTTTGTACAGTGCAGTGAAGACTGAATGAGTTGAAAGCAAACACTACACTCATACAAACTCATGCCAGTGTTTCAGGGCAGTGATTCTCAATCCTTGTCCAGTGATGCTGATTTTTTTTTTTTTATCCTACTGGCTAGTCAACTGCATTGTTGTGACATCTCAGGTATAAATTACTCTGATTATTAAACTAAAATGAAAACCTATAGGGTTGGCAGATCCTTAAGACCAGGAGTCAGAAGTGCCTCTTTTAGACAAAAGGTTCTCGAATGCTGAGTAAAGATCAGCAAAGTGGCCTTTAGACATGTCTCAAGGAATTGTTTAACCATTCATAGGCCTGCATACACACTGATGTCGGTGCAAAATGTTTAACTTAATATGCAAACAGCAAAAAAACTACATTCTACTCACAGCAATTTAAAACCACACAAATCCTCACTCACCAGTTGTTAGGTGCAGGCTCTGTGTTGTAGAAAGGCCCATCCAGTGTGGGCCGTTTATTCTCTGCTGCCTCCTTACGATCACCTATGAGCACAGAAACAGTCAGTATAAAAGGATTACATACAAGTATGCAGGGACACAAACACATTCACACAGACACAGAAACACAGAAACACACACACACACAAAGGTCATCACCCCATCTCCTGGAGCACACACACAGGTGCACATCACAGTGCGTACATAGGCAAGCACACACACATACGCACACACATGCACAAAAGTAGGTCACACTCACTTGCATACGCTCCACCCCCATACCAATCACACAGACACACAGACACACAGACACACACACACACACACCCACACACACACACACACACACACACACACACACACAGTTGATGGCAGTAAGAATATGGCGTGCAGATATAACACACGCAAACACACACCTTGACTGAAGCTGTGTTCAGGCACGCTCTCCTCCTCAGTGTGTGTTACAAAGACTTTCACGGGTGTCCCTTTCCTTTTCCTTCCACAGCCGCGCCTGCAGAAAACACACACACACGCAATTATCATTTAATCAATCAGCCTACTGGCCAAACTTCACATCAATCAGGTCAGAGAGTGATCAATAAGATGATGGCCACCTAATAGATCAATTGAAACTGTGTTTAGCCCTCCCATATAAGTAAATGAAATACCAAAAAAAAAAAAAAAGTAACAAGACGCTGATTTTTTAAACTGCTCTTTACTGTTTATGACTGGGGCATGAGTAAAATCTACTGCATGGTTTAGATTTTACATATTCTCCACTGATTGACATAAAGGGAATTAGTTTAGTCCAAGCTCTGCAAAGCTCCCTTGACCATACTGATTTTGAAACTTTGCCATCTTTCCTCACCACACAAGGTTTCAGAAATTAAAGAGAGCTCAGCACAAGAGTACACTTGAATGTTCATAAAATGCCCAAGAAGTTTTAATTTAGAGGCTAAAAACGCCCCCAGTAATTAGGCATTTTAACCTTTCACATTTATTTTACTGAGCTGTCAAATTTTCATATGTGAACACTGTCCCCTATGGACCATCACAGGAGATTCTTTGCAGTGCATTTCTAACCCTTAACCCTTAAAGAAATGGAAGTAATCATTTAACTTTTTCAATCTCAAGGCTGTATACGCAGTCTGAACCACAAGAAAATGTTGCCACTACATACCACAATAAAACAACCACTATCATATAAATGGGACTGGGTATCTTTGAATTTGTGATACTAATGCTGGTCACTGATACAAAACCAATTATTATTTTCAAATCCTCACCTAGAGTAATATAAACATTTTTTTCTACAAAACATTTTTTTATATTTCAGATAAATTTATCAAATGTTAAGAAACACAAGCAGCCATATAACAACTTAATAAAAAACCTTAATAAATACAGTCTAAAACTTGTAAAGTTGTGATTTAAATCAGAAACCTTCTGATCAAAGAATAGGTAAAGAACAGAAAAACTCACCAGACATTTAATACCAGCTTTCAGGTTTAGATACACATCACTACAGACACACTTTGGTCAGCACCAAAAAAGTATTGAGGTTCAATACAAAGCCCTATATTTAAATCTCAACAAGGACGGTGAACTGGTTAGCCCATTTCTTTGATTAAACACACTAGCACTATATTATGACTTAAGGTAAAACAAATCCCACAGGTCAAACTCACTTCTAACTTGCAAGTATGTAATGCTTCGTAGTTGAAAATAACTTCCCTTGAACACAAATTAGCACTTTCAGCAATGTTACGGTTCAAGGGCCAGACAGACAACAAACTCTGTTTGAACATTATTGAGACAAATCAACATACCGAGTCCAGCTTGATGTGATGATTATGTAAGCAGTAACCTCTAAATAATGACCACACTGACCATAGTACGAGTCTGCCATCTAGTTAGTGTTAACAGTCGAGTGCTCTGACCCCTGGATCACCACTGAGGAGTGTGCCATTACCCCAGACAGCTCAAACGCAGCCACCTGTGTGAGCCTAGAATGGCCAAGCGAGATTATCTTCTTCAGACTAAATCCATGCCAAAACCGCCACGCTCGAAAAAGCCAAACGGATCCTGCCTCTGCTGATTCTGGGCTAGTTCTGTTACCACAGATCTCAATATTGTTTTCCGTCAGTCTATTTTTTACTCGCATGACATTGGAGGCTCTTAAAACTAGGCCATAGGAAGATCGTGCTTTGGATTTTGAAGTGTTCATTACTGTCTGTGTTAGTGTGTGTGTGTGTGTGTGTGTGTGTGTAGAGAGAGAGAGAGAGAGAGAGAGAGAGATAGAGAGAGAGTGTGTATATATGCATGCAGACAAGAGAGAGAGAGAAAAAAAACAGAGGAGAGGAAGAAAGGAAAGAAGAAAAAGGGAATAGGAGAGAAAAAAAGTGAAGCAGCAGAAAACAGACAGAGGGAGAAAAATAGGAAAAGGGAGCAAAAGAGAAAAAAAGACAGAGAGAGAGAACAGAGAGAGGAGAGATACTCATTCAGCAGAGATATCAACCAGACCCACTGTCTTTGTATTGATCCACTCCACTCCCATCTGGACTCGTGATACTGTGCGCGCATGTCTGTGAGTGTTTAAGAGAGTGTGCAAGAAGAGTGTGCACCTGCATTTGTGCTCACATATGTGCAAATCTTTCTTCTCCTCATGAGAAGCTTTGCTCAACAAACCAGAGCCTTGGCTTTGAAAATAATATACTCAAAAATCAAACATGATAATGACCAATAAGTCATGGTAAAACTTAAGCATTTAAATACTTAAGTGTTAGAGAAGATCTACCTCAAAAAAATATCACAGTGCTGACAGCACAAATAAGACATAGATCAAACAATTTGCTTCAGAAGTTATCACAGCACTGTAAAAATCACATGACCACCATGTAACACATGGCTCAACAGTCATGATAATATGCTGAAAAGATCCTCAGCAACCAGCATCCCTCAGCAACACACACTGGTGTCAAACACACTGCTGTGTTTTTCTGATGAATATATTGCTCATTTATATAAGAAACTGAGCTCAGTTTTAGGCCTGTACACACAGGGCTGCTTAATGAGGCTAAGGATACTTTATTTATATTGGAAAAATTATCTTAAGTCAATGTCCACTTACTAGACTTTTACTGTAGCTTTCGAATATAACTCCCTTACAAGCTTAGGTAACGAGATGACAACTGAGCAAACTCCATCTGCTGATTAAGAAGTGAAAAGCGGTTGAAAGCTCTGTAAAAACCCAGTAAGAGGTAACATTATTTTGTCAAATCAGGCCTGTGTTCAAGGCAAAGAGCCATCTTCCACTTTCATGCATTGCTTCTAACTAAATTTGTCAAACATGTAACACAAAAACTTGAAATTCATTAGCATTTATCTACAATATGGTTGGATATTAATTTGGATGACAGGATTTTGTAAAACTGTAACATGATATAGTCACATTGTCACAATACAACTCCATTGACAGGCGGTAAGCGATAGCACTGGATTTCTTGCCCAACCCAACTGTAGAAAAATAATATTATTAGAGAGTCAGTTGTACAACAATGCTGCAACAGTTGTTCACACTTATATTACTCACACAGACAGGCTTAGCTAACGGTCCTGAGCTACACTTGATCCCAACAGGTCACCGGCTTTTCCCAGAAAAACACCGTTTTCCTCCGAGTTTATATTTTGCTGGATTATTTTGGGTCTTCTGAGTGTGTCTGTGTATTCAGTTCTGGTTCAATGAGTTTCTGGGA